>NC_135738.1:43372500-43683333 GCF_041903045.1 Epinephelus lanceolatus
TTCTCCACTTCGACCAGTGTGAGTGACTCCGACTATCCTGCCATCAAGACCTTAAATGGCACCCACATTACTCTTACTGACTCATACAAATACTTAGGAATTTGGCTTGACAACAAGTTATCATTCAAGATTCACATTCAACAGGTAACTCAAAAACTAAAAATCAAATTAGGCTTCTTGTACAGGATCAAAGGCTGTCTGTCTCCCTCCAACCGAAAAATCATTGTACTGTCAACCTTCATGTCTGTCCTTGATTATGGGGACATCTTGTATTGTCATGCTGCCCCATCAACTCTTCAGCAGTTAAACCCTGTGTATCACAGTGGATTACGTTTCATTACTAATGACATTTTTCGCACTCATCATTGTACTCTGTATCAAAAGGTTGGTTGGACTTCATTACAGTCTAGAAGAAATATCCATTTCATGTTATTCATCTACAAAGCTCTACTGCTGAAACTTCCTAATTACCTCACATCTCTTCTCTCATTTAAATCCATTAACTACAGAACATGATCCATTTAACCTTAGATATTCCATATACACGCACTAATGTTGGCAGAACTGGTTTCAGATATTTTGCTCCCTTTAAATGGAATGGTCTGCAATCTGCCCTTAAACTTGATTCATTCATTCATCTTGGAGATTTTAAATCTCTTCCTGAGGGCCTGTTTGAAACCATTTTACATAAGAAAAAAAGACAGACGCTTTGATGTAAAAATACTCTGATTTTTTTTTCACGTATTTGGCACAAGAGAAAAAATGAAAAACTAACTCAGGAAAACATAATTCAAACCGGGGAAATGTATTTTTCATTTCTGTGGGTCTTTAAATGTTGTCCAAGTGGCTACATGTGTCAAGTACAGCATCATGAAAAGACAGTCAAAGAGAATGACCATGGGACTGCATGTTTAATTAGGCCTTTCTGGACCACAACAACCTTAACTACTCAACAAAATTTTCTACCACTATAATTCTTTTTATACACCAGGGAGTCTGAAAATTTAATAATTTCATTGCCAGACTCTGACTAAATTGACTTATTCTGTGACCCAAAATAGTAATAAATATGTCACAGCTGCCTTTGTGGCTCTCTGGATCTGAACGTTTGCACGAGGTTGAATAAAATTTACAAGAAAATGGGTTACAGCAACATCAGTGCTTAATAGTACTCAAAACGAGGGGGAAAAATGAACGATTTCTTTAGGAACCAGCTTAGAAATAGATAGTTCTGTGCCACTCAGAATTCCTTCCTGCAACTCTGCCTGACAAAGTGATGTGTCTTGGGGAAAAACAAATGCCCTCACAGTGAAAATGATGCCTCTTTTCTGTTTTAATCAGCAACATTTCAAACAAAGTGGCTGCTGAATAATTGCGAACATTCAGCATCTCATCCTTTTCTCAGTTTTCTTCTCTTTTGCTTTGTCACAGCATTCACAGCAGGATCTATTCAGTAGCTGGTCATAGCAGCACAAGACAAGGGCAGATTCATGTAAAATATACCAGCAGCAGTACACAACATCTGATGCCCTGCTAATTGAGATATCAGATGGTTTAATAACATCTGGGCTGACTGGAGGAAATAAATTGAAACTTGACAACCTGACAGAGAAAATCCAATCTGTCTCTTTGGATTCCAATGGAGACCCAGAGTCCACAAATACAAATATCAAAACATAACATACAGTACAGGCCAAAAGTTTGGACACACCTTCTCATTCAATGCGTTTTCTTTATTTTCATGACTATTTACATTGTAGATTCTCACTGAAGGCATCAAAACTATGAATGAACACATGTGGAGTTATGTACTTAACAAAAAAAGGTGAAATAACTGAAAACATGTTTTATATTCTAGTTTCTTCAAAATAGCCACCCTT
Source organism: Epinephelus lanceolatus (assembly GCF_041903045.1). Classification (NCBI taxonomy): domain Eukaryota; kingdom Metazoa; phylum Chordata; class Actinopteri; order Perciformes; family Serranidae; genus Epinephelus; species Epinephelus lanceolatus. The sequence continues at coordinate 43,374,381 of NC_135738.1, forward strand.
TGCTCTGATTACTGCTTTGCACACTCTTGGCATTCTCTCCATGAGCTTCAAGAGGTAGTCACCTGAAATGGTTTCCACTTCACAGGTGTGCCTTATCAGGGTTAATTAGTGGAATTTCTTGCTTTATTAATGGGGTTGGGACCATCAGTTGTGTTGTGCAGAAGTCAGGTTAATACACAGCTGACAGCCCTATTGGACAACTGTTAAAATTCATATTATGGCAAGAACCAATCAGCTAACTAAAGAAAAACAAGTGGCCATCATTACTTTAAGAAATGAAGGTCAGTCAGTCCGGAAAATTGCAAAAACTTTAAATGTGTCCCCAAGTGGAGTCGCAAAAACCATCAAGCGCTACAACGAAACTGGCACACATGAGGACCGACCCAGGAAAGGAAGACCAAGAGTCACCTCTGCTTCTGAGGATAAGTTCATCCGAGTCACCAGCCTCAGAAATCGCAAGTTAACAGCAGCTCAGATCAGAGACCAGATGAATGCCACACAGAGTTCTAGCAGCAGACCCATCTCTAGAACAACTGTTAAGAGGAGACTGCGCCAATCAGGCCTTCATGGTCAAATAGCTGCTAGGAAACCACTGCTAAGGAGAGGCAACAAGCAGAAGAGATTTGTTTGGGCCAAGAAACACAAGGAATGGACATTAGACCAGTGGAAATCTGTGCTTTGGTCTGATGAGTCCAAATTTGAGATCTTTGGTTCCAACCGCCGTGTCTTTGTGAGACGCAGAAAAGGTGAACGGATGGATTCCACATGCCTGGTTCCCACTGTGAAGCATGGAGGAGGAGGTGTGATGGTGTGGGGGTGTTTTGCTGGTGACACTGTTGGGGATTTATTCAAAATTGAAGGCACACTGAACCAGCATGGCTACCACAGCATCCTGCAGCGACATACCATCCCATCCGGTTTGCGTTTAGTTGGACGATCATTTATTTTTCAACAGGACAATGACCCCAAACACACCTCCAGGCTGTGTAAGGGCTATTTGACCAAGAAGGAGAGTGATGGAGTGCTGCGGCAGATGACCTGGCCTCCACAGTCACCGGACCTGAACCCAATCCAGATGGTTTGGGGTGAGCTGGACCGCAGAGTGAAGGCAAAGGGGCCAACAAGTGCTAAACACCTCTGGGAACTCCTTCAAGACTGTTGGAAAACCATTTCAGGTGACTACCTCTTGAAGCTCATGGAGAGAATGCCAAGAGTGTGCAAAGCAGTAATCAGAGCAAAGGGTGGCTATTTTGAAGAAACTAGAATATAAAACATGTTTTCAGTTATTTCACCTTTTTTTGTTAAGTACATAACTCCACATGTGTTCATTCATAGTTTTGATGCCTTCAGTGAGAATCTACAATGTAAATAGTCATGAAAATAAAGAAAACGCATTGAATGAGAAAGTGTGTCCAAACTTTTGGCCTGTACTGTATGTCCATAGAAATATCTTCAATCACTCCAGCAGCAAAATCCATTTCTCTGCTATTAAGCCATATGTTAAGGATGTTCCAAACAACTGATGCTTCTGCATTACAATGTGAAACACACTACCTCTGGTGTAGATTCACAGCTGAGAGGAAGCCATAACACATCACAGAACTGGTGTATGCTTTGGAGAATCTACATCAATTTGGAGCAAACTGGACACATAAATCCATGGTGAACAAGATTTTTGAGACAATTATGTTCCAAGAATTATTTTAGAAATTTCTATTTCTAGATGGTTTTATGGATGTGAATCCTATGGAATCTTTGTGAATCCAAGTTGTCAGGAAATTTTGACACTCTACTTTAAAGGACAAGGCTGACAATATTCTATATTCAGGGCTGTAATAGAGGGTACATTCTCATAAATTACATTTTCCCACCTTTTAAAATGCCAAGTAGTATAGGGATGGATGATATGGCCCTAAAACAATATCATGATATGTCAAGATATTTTTGCAATAATGATATTCTTGATGATATGACAAATTAGTAAAAAAAAATCCTATTATAAATTCAAGGAAATTGAATTGCAGTAAATTAGGTGACACATGTCAATCTAACAGTCTGCCTTCAAAAATGATCTCTAATTTCTTTAGTTTGTACATAACAACAGTAACTCAGAGTGAGATTCAGATTTAGTACGAAAAATAAAATCTACCACAAATTACACATTTAAACAGTTCCCAAACACAAAAATGTACCCTGGGATCTATATAAATCAACAGGCAACTTTCTTCTCTTTTTGCAAAATCCTAAATTATGGTTGTTTTGCTTCTTTCCACCTGGACCTTTTATGCTCTGACATTTCTCCTCTAACCATCACGCTGTAAGCTGTGACAGGCTGTTATGGTACCATAACTATTGCACATTTACATGTATGTAGTAGGCTATTTATCGAGACATGAGCATCATGTAGCTTTACGTTACAAAAAGTTTATGACAAAATCACGAGATGACACCGACTCCCGTGTGCGCCTGGCAAGAGAGGAGAGGGAGAGACGCTGTGCTGCTGCCAAGAGAACCGCTGAATGAGCTCCCTCTGAGTGTATTTTTTGCTGAAATACCCCAAGTGGCTACTGGAAAAAAAATTGGCTGCAAGGCTGGTCAATCCCAACAGAGTGCTCCAGGAGTGGATTCTAAAACCTGTAAATGAGTTAGCACTACAGCAGTCCCACTTCTCTCATCTCAAAGTCAATGGATTTTTTGAATAGATTTTTGGTTAGATGTCTAAAATAAGGTCTGTGGTTAACATAAACAGAATTTCATATTTTGTTGTGCGACATAAAATATGTCAGCATGTTCCCCCTTTGTTAAAGTTGAAGCTTCCTTGTGTCCCAAAAAGGCGGTTGTATCTCTTAAGGCCCCAAAATGTTTAGAAATGGCCCTGCCAACACTAGTTATTATTATCAAGTGTGAAGCTTCATGAGCTTAATAAGGCTTTTACAAGATACCTATAGCTGTCTAATGTTATGAAGCATCTATCAAGGCTACCTCTCTGAATGCCAACATTTCCATTGTGAACTCCACTTTCAATGATGCTGGCTGGATATTAACTTGCCCTTCACACTTGAGAACTCACTTGTGTACAGAGAGGAGGGCAGGTAATAATGAACACGGATAGGGGCAGACAGGTGAGATGAGGAAGAAGCAACAGCCAGAGAAATGTGTGTCGACACACAGCAATAGCAGGGTCCGACATTAACGGTTGCCCAAATGCCTGGGGCAAGTAAAAATAGCCGGCAGGCCAGCAGACCCTGCGCAGACATGCCCGATCGGGCAAGCAGCACCAACTCGGACACACACATACCGGACAGCCTCTCAGTCCTTCCTTACCCGCAAACGTTAGCTCATGTACAACACAGGTACCACACAGAAACTTTTACAAAGGGTCATAATGTGCTTCTAGTGACTGTCAAATCGCCAGCGAAAGATGTTTTAAATGCAGACACGGAGAACAGCTGCCTGCTCTCATGGGACAAAGATCCTCTGAGAAGGAAGACGGATCACTCTGCTCTGTTGCCAGGAAGAAACTGGGAGGCAAAGATCCTCTCTGAGGAAGAGGGTTCACTTTGCTGCAGGGTTCACCAAAACGTTTTTTGTTTTTTTCTTTTAATAAATTGAACACACATTAAAGAACATACAAGATCCTGTAGAGAATTAATACATATAATACAATACAATAAAAATTGTCAAATTAAATGAAGGAAGAGGATTTTTTTAAAGGCAAATTAAATATTGGAGATTTATGTAAAAACATACATAGAGACATATAAATAATTATATAATTAAAGATATGTAGATTATGTTAGGTGAATACTCCTGTCAGTGACCCTGACCACTGGCATTGGCAAAAGAACTGGAGTTGGTCCCCGGACGCTGCACTGCGGCTACCCACTGCTCCTAGTGTTACAGTAGGATGGGTCAAATGCAGAGGTCAAATGTATGTAATGTGCTGAGAAAGGACAATAATGAATCTTCTTCTAATAATAATTTCTTAATAACTAGGAGATAACAAAAGAATAAAGAGAGTGATTTCAAAGACTTAAAAAATAAGGGACATGAATCAAAACAACAAGAAACGAGATATATCCCCAGTCATGCACACCCAGTTTTAATAAACTCAGTACTGTTTTTCAACACACATATTGTTTTGTCTTCATTCAGTGTAGTTAGCACATATTGTTATTGCGCCACTGGTTTTGGCCTTGGTGCCCCACATTTTGGCCGTGATGCCCCAATAAATTTGTATTTATCAAAGGCCAAAGTGGCCTTGCCCTAAAAAATGACTTAATTCCAGGCCTGTAATTGTGTATTTCCTCTCCTGTTTCTGTCCTCGGAGGGGCCAGTTGCAGTGTGCTGCTTTTTTATGTGCTGCTGCCTCCATTGGTTGAGCGTCTCTGCTGACGTAAGATATAAGTCATGAGCAAAAATATGCACCACACAGCCAGAAAAAGAACCTCTTAAGCAGGGCAAGTAAGAATTTAGATGGGGCAAGTAGATTTGAGAAGTACTTGCCCAGCAGGGCAAGTAGGAAAAAACCTTAACGTCGAACCCTGAATAGCTTACTACATTACGAAATTACAATACATAGTTGATGATAAAGAAAATCTGGACAAGAACATTGTTCTATGTTATCTGCAAAGTTGTTCTTGTTCTCCGGTATGAAAAATTCATATCATAACGAAAACAAAGACCGGTTTTCGGTACGAACCAGTATACCGTGCAACCCTACCGTGCGGGCAATCCTTTTTTCCATGTTAAGCACTTTCTGCTGTGCCAACGTACCTGATGACAGAAGCTGATTATCCTGGTGTGTGAAAGCCTCTTCAATACAAATATGTATTATATCAAAATTTCTAAAGTGATGTCATAAATGAATCAACTTTGTAATCTGGAGATGGAGGGATGGTCGATGGTGTGTCACCAAGATGCAGACCACCACTGCTTAAGCAACAAAACCAGCTGACCCCACCTCCCACCTCGTCACATATCAACATTCAATCATGGACTTTCCACGTTGAGATATGACGTGCAAGGTACCCTGGGTGCATTGGTTGCTGACATTCTGGGATGTCGGGCGTTGTTAAACAATAACGGTGACCGACCGCGTATCATGCCGATTTTTTTTTACATAGACTTCACTGTGTATTTTCAACAGGGACTGCGCCCCCCAAAACCAGGTATTGTAAGCCAAAACCTAATTTTTTCCAAGACCAAGTGTTCTTTGTACCTGTACCTAACTACACGTTAACCACAGTATTGTTGAAATGTAAAGATTCAACACACACACTATAATAATGTGCAAATGTAACATATCTGTGGTTTGCAGATACATACAAAACCAACATTTTTTTTCTGGTAATTTGGTTGGATGCTTCCTTTCATATTAAATGTGGTATTCCTTCAAACCATAATGTTACCATTTTGAATTATGTTTTAATGCTTCCTGATCTGCTGAGGTGCATTTTATACTGCTGGTACAGCTGATAGAGCACAAATTGGAGAACTAATTAGTGTATTGGTATTTATCACAGATACAACTGAACCAGTATAAATAATATTAATATTAAGGATAAAAAACTTTGATTCGGCCAAAAACTAAAATGATTTCACGTACCCTTCTTTATGGCACAGTCTTAGACCAAAATGCAGTTTTTGAGAAATAATTTAAATCTGCTGCGTCAAGTTAAAAGTTTAAGAACTCAAAAAGGGGAATCACCTCGTCAGAAATAAATGATGGACACTGAGTGGTAAAAAATAAAAATATTCACTTACAGATGTAGTTTTTTTCTGCCAGCATTCCTCTCTTATTTACAGCAACATTGTTGCATTTTGCTGTATTTTTTTTTTAATATATTCTTCATATTCTTCAAAGCACACAATTGATCCATTTTGTTTGGTAGTGGAGTCAAACAACTTTACCTCTAAATGGTACTCTCAGGAGCAGGGTCTCAAGGTGCAGCTGGGGGGAAGTAGGGGTCTGGACTGGTGACCTCAGACTTGCATCTCTGCTCTTTACAGATGATATGGTTCTATTGGCTTCATCACACCGTGACCTCCAGCATGCACTGGGGCAGTTTGCAGCCAAACGTTAAGTGATGAGAGTCAGCACTTCCAAGTTTGAGGCCATGGTTCTCTGCTGGAAAAAGGTGGATCGCCCCCTCCAGGTTTAGAGTGAGTTACTGCATCAAGCCAGGGAGTTAAAGTATCTTGGGGTCTTGTTCACAAGTGAGGGTAGAATGGAGCGTGAGATAGATCAGTGGATTGGTGTGGCATCTGCAGTGATGCAGGGGCTGTGCCGGACTGTTGTGGTGAAGAGGGAGCTGAGCCGGAAGGCAAAGCTTTCGATATAATGGTCCATCGACATCCCAACCCTCACCTATGGTCATGAGCTATGGGTAATGACCAAAAGAATGAGGCCACAGACACAATTGGCAAAAGTGAGTTTCCTCTGAAGGATGGCTGGGCTCAGAGGTGGCTGAGCCCCGAGGTAAGGAGCTCGGATATTCAGAGGAAGCTCGGAGAAGGGCCGCTGCTCCTTTACATCGAAAGGGGTCAGTTGAGGTGGTTCAGGCATCTGATCAGTATGCCTCTTGGACGCCTCCCATTAGAGGTGTCCTGGGCATGTCCAACTGATGGGAGGCCCCAAGGCAGACCCAGAACATGCTTGAGGGATTGCATATCTCGTCTGGCCTGGGAATGCCTCAGGATCCCCCAGGAGGAGCTGGAAAGCGTTGAATTGGCGATGCCTGCACTTGAGAATCTGGACATCAGTACTGATGAGACTGCTGCTCTTCAGAGATCACCAATCACCCCGAGCGCGCGCACACGTGAGCGCGGAGCACAGAGAAGCAGTCAGAGCTACAGGCTACAGTGAGGCTAAAAACAGAGTTCACATGACATTTTTCGAAACTACTTTTTATGTCTCGGCTGCAGCACACTTGGATCACTATGGATGAGCAGTATGGAGATACTTTGTGGTTTCAATTTTGTGTTGTTGGACGTTAGTCTGGGGCGCCATCTACCATTAGGTGTGCTAGCCGCTCCACCCGCCAATCTCCGCAAGGGATGTGAGGACTCTAAAACTTCACCAGGGCCTCTGTCGGCATATGGGTGAGTAGATAATGGCTGAATTTTCATTTTTGGGTGCACTATCCCTTTAAGTAGAATTTTGAACACTTGACTTTTATTAGAGTATTTCTACACTGTGGTATCTCTATCTTTACTTAAGTGGATGGTCTGAGTACTTCTTCCACAAATGGTAACTGCTTGATGTTGGTTTTCTTGCACATGCTTTAGTTACAGTATACAGTATAAACTGAAGCCAGCTGCTCACCATCCAGTGTTGAACTCCACATGTGCATCGAATAGAGCGACGACAGGAGCAGAGGCGGCCTTCCATCCACTGACCCTGGATCTGATCAGCCCTTCCTGCTTGTCATGGCGGACCACCTTGATGAATCCCGGACCGTGCTGAGCGTTGGTCTCCTCCACAAAGCTCTGCAGGTGCTCTTTCAGCTCAACTGGAGAGAGAGTGACACGCACATACTTACACATGTAGACTTGGATGTAAAAGCAGACTCACTGAAGCCTGTTGCAGCATTGATTATCGTCAAAGCTCCACAGAAACTCTCTCAGCTCCGTGGGACTGCGGAAAAGTGATCTGTGTGTGTGTGTGTGTGTGTGTGTGTGTGTGTGTGTGTGTGTGCGTGTGTGTGTGTGTGTGTGAACAATAAGCCACATTTCTATCAAAAAACAGACATTCATAGTTACCGAATTTCCTGGGGTTTTTTCTTTGTTTTTTTTTTAACAACATAAGCTGTGCCCATCCTGTATATTGGCTGATAACATTTTACTGCAGCTTGATCTAAATTGCTGAGCACTGATGGGAGTAGTGTAGCAGCAGTGTTGGCCTGACTTTGCAGAAATAGGTTGAACAAGAAAGTTTAGCTTTGCAAGATCTAACAGATGTTTACAGTGGATATTCTAGGTAAAAGCTTAAGTCCAACCTTAATTTTCACTCCAAATTACAACCCTGATTCCAAATAAGTTGGAATGCTGTGTAAATCATTAATAAAACTAGAATGCAATGATTTGCAAACACTTTTTAATCTGTATTTCACTAAATACAATCCAAAGACAAGATATTTAATGTTCAAACTCAACTTTATTATTTTGTAAATATCACTCATTCTGAATTTGATGCCTGCAGCATTTTCAAAAAAAAAGTTGGGACAGGAGCATGTTTACCACTGTGTTACATCACCTTTTCTTTTAACAACACTCAGTATGCTTTTGGGAACTGAAACACTAACTGTTCAAGTTTTGAAAGTGAAATTCTTTCCCATTCTTGCTTGATATATGACTGCAGTTGCTCAACAGTCTGGGGTCTCTATTGTCATATTTTGTACTTCATGGCGTGCCACACATTTTCAATAGGATACAGGTCTGGCATTCACGTCAGTTTAGCACCAACAGTCTTTTACTACAAAGCCACACTGCTGTAACATGTGCAGAATGCATCTCATTGTCTTGCTTGAAGAAGCAGGCCTAAACAAACTTTTTGTCTGGATGCCCCAAAACCTGTACTTTCAGGATTCACAGAGCCCTGACAGATGTGCAAGTTACCCATAATGCCATGGGCACTAACACAGCTCCATAACATCACAGATGCTGGCTTTGAACTTTGAGCTGTTAACAATCAGGAGTGTCCTTTCCCTCTTTAGCCCAGAGGACACAAGGTCCATGATGGACTTGTCAGACCACAGTACACTTTTCCATTTTATGTCAGCCTATCTCAGATGAGCTCCGGCCAAGAGAAGTCAGTGGTATTCCTGACTGTTGTTGATATATGGCTTTGACTTTGCATGGTAAAGTCTGAACTTTCATTTGTAGAAGCAGCGACAAACTATATTTACCGTTTACTGTATGGTTTTGTTGTAAAGTGAGTGTAGGTATACAAAAAGGTTTATCAGTTTGAACTTAATGTGAGTGACTGTAGGCTTTTATTAACGGGCAGGTGCTTTGACTTGGACATACTGACAGGTAACGGGTCGGTTCTGGTACTGAACTTTATGGGTATGGGTGGAAGTCAGTTTTCAAAAATGGACCTGTGCAGCGCTCTGTGTGGCAGTATAATCCCAGTCTCATTTATCCAGTTGTATGCTCAGTACTTCCCGAACACATGCATTTTGGCTAAAACATTATATAAGAATATATAACACTTCTGCTTATGAGTAGAGCACCCTTAGTGTGCCTGAGCATAGGTGTAAGCTCCGCTTGAGCAGAGTTCAAATGCACTTGTGTGTCCAGGCATGCTACGCGGCTGTGCATGAGACTGTTTGTACTGACGTGTTTTAAATAAAAATGTTTAAGCTAAAATACTCTGTGCATAGTTTTAATAAGCTTATATTATCTTATATTAATTAATAAAATTAACATAATTTATGCCTGTATGACTAGTCCCAAAAATGCAGCTGAAATACAGCAATGAAAAGAAACCACAACTGGTTTTGTTGTTTGTTGGTCTAAAACAGTGTTCCTAAGCCTGGAGGGCGTACCGACTAAGTGTCTCACCATCCACCATCCCCTCCATCTCCCAATGACAAAGTCAGCTCATATACCACGTCACTTTAGAAATGCTGATAAGATACAAATGAAATGTGCAAATGTAGCATATTCGTGGTTTGAAGAAATGTACAGTGCCAACATTGTCCTCTGGCAACAGGGGGTTCACATCAAAAATAGAAAAAAAACAAAACAGCTATGGCGCAAATATGGCACACTCATACTTTGAGTATGTAGAGATTGGGCATTGTGGGGGTTTTTTCCGTTTGTGTTGCTACCATCTTTCTCCATGAGTGATAGCTTACATGTCTTGCACACATTCTGGTTGACAGACACAGAAAGTCATTCAGACACACTCACACAGACTGCCCACAGTGGAATAGCCAACATCTTCATTTCCTCGTCGTGATTTCTCTCTGTTGTTATCCTGCCTGCAGGCTACGGCTGCTGCCTTCCCTTCTCTATTCATTATTACCATCAGCCTGGATTCTCTAGTCGCTCTCTTCTCCTTTAATGAGCCACAGTTTGCTGCTGACCTGGAAGAAAGATGGGCTCATTTAAAACTGGAGTTGGGACTATTTGAACAGCACCTTATTGTGTTACACGGGCATGTGAGATTACTTCTAAACAGAAAAAAATCAAGTCATTAAATCAAGTGCACCTCTGGTTGCCCAATTAATTTTCAGACGTCTGGTCCACACTGTGAAATTTGTTACTCTCAAATGCAGCTGACTGTCTAAACAACATGAGACCTGTTTGCTTTCTGTCCATTAAATAACACCATTTTAGAACTACTGGACTCAGTCTGACCACAGAAGATGGTTAGAGGATTATCAGTGGGAAATAGATTGATGTGTTCTCACTATCTGAAGAAATTTTTTTGTACTCGAATACCACTGTACAACACTGTAGGGTTTCCGTCTAATGCAATGGTTATAAAGACACGGAACACTGAACTCACATGAATCCGCCTCAAGATTACACAGTCACAGCAGAGGGGGAGAACAGTATGTAACATTTATTTGACTTGTCTGAAGCATACAATTCACTTTATATACAGTAGTTTTGGTAATTCCCTCCCTTCATTCCTACAGTGACAAATTTTAATATACAGTCTTTCTTACACATTCTTGTCCTGCACACTTTTAGAAATAAGGTGCTAACTAGAGCCATAGAGAATTCTTTAGCTTGTCCACATGGGAGAACCCCTTTTAGTGTCTAATAGAACCTTAAATAAAGGTTAAACCAGGAGCCAATTCAGAGGGTTCTGCCTGGAGCTCAACATAAAGGGTGTCACAATGTGCACTTCTGACTTGCCATACATGCCACTCTCTCAGTTAACCCAACAGATTTCCACTCAACCCGCATCTCCAACACATCTACCTGCCAGCCTATCACCTGTCCATACATTTCCCACCCCTGCCAGTCCACCACACCCACTTCATCAAGCCAACTCCGCTCATCTGTGCCTCATTACTCCCTGCCACTATTAAGACTCCAACTTCACAGACTCTCGTTGCCAGATTATTCTTCGCCGCACTTTAGGGACTGTTCTTTACTTATGAAGGGACTTGTCAGGGGAGGAGGGTGGCTGGTTGATTTTTATTTTATTTATTTATTTTATTTTGATCCCCCCTATGTTAATCACTCATTGATGCTGTTTTTGAAGTATGAATAAGTCAAGAAGTAATTTATTCCATTGAAATATCATTGATGTATTACAGAAAAGTGATTTATCTTTTTATAAATGACAAAAGGCACATCTGCCTCATTTTCGCTGTGATATCGTGATACTACTCAGAACCATGATATTTTCATTGGTATTGCACAGTGGGATCCAATATTGGTACCGTGACAACACTAATCTGGAGGGGGTTCATCTGCAAAAACTAATGAAAAACTAAACAGCGATATTCGGTATTCAGTACTCGGTATTCGGCCAAGCGTTTAATAATATTCGGCTTCGGCCACGGCCACAAATTTTCATTTCGGTGCATCCCTAGTAAAATTACTTTGGAAAGCTGGATGACGGTCTTTCTAGACAGCCACAGGAAACAGGCAAACAGGAAACAGGCAAACAGGAAGCAGGAAGGCAGAAGCAGAGCTCTTGGTCGAGAGCAGAAGGTGGAGAGGTTTACCGGGGAGCAGACAAAGCAGGAGAGTCAGGGACAGGCAGGGTCGATTACAAGGAAGCAGTCCGGTAACAAACGTTGCAAAGTCCTGCATGGAGGCGAAGAACAATTTGGCAAGGACTCCGTGAAGCAGGCATGTTTATAGTGACAGGAGATAATGATCCACAGGTGAGAGCTGTTGGCCTGATGAGGTGGGCGGGAAATGTGTGAACAGGTGATAGGCTGGCAGGTAGGTGTAGTGACGAGGCGTGGTGAGTGGAAAATTAATGAATGGGCTGAGGAGATGGCATGCCCAGTGTGACAGAAACCCTTATTTCACATAAGCATATTTGTATAATTTTAAAGTCATAAAAACAAGGGCTCCACAGGTAACATATACCAAGAGGTCCTCTTTAGACATGAAGGTGTGAAAGAAGTCTGCTGTAGGAACCATGAGAATACTAACATACTAACTATTGTAATATACAATTATGATACGCAAACACCCACACCCACAGTATTTCCATCAAGATTAGCTGTCTTAGTGTCTTGTACATAATTTTTATCTGCCATGGTGTTATTGAAAAGGAAACTGATTATTTCACCACCTACATCATGTTGAATGTTTTATAACATTGTGATGTTGCACAGGGGGTGTTGACGTGTTCACTAGCTAAACATGAAGTAGGGCTGTAAAAATGTATATCAATAATAACATATAATAACTACAAATGTTCAAATCATTCTCTTTTTGAAAAATTATCCATCAAATGTTTAATCAATAAAATGTCAGGAAAAGTAACAAATTCCCATCAAAATTTCCCAAAATGCAAGGTTACATTTACACACAGTGTTTTTTCCTTATCTGACCAACAGTCCAAAACCCAAAGACACTCAATGACATGAAAACAGCATCAGACTCATCAAACTAGAACCCGCAAATGTGGCATACAGAGCCATCAGTGGGTTGATATACCTACATAAATATTATTCATATGTTTAATTTGCATTTCATGTTGTACAGCTCGTGTTCAGAGTGTGGTGTTATTGTCTGGGTGTTTTCTGATAAGGTAAGAGGGTGGTTTATTGGTTGAAAAATGTAGCATTATCTAGCAGTATGCATTGTCTAACTCCGACCAGCAGAGGGCGTGTTCGCTACACTGTGTGTGCAGGGACAAGGGAAGTATCGCGTGAATACGTTCAGAAAACGAGAACACACACTTGAGTGTAAAGTTACTGTGAGTGTGGCGAACTGTGATGATTAATATGATGTAGTTTTGCTCTTGGCAGGTAAGCAGGGAGAGTTGGAATTGGATAAGTGATGAATGAATATGTAATGTGGTAGTTTACAATCTCGGTTGGACTTAATGTGGTTCCAAAAAAAATGTTTAAGAACGTTATTTGTTCAGCAAACGTAATGTACTGAAAATGGCGGCTAGCCAGTAGTTAGCACTGGGTGCCTGGTTACCTCGTTGCCTTGAGTGAGCGTGAGGCTGGAGAGTAGAACTATGAGCCGGTCTTAAGAGTTCACGCTGTTTGCGTACAGTTCATAGGTGAATAAATTAATAACTTATGTGATGTTAAAATAGATACATGATTGATTTGGTTAATGTGACAATGTTAAGTAGACATGATTGGCTGACTGTGTATTTGCGAGACAAGTTGATATTGAAGGTACATGATGAAACTGGTCTGGAATAGAGATGTAACATACATGATTTATTGTTTTGATGTTGGTGTAGATGTTCATAATTTTCCTGTGTTAGAATATTGAATACGTTCAGCAAACGAGAACACACACTTGAGTGTAAAGTTACTGTGAGTGTGGCGAACTGTGATGATTAATATGATGTATTTTTGCTCTTGGCAGAACAAAATAAAAGACTTCAAATTAAATGTGTAGTGGAGGGCAGCTTCACTCTGCATCACACTACACAAACAGCTCTTCATTTTTGTTTGACAAATTTCTTAAATGATTAATCAGCTATCAAAATTATTGTTGACTAATTTTCTGTTGATCAACAATGAAATACTAATCATCTACTGTAACTGTTTCAGCACTAGTACAAAGACACTGAGCCACCCTATAGCTGCCCTGTGAGGGTATAATGCCTGCTATAATTGGATGAATGAAAAATCAAGAGACAACTTTGCAAATGTTATTTTGGAACATTTCAGACTCAACTTGTCAGCTCTACATTGTCAGACTGAGCTCAACTTTTATCTACGCTGTACTTTTTTCTAACAAAACTTAAGGTGTGTTCAAACAGAAAGTGGAGTGTGGGAGTGTGCCTGTGTGTTTGTCTTCAGCTCAGACTCTGTCTGAACTCAGAACTCTGGGTTTTTAAATTCTCTCCTTTTTCCTATCCATCTCTCATCTACCCTGCACCTTATTTACTCAAGCTGAAATACTTTCAACCCGGGCAGATACATCTTCATTCAATCAATTTGCGCCATCCCAGGCTCACGCTGTATTGGCTGAGACAGCCAAGTTCTCCTGCTTGGGCCTTACGGAGTTGTGCCAGCAGTGCCCACATATACCAGGATGCAATGTGCACAAGTTACTGATGCCTGGGCAAAACAAAGTGTAGCCTGCTTATGCAGATAATAAACAAAAACATGGACGTTTAGTCGTTCAATCTAGTGTGAACCAAGTACAGCAATAACTATATTATTTTCCACATTGGCAACTGCAGCGCATTACAGCCTCAATCATTCCATTTTTATCTTTCACAATAAGAGCCAAACTTAAATTCTCTTAGCATTTTGCTGTGGAACAACTCAACAAAAATAGCTTACAATAGCATTTGGTGACATTTGGTGAATACTCAGAGCTCATCTGCTCTCTCAGCCCTGGTCTTGGATGTCTTTTCCTGTTTATCTTTGGGATCCTGAAGGACATCTCCAATAATTTTCTGACCAACAACTGTTAGGCCAACAACCTGCAATCAAGTATTTCATTTAAACATGACAGAAACAAAATAAAACTTTGCATAATTATCCTGCCTAGTCTTTCCACTGTTCCAACAATCACTAACTCCGGTTTGGTTGAAATAAAACTCTTAATTCACAGAGTAAGATGTGAAAATATGATGGCTCTACACACTGTATTTCCCTCTGATGACAGAGCAGCGGCTCTTACTTCAACACATTCTCACTCTGATGCTGTTAAACAATAATGGCTAGCAGCCACGTATCATGTAGACGTGAAAGGATGGCTTTTTTCATCAGTGTCTGATGCCGGAAGTCACTGGCCAGGCGCCAGTTTTCAACGACTTCAGAGTGAGACTGGGTTGCTTACTTGGTCTTTGGAGGCAGAAAGTCAAATAGATAAAAATGCCCCCCTCACCCTCAAAAAAGAACAACTGACAATGTATTTAGCCAGTCACCAATATATTTGTCCAATAGTCCAATCAAAACTTTTATGCATAACATACACACAGGCTTTAGCACTCAGCAGCTTACGTTACCGAAGTGGCTCTCACAAGGTTGTCGTCCACGATAGCATCCAACGAAACTGCCCACCCTAAAATTTGTTGTAGCAGAATGATTCAGTTTATGTCTGCTGTCTATTTGAGAAAAAGGTACCATCAACCACCGTTTGCTCTCAGCAGCTCAGGTTGTGGGGGGTCTCTGCTGGACATACCTTCTTGTTGGGCTGCAGCCACAGCCTCAGTCTCTCTCCACTGCATTTCCTCAGCCATATGCTGGCTAAAATAAATATGGCTGAATATCTGCCAAGACACTGTCAAACATATCCCCATCCATTAAATCCACAACACTCATACTTTGGGATGCCATTTTTCCCGTTGGAAATGTAGCTAGTCTTCAATAAAGGCGAAGAGAACAAGGAAGTTCTTTTTTGAGGGGCATTTAGAGCATGTCCCCTGGCCTCCCGGAGGTAGACAATAGAAATCTAAGCTCAAATAGCTTTTAGCTCTTCCTCTTTCCAACTTCTTCACTGTCAGGTCAAATGACGTAACTGGAAGTAGGAAGAACGGATTATGCAGCTGCTGAACTCCGCTTTCTCGGCACACACTGAGGATTTTATTGCTTCAATTGACTACATTTACCATCAACCCTGCTTGGACATCCACAAAAAGGTGGTAAATTTTCCCTTTAACATGCTAATGTTTAGCAGGTATAATTTTTACCATACTCACCATCTAAGTTTAGCATAATAGCATTCTAATATTTGATAATTAGCATAAAACACGAAGTACAGCTGAGACTGATGGGGAAAGTCATTATCTGTGCTGTTATTGGTCAAGAACCAAAGTACTGGACAAATTAAAAACTGGACCTGTTAAGACTGAAAGTTATTACACTTCATTCTGTAAGATGAATATTTGAACCAATTTTTATGGCAGTCCATCTCAGACTGAACTTGTCAGACTCAGACTAAACAATTAACCAGTACATACATACATATTTGTTAAATGATAGCAAAAATAGTCGTTACTTACAGTCCCAATTTTGAATAAATTGTTTAATTGGCACAAGTTATGATGTAGCGATTTGACTAACAGCAAAACAAAATATTTCAAAGTATAGTCATTGTGACGTTAATGTAGGCTTACATGGTTCAGTGATCAGCACTTTGAAGCTTCATGAATACAACCCCTGATTCTGCTAATTTACATAATGAATATGAATGCATTTCCACTTTTGCCCTCATCTAGCCTCAGCTGACCCTCATCTGTCATAATTACACCATGTACAATCAATAAGCTAAAATAATGATCATGCACTGAGTTATCTTCCATCAGTTACCATCAGTGTGAATTACCAGCATGCAATTGTTATTCACTGCAAAGCAAATGTATTAAATCACATTTCCCACAAAAGTGTTACTTCAACAGTTGTATTGCATTAGGGGGAAATACTATGAAGTAAATGTTGAATCTATTTATACCCCTGGTTGCTCTACTAATCAGCATTCAACCCTGTGCAGCTACCATAACTAAACTCTGATATACTGTATTAGCAAAGAACAGAGGTGCAGTGAGAGACCCATAAAATCTGCAGGCGACTATAGCAGAGACAGATTTCTCATAATGGTAATTACAGATTTGGCAGCAGTGAAATATGTTCTATAGAACGTGATGCAATTATTAACACCAGTCTTCTAACAGACAACTCGCACCCTGCAAATGCTGCAATAAGTTTTAATTTGTTTTCATACACCACTGATGCAGCTAATGGCTGCATGGGTCCTGGTCTTGTTCACCACCAAAGGCAGAATATAAAATAAGTGGGACATAAAATATAGACAGTCTAGGCTATAGCTCACCTACAGGAGTGCATACTTACTGTAATTATTCAACTCTAGATGTTTGCCTGTTCTGTGAGGAATAACTCTCAATCAAACTGTTGTAAATTACATCAACTCTTTATTTGGCTATTATTTGGCTGTGGTGTTGTCAGAACAGTAAACAGGGAGTTAGTCCTTCAAGTTTTTAAGAGGAGGGAAATTTTCCTACCATTTGCTACCAAATATTTTGTGACATCACAGTGACCTTGACCTTTGACCTTAAATCATCATATTATAATCAGTACATCCTTGAGTCCAAGTAAACATTTGTGCCAAATTTGAAGGAATTACCCCATGGTAACCTTTGACCACTAAAATCTAATTAGTTCACTGTTGACTCCAACTGGACATTTGTGCCAAATTTGTAGAAATTCCCTCAAGGTGTTTTTGAGACAGGCAACCTGAAACATAATGCCTCTGGCCACAGCTATTGCCAGCATGAAAAAGATCCTGTCTATCTGGTAACCCTTGAGGAGGCCCTCTGACCTTTGTTTAGCTCTGCTTTTTTGGTGCAATTGGTCATTTTGTCTTTTAAATTTGTTTAGAAATATAATTTTAGAAAAAAACCTCAATTTGACATAGATATGTGTCTAGTTTTAAATTAGCGCTGGCAGAAATGTTTTTCAGATGGTAGGTTACACTGTGCAACATTCTGTGCCTGGGTCCAGACCCTTTGAATCTACTCACTCCACCCAGTTCAAGTTGACCGACTTTTCTGGTATTGTGACTTGAAACAGCAGGTTTTTGCATAAAAGAAAAAAACAATCTAATGTGCGCTGCTGGGGGGACTTAATTAGCCAATCAGTGCCATAGGCAAGACCAACGCCATTGTCAAGCTGTTGTCAAGCCTTGTGAAGTGGTGCGCTGGAACCAATGAGGAGTAAAAAAACAAAGGTGACTGCTATAGAGAAGATAAATGCTGCTATCAAGGCTGTTCTTAATTGACATGTCCATTGCAGCTTGTTTTACTTCACTTCACTTCGCTCCACTCTTAAAACCCCCTCTAGTGTTTGGTTTGGGAAAATCAAGTCCCTCTTCCCTACAGAGATCAGAGCGGACGCAATTCAGACTTAAGATGGAAATAGAGTGTAACAAGTTGACAATTCTGTCTGATATCAGGCAACAACATTCTGTTAAGAGCTAAGCCACAGCAAAAAATAAAAATAAAAAATTGAATTATTGTCTCCGCCAACCAGTCAAGTTGCACTTTATATCCATGTCTGTTCTGACTCTTGTCTGACCAGAAATTTAATAAAAGGTATTAAGTGTATATTTTTTAGGACATGGAAAAGATCACTTTATTGACATATGACTCACGTGAATCATTTCCAGTGAGAAACATGCTGTCTTTACTTAGAGACTATTTTGACAGAGGAGCACAGAGAATGGAGAGAAAGCTTTGTCATATTGTGCAATGGCATCACCTGAAGCTCAATAAGCAAAACCAATGAGTCTGCATTGGACTATCAGAGAAACAAGACAGAACATGAAGTTGCTACTACGGAAGCTTCTTAAAATATGGATGCTGCAGCACAGAAGCTGCAAATTCTAAAACGTGGATGCTTTACACACATCTTTAGCAGCACAGAAGATCTATACAATCAGCAAAGTTTCAAGGTGGACACCCAAGATAAGTGTCACCATTTCAGTATCTGACCAAATGTCTCCCTTTCTGTTGCTAAGATATGATGTTGAATAATGGCCAGTGTTTTTGCAGTACATTATCACATCAAAGTGGTGTTGACCTTTTGGATATAAAATGTCATCACTTCACCATTTTATCCTAATAGACATTTGTGTGGGATTTTGTCATAATTAGTATATGAATTCTTGATTTATGGCCAAAAACATATTTTGTGAGGTCACACTGACCTTGACCAGTGTCTAGTCAGTTCATTGTAGAGTCCAAATGGATGTTTGTGCCAAATTTGAAAAGAATTCCTCAAAAGGTGTTCCTGAAATACTGTGTTCATGAGCATGAGATGGATTAACAGAAAGATGGAAACATAATTACTGAACACCTATATGTAAACATTCTATATATGTTATACAATATTAAGACCCCTGTAGTTTTATGTCTTAGATTCTCATTTTTTTTACTGGCCTGATTTTTGTTTTTTACATTTTTAGTGAGCATTGTTGGAGGGAGCCTGAAAACTCAGGTTTTATTGCCAGCGACTGCTTCTCTGTAATTGTTTTGCATATGACAATAAGTAACCTGAAATCTGAAACGTAACCAGTTGTGTGGACGACCACATACAGGAGATTCCATTAAGACGGAGGTGTACAGACCTGGCCACAGCATTTTCTGCCACTGTTAAACCCTGTGGAATTTCAGACCACAGGGTCTCTAGTTCTATAGAAGTATGGCAGAATAACTTTTTCACCACTCAGTCCCATTTATGTGCCCCATGTGGTTTATGCATATAAACCTTCAGGCTGCTGGAAGTTGTTTAAAGATATCTATTAACAGTGGGCCAAATTGGTTTATTATGTACATATGAGTTCAGTAGACCTTGTTTTTCTCTAAGATATCCCATATGAAAAGAACAAAAGATCAAATTTGAAATAAAAAATTGTGCAAAAAAAAATAAATAAATAAAATCAATCAATGAGCAGATATATATTGATAATACTATAAAATCCCCTCTGAAAAGCTCTGGCAGAGAGGGGATTGCTTTCAGGGAAAAATATCACTGTCAAGAGAAATATCCAAATGTGATACACCTTTTAATCCCACCTCATATTGATTCCTCCCTGTGGATGCATGGAGGTATAAATACTCTGTATTTGAGGCTAAGCATGGACCTGGGAAAGGTGGGCATACAGTCCATATCTCTAAACTGGATTGCATCAAAACAAGATCATAAATACATCATAAAGGTGAAATTATGAGGAAGTTGTATGATTCTTACCGCTGTTGCTGTGGTCGTCTACAAGTATGATCTCTTTGAGCAGGTGTGACGGAGTCCTCTGGATGGCTGTGTGGACGGAGCGCAGCAATACTGACAAGGCCTCGTTGACAAAGATGAAGATGACACTGAGCTGAGGAAGATCTGTTGAGTACGACATGTTTCTGCATCTTCAGGGAGAGAGGATCAGAAAAGAACAGAGAGAATCAGAGGCTTTTTTAAAGGTTTGTTAAAAGAAAGATTTAACAAAATCTACTAAGGTTGAATCCATATATGCAAACTCAGCATTATACATCTCCATCAATTAATCAATACACATTGATTGGCTGACTGACCCGTCCGGACGTAAATCTGGGATCGACCGGGTGAGAGAGATGCGGTCACTAAGGTAGCCGTTGTAGCCATAGTAACGGAACTTCCTGAGGGCGACCCTTCGACTCTCTGGGCCCAGGTCGTGACCCCAGTGGTCAAAGAGTGAGGAGGCGGAGTCTGAGGCAGAGTCTGACGAGGATGCAGCGTCTTCACCGTCCTTCTGAGGGGTCTCTGTGGACAGTGGGGAGAGAGTAGGGATGTCAACGGTAAACTGTTAATCAGTAAACTGCAGACAATATTTTTGACCAGCTACACATGACAGTCTATAGTATTGATACTTGACTTATGGCCCCTGATATATTATTTTGCAAAAGTGGTACTTTAACAAAGCAAGCTGAGTATCCCTGGTCTAAAGGGATTCTCAGGGGTTTTGCTACACTTCAGTTTACTTCACTGCATACTGCATATGCTAGCTAGTGTTAGCGGCATCAGTTCTAGTATTACAGTTCAGACTCATCAGGGTTGCTGTGGAAACATTGCGCCCACCCTCCAGTCTCCCCCAATAGCCCCGGTGAGTAAGCGACTAAGTTCTGAGCCGTAAAACCCCTTTAGCATTGTTGACTCTGTTATCACTGTTAGCTCTGTTAGCACTGTAAGCAGTGTCAACACGGCTAATGGTGCTAACATAGTAAACAATGATAAAAGGGTTTTGCTGTTCAAAATGAAGCCGCTTACTCACCAGGTCAACCTGGAAAGAGACCAGAGTGTTGGCAAAATGTTTCCACAGGAACATATTCCACAAGCTTAAGTTGCCAAATGAGCAGCGTAGTTAGATAGCTACTGTTAGCTCCTTTTTGACCTAGGTTGGTGCACACTAAAGTGGCCAAGAAATCTGTAGAGTTCTGAGAGCAGAGTTTT
Organism: Epinephelus lanceolatus; assembly: GCF_041903045.1. Taxonomy (NCBI): domain Eukaryota; kingdom Metazoa; phylum Chordata; class Actinopteri; order Perciformes; family Serranidae; genus Epinephelus; species Epinephelus lanceolatus. The sequence continues at coordinate 43,395,506 of NC_135738.1, forward strand.
GAAATGGGCATGTTTCCACATCAACCTGCGGCTGGCTGTAAAAGGCAAGACATTTACATCACAAAACATAAAAAGTTTATCGCCTCTAAAAGGGCTTTGAAATGCATCCCAAAAGCTCACTCAATCAACCGGTTAGTCACCAATTAATGGGTGTCAGCCTTTTGAAAGTAAAATGAACCAAAACTGACATGTTATGAGAGACGGTGAGATACATTGGACAAATTGTATTTTACAGAAACCTATTTTAATATTTTCAAGTTTTCTCTCAGGCCCACCACTAACCACGGTGCTGCCAGACGCTGTGACAGCTACCTGATGTTACACTGTGGAGAAATTAAATGACAAATGAACTTCCCTCAGCTCTATTCATAGAGCTTTGCAGAAAAAAAAATACTGTGACTGAGTGCTAAGTATGCTGCATGGTTATCAAACAAAACCTGTTTGCTGAGGGCTGAAAGAATCATTTCAGCAGCACGGGGGAAAAGGATGGAACACAAATGTGATGCGCCTTAACAGGGATTTTCATTGTCATTACAAATAACTCATTCTGGCAGCCACGCCGATCTATTTCTGCAGAGGTGGACACAAATCCGCTAACATGCCCAAGGTTACTTTTTTTTCCCATCAGCACTGTAGCTTACTGTTCTGTGCTACATGTGCAGCAGCAAGCCACTTCCGGTGCATGGTGGAAAAACAATGACAGTAGAAAAACATGCTCCAGGCCTGTTTGAGGGGGAAAAAAACAAACATAAAAAAAAACCAGAGAGCTTACTTTGTGGTTTGAAATATTTGCATCTTATGTGAATTTAAAATGTGCAAACACACCAGGCTGCACTTGTTATAACTTGTCGTGATTCAAAACACGAATGTATGTAGAATGATGCTTTGCAGCTTCCCTTTCACATGGACCTTTAGTTTCCCAGCACGGCGCAGGGTGGCGCCAGAGCTAGTTTCGAGCAGCGCAACCCGAGGCGTGCTCTGTTTGGTAGTTTGGCAGACTGAGGTGCGCTGTGATGGGTGTGGCGGCGCAGCAGGGGGAGGTGTCGACAGATCCAGCTTGGTGCAGTGACAGTTTCGTGCCAAAAGGCTTCGCCGAAGGTGCGCTAAAAGCTCGCCAGCTGAAACCAGGTCTACTGTCAGCGCAGGCAGAGAACAGCCGGTGTAAGTCAAAGTTTGGCTGACCGGCGGACAGTGCGCACACGTCACCAAAACCTCACAGACAGGTTTCCAGAATATCAGGCACATTAACAATGCAATAAATATCTACAAAAACCACTATTCAATGCAACTATCTGCAATCAGCACATAAACGTATCTCTATATCGACTGTCCCGTCACATGTGATGTCAGATCAAAGGGGACTGGCACTGTTTGGCACGTTTGGCACGCATAATGGAAACCCAACCTGATTTGATTAAAACAGCTGCAAACTAATGAGTTCACATCCCTCTCAGCCAACCACAAACAGCCACAGCATCAGATAGGGAGTATATATTCAGCATCTGTCATCTTAGAAAAGTCAAAAGAAAAGAAACAGTGAGACTCCGAGAGACAAAGAGAGAGCGCACGCGCGCACGAGAGAAACGTAACATTGATTTACAATTGTGGTGACCTCCTCCCAGGCTACCTTTGCATCATCAGCCCGTGGAGGTCAGCTCGCAGTTCCGTATATTCGGACACTGCGAGCTTGGACCTCCTGGACCAAAACATCAGTTTCCTCCTGGGAGAAGTTTGGCCGTCTGACGCTGCTGTTCTCTTCTGCCATGGCGAATTGAGTAAACTCTCATTATGCCTTCGCGCGGTGCATTTAAGGGCGAGGAGAGGGGCTCATTTGATTGGTGTGATGTGAATCGGCTGTGTAAAACCCACTCCACGCCTTCTCTCCTCCCTCTTTCTGACTTGCGGAGGTAGGAGGGACGGAGGTGGGAAAGAGGAGTAGCTGCGCCAGCACGCACAGTGTGCCAAACTTGCAAAATCCGCCTGGCCACACCCAGTTGGCGAAGTGCAGCTGTGTTGCACCTCCGCCTCGCCCAGTCTGCGAAACTAGAGGCCCTGGTCTCACTGAGTGGCAGATTTGGGGCAAAGTAGCAGCAAAATATATGAATGCAGTGGTCTGCTGTTTGTCCGAATCACTGGACGATGGGGATCAACAGAGAGGATGAAAAAGAGACAACTAAAATTCCTGACCCAGGTGTACCGCTGTCAAACAGGTGGAAAGTGTGTAAGTAGAAAAGGATAAGGCATAAGGAAATATAAAATATAATGATACTTATTTTATTTTATTTTTTTTTTTAAAGAGTATCAAACTGTTTTTTGACTATGGAAACAGTGTCTACTTCAAGGCTCTAAGTGGGCATTTCACATGAAAACAACTGAGAGTTATCTAAGACGTGGCATCAAAAGGAAATGTGCCATCAACATCTGAGGGGCACTGCTGACTGATGCACACCAAAATCTTTTTACCCACATTTTTACAGTTTTTTAAGTTTTTAAGTGGTTATAAGGTTTAAAAAAGTTAATTATTTAGTAAAAACTACATATTACACCTGCAGGTATGTGACTGCTTTGTATAGACAATTTTATTCATCATAAATTCCAGTGCTGTTTACATATGCAGGCCTGACATTAAAATAAATTTATAAAGGCAAATTTATGATGAAACAGACTCAACAAAAGAGATAAAATGAAATCTGTTACATAACTAAACCAGTCATATATACAGGGCTGGACTGACCATCTGGCATACCAGGCAGTGTCCCGGTGGGCGGACATGCCTTTTGGGCTGACACAACTGTCTTCTTTTTTTTTTAATTTGTCTAACCAACCAACAATACAGTTCAGTCAGGATTATTTTAGTCAAAGAAAACTTAATTTCCATTTTCAATTACTATTTGGCAGTATGGCTCTGTTCTGGGACCTCTCTGCCCTTCCACAAGCCTATGTCAAAAGCTGAAGTTGGAGAAAGAAAACCGCTCTGCCTTTTGACATGCATACGAGGAGAGCATGAGGCAGGCAGCCCAAACCTCCCTGCCCTTCCATGTGCCTTCATGGACCCCGGGTACAGAGCAGAGCAAGCATCAGTGACAATCAGAAATGACACTGATAAGTCAGACACAACAAGAAAAGGAGGAGCTGAGGTGGAGGCGGGTTGCAAAGAGGCTTGCAGAGGAAGCAGCAATAGTAGGCAGGCCAAAGTGGTTTAAACAGGGCTCCCTGGATGAGATTTGCCAATTGGCTGCACAGAAAGGAACCATGTGATCTATAAGCTGACTCCCTTCTATCAATCAGTTGATTGGGCTGCTTCAGATCAGCTGATGTAGCTGGGATGTGAGGTGAGCTTGACACCGTGACCTGCCTGAACTAACACTATGCTCCATGTAGTCCAGCCCATTGGTAAATTTTCTTAATTGACACTTGGCTGGCCCAATCACAATTTAAAACCCCTCCCCTTTGGGCTCAGTGCCTTTATTAAACAGCATCTGCAACAAAGAGTGTGCCAAAATGGTTAAAACAAGAAACAACAGGGACGCGGAGAAATTGCATGTCAGAAAATACTTTTAACCCAGACTTTTCACACCCTTCACCCAACTTGCTGGCTGTAACTCACTCTCTCTCTCCTCTCTCGCCGTGAGCACGCAGAGTTAGGTTACGCAAATTGGCATCGCCAGGTCGACACTTTACCACAAGCCATCTGCTACCTATCATGTAGGCTACATCTGTGTGTTTCCATTTATTTCGCAACCAGTGAAACAAGCCTGTTGACAGTGGCTTTGGTGGCATACATGTGATGCCAGTGAGTTAACAGCTTTATCAGTACATTGTGTTGTCTTCTAATGTTTAATGTGTTTCCCTGGAGATTTGTAGTGAAGTATCCAGGCTTCTTTTCATTCCTTTGTCCTTTTCTGACCATTCATTATTTAAATCAAATGTTATTTGAAAACACTCGGGATACCTAGATGTGAATGCCCAGAATAGAGGGATAAGGGATAATAGGGCAAGAGATGTATTGGGACTGAATCTATATTTACATAATATTGTATGGTATTTGAAACAAAACAAAACAAAACAAAACAAAACAAAAAAACACAAATAGTCAAGTTAAATTATTTAGAATAAAAACTTAAACTTCAAAGATTGATGCCACTTGGACAACACTAATGTCGGGGATGCAATCACTGCAGAAAAAAATAGTAAAACTTAAATATGTTCTTTTAGATTTGACCAAATGAGTATGCAAGTCCAAACTAACACCTGGGAAATATCCACAGATTTCATGGCAAAAACAATTTCAGTTTCAGTTTGTCTTAAAGATTCTGGCTCAAGTCTGTCAAACATCACTTTCTCTTTCTCTCGTGCCCTCCAAACAGGCCCACTGAAGAACTGTGATGTGCCATCCCTCCTTCCTGAGCTGAATAGGTTTTTTATTAGTTTGAAGAGCAGCACTTCACCCTTTGGCAAGAACACGCTTAATGCTCTCGTGGGTGGAATGCCACCTCCCTCCAAGTCCCCACAGAGCCTCATAATAAGCACCCTACAAGCTCTGCAAAGAAGTACAAAAAGGATTTTGTGTTACACTTTTCTTGGCCACAAATACATTGTGATGCACCTGAAGTTTTGAGGAGTGTTAAGTCACCTCATTTGTGAACCCTTTTTGAGCTGATGTCTGACAGGAAGAGGAATGTTGGTTGAAAAAAGCCATTTATATTCACTGATGCTTTTAGTTAATGCATTGTGCTTTTTAGCACTGGAGGTCAGCAGGAATGAGCCGTGTACTTTGAACAGTTTCTCAGTGTAGCCAAATTCTCCAGAGGGAGAAGGACAGAGACATCACAGAGAGACTACAACAGTGGAGGTTTCTTGATGTATGAGTCGAGAACAGATGAACAGAGAGAGCGTGTTGTGTCCTGACCTGATCTGTGTCCAACATATCTCATTATTAATTGATCAGGACCAAGCTACCATTTACAGTATGGTGGGAGGGGAACCAAGTGGAACAATGGTGTGTGTGTGTGTGTGTGTGTGTGTGTGTGTGTGTGTCAGTATTCACAATAGCTTATTGTATGTTCAACATGTGCAGGTGCAACAGGGACGGAGTGATTAGTGCTTGTGAGTGCACTGCATTTGTGTGTGTTTCATCCTTACGGAACAGTCAGGTAACCTCCCACATGGGAATGCAAATTACATTGTTTTTTGAACGTTCTTTTACACTATATTTTGACATACAAAATCATATCTTAATCACAAGGTATATAACATGCTAAAACCATAGTTAATTTGTCATTTGCTTATTTCAACATGTGAACATTTTTTTCCCAGAACAATCACATAATAGTACTTTCTTTGTGTCAACATGTCATTTTATGTGGAAACAAAAGGTAGCAGTATCAGTGAATATGTGAAATAAGATTTTTTTTCCCTTTGAGTGATTAACCCTTTGCAACAGAAATGGTTCATTGGTACCTACATTGGTATTTTTGCTTATTATCTTCAAATACTTTATATCCCTAAAATCTATACACCCTAAGCTAAAAGGTTATGTAAATCAATAAACCATAACAATTGATAAAAGTAAATAAATTATGTAGTTTATAGATTAAAAACAAAAAAACATACTGATCCAAAAGATTTCTAAAAGTAGAAACATAAAGACAATATTTCTTAACACTCCATGAGTTATTTAAACCATGTGTATTATTTAGTTTTCGAGAAATGTTCATTTTTCTGAGCACGGTGCAAAGGCAGTTTGATGGATTCGTCATTCATTACTAATAACGTTGGAATACTATGTTTGCAACACAGGTAAAATAAGGTAACATAAGGTAATAACATGATGACAGGGGAGATGGACATGATGGCTTTCTGCTGCTAAAAGAATGAATGCTCAGACTATTACGGTTTTTAGTTTAGACCAATATGTACAGGATTATGCAAGCAACAAACTCTGTGGCCATTACGGAAAATCTTTCAAGGAAATTCTGGCGCAATTAAGGCAAAATACAACATTTGCACCACATGCAAGGTAAGGTAACATATGGTAATCACCTGATGACTGGGAAGACAGAGGCCTCAGCTCTCTGCTGCAAAAAGAATAAATGCTCAAGCTATCATGGTTTTTATTTTAAATCTATATTTATTAGGGCTGTCAAGTGATTAAAATAATAAATCAAATTAATTACATGCTCTGTGATTAATTAATCTAAATTAATCACGTACATCAATTTTTGCTGTGAAAATATTTTTAAAAACTCAATTCAAATTAATTTTGACCTATGTCTCATCGTAAAGCTGCTGGATTTTAGACACAATGGAGGAGGGAGCCTGAGAATAAAGTATTTCATTGCCAACGACAGCTTCACTGTAATTATTGAGCGTGTGACAAATAAAGAACTGACAGAACAGCTGGTAATCCACACACACAGAGGACCTGAGGGGTCAGAGGTCAACCTCTTCAAGTGCTGCTCACTCTTCAGTCTGGCAGCATCCAGGAGTGCATTGTAACAGTAAACAGTGGAACTTTGTGCTGTGATACCCTTGGTGGCGATAGGAACTTGGCTGCCTGTCAATGTCTGCTCAGCTGTGATTACGCACAACACGCACGCACGCACACATGCATGCACGAACGCAATGTGGGATTTAGCTTGTTCCCTGAAAATGTTTTGTTTAGGGATGTCCAGATCAGGTTTTTTGGCCCCTGATCCTGATCTGAGTCATTTCATAATGAATATCTGGCGATTCTGAGTCCCATCCTGAGATGTTTCAAAAATATTTCTATTTTCCGATAACACAGCTGCACACTTTAAGTACTTTAAAGTTGTTAAAATCAATCCAATGTATATGCATGACTGAATGGCTGCAATGAAATGCATAAAGAAAAGGAACTGCATCTTAGCTGTTATTTATTTTTTTCTCTCACTTTTTAATGTTTTTTATTCACGATAATCTTTTTGGCCTTGTCGCAGTCACAAGGGAATTTCTCTGTCCCTTTAAGAGAGTATTCTCGAGTGTTTGTTGCTTCGGAGCAGCCTCTGTTACTTAAATGAAATGTATTCAGTTGAGTGTTTATTTTTCGTCATCTGTACATCTTTTACAGGGATTACATTAATAAATTACTCTTATTGGCTTTTTGCTTGTGGGGCTTTTGTTGCGCTTGCAGCTGCATGGTGAGTGTGACAAACTATTGTCTGCCTCTCCTCCGGTGACAGTCAAACACCATGCGCCTGAGACAATGCAAAGAAAAACTGACACTGAGCTGAAATGCGTGCTCATGATTTGATAAATAACATACACATTGCACTTTGCTGTTGTTTATGGCGTGTGTTGCTTCACCATGAGCATGGCTCAGCCCCTGCTCTTACAGAGTGAAGAGTTGTTTAGTTAACAACAGCTGCACTTAACATTGCTGTGCATGAAAGCTTTATGAGTAAAAACGCCTGTGTGACAGCTGATGTTAAAACCAAGGTTCGGATTTAGCTCTAGAGCTCAATATAGCCAATCCCAATCAGTTAAAAGATGCCTTGATCGGCCCCGATACGGATCTCTGAGATCGGATCAGTATGTCCCTTAGTTGTGTTCCTTACAATCAAGCTGCTACTTCAAACTAAAGCTGTGTTTGTCTCTTTTTAAGAAAAGGGGTTCCAAGCCTATTTGAAGAACCATGAATCACCTAACATATGTATACACAGATACATAACACATTAAAACAGGATTGATATTAGTCTGTGCCCATCAGATATCAGTATGCAATTCCTTAACTCTATGGATATTGACACAGTTTCCAACTAGCCTATATACAGTATTTCAACAGCATTATCAAATTCCTGAAATTCAGTTATAGCTTTTGGTTTCAGTGTGCCACACCAAATTTTCAATGGTCCAATCCGGCCACCCCCATGAAAAGTTTTTGGGGTGCCACTGAGGAGAGATCACAAAAGACAGACAGAGTAAAAGAAAAATAGTGTTGACAAGAGTGAGAGCGATGGAAGAGAATGAGAAAAAGCCAGAGGAGTTATGAGAGTGACAAAATAAAAGTGCCGGCAGGATGTGGAGCGAGGTGTGAGAGAGTGATGAGGACAACAAGAAATAAAGGGGTTGTGACAGAAGGTATTCATCCCTGGGCATCTCTAAACTAGGCGACCCTGAGCTCCGTCACATCAGCTTGCAGAGAGACACTCTTTTACTGGCTCAGACACCGAGACAGCTCCCTGTCCCCGCATACACATATTAACACACATCCTTCCTGCCAACCTGACGGCATCAGACCCGGACTCCCCCACAACCAAATGGATTAGGAACGGGCCACTCTGCTGGGTGACAAAGTGTCTCACCTTGTCCTTCGGTTACTTTATGCAGAATAGGCGTGCAGTTGGCACTGTAGGCCGGACACTGCACTCACCCCACAGCATGCACTCTGACTGGGCTGCAGTCAGAGCTGAGATCCTCTTCAGTCAAGACTGAACCAGGACCAGGACTATTCCAGACCAGCAATGATGAGGTTACGAAGGATTAACAGAAATGTACGAGCTCTGTACTACACCACAAGGGTTTTTACTATGAAGACATAAAAGGTTGAAGACAATTACACACTACACACTCACAGTATTTTTTTTTTCTTCTTTTTTTTACTATGGAGAAAATCAACACGGCTATGAATGCTTTTTACTCCAAAATCCAATTCCATCTGCTTTGATGACTGAAAAAGGAATTTACAAATTGAAAATGTATATGAATGCGAGAGAAACAATTTAAATCTGAAATTGTGTGATGTTTCTGAATTAATATACCATGCAATGGTATTTCTTTTTGTTGGAGGGTGGTGGAAAAACACCACATTTGCAGTTCAGAACTGTTTATTCTGCTCTGCTAAACAGCAGCTGCTACGATTGCCTTGATGCATACTTTTATGTTTTAAAATTTGCTCCATTTATTTCCAATATTCTTTAGGGAAGTTATGGAAAGCCAGCCTTCACGTTAATATAGACTGTTAACTAAATGTTGTTTTTAAAAAAAAAACAAAAAAACAAGCTGGTTAAAGCTGCATTGTACAATTATTTCAATGACTGTTTTGTCCTCCGTTCAACTCAGTTTTACTTGAAATGACTCTCAGTGTTTCATCATTTCCACCTTATACTTCATTGTGAAGCACCTTGTAAACTCTGTTATTGGTGGTATAATCAAAATTATTATTATTAATCATTATTAACCGCCATTCTCATGTTTACTGACAATTTTTTTTTTTTTTACTGTTATTACAGCTGTTTCTCCTAGAATTTTTTTTTTAAATACTTCTAATTTTCAACAGCAAATATGTCATGAAGTAAATATATTGGCAACCTAATTATATTTTCTTTTACCACCCAATTGCCAGTAATTGGGTGCGTTTACATTGACAAGAATAACCAGTTTATGATCTTTTTTTCAAGTGTCCTTGTTTATATGTTTGAGCATGTAATCACCATATTCAGTTTATGAGAAACCCATGTATGCTGGCTTAAGTTCTCTAAAAGGAACAGGGATGTATACGGGGGATATGAATAACCTGACTGCCACCTCGTCACATATCAACGTTTTGACATTAACTTTCCACATTGACATCAGCGTTGGTACCCTGGGTGCATTGGTTTTTAACATTCAGGGACACCATGTCAACTGCAGCCTGGTACATGCATTGTGTGTTTTTAAAATACACTTCCGTTTTCACTGGAAATGTACAGTTTGCACCTCTTTCAAAAAAAGCACACTACATCGGTACAATGTAGGATTTACAAAGACCGCAGATTTACATTATTTTTTCTTCAACAACAAATGCGCATGGTTATGTTTCGCAAACACATACATGGTTGGGTTTAGGCAACAAAAGCACATGGTTTGGGGAAAAAAAACAGGGTTTGGCTTTACAATCACACAGGAAGTGACCACCAGGCTCCCTTGTGAAACTCATTTGAACCAGTATGAATATTACTTGTTTAAAAATTAAAGCTTCAGATAATATATCAATTATGAATCATTCATTTGATCTAGCTCCAACAGACAGCAAATCAGAGAGAGAGAGGGTTGAGGCAATGCAATAGTGCATACTAGCTGGGCCAGATGTGCAATTCAGTCTATACTGCTACTGCTCTGATTACACTGCACTGATTTATATTTTTTATTTATTTATTACTGCATCATATATTCTCCATTTTTACCCATAGTGTATTTTATGTGTCTCACTGTTGCTGGTTATTGTTTATTGTCGTTTGATGATTTTTTATTGTACTGCTGTGCAATGACATACAAGGCATTGAATTGAATTGAACTAAACTGAACTGAACTGAACTGAACTGAATTGAATTGAATTGAACTGAATGGAACTGAATTGAATTGAGGACAGCACCCAGCATACCAACACAACACCTCGTTATCCTGGTAAAACAAAACTCAAAATTTGGAATGATTTTCATGAAAAACCCTATTGATTCTTTTGATTTGAGGACCCTCAAGAACTTAACGAATGTGACTAACTCACAGGGTAATTGAGGAATGGACACAAAATTTGAGGTGGCCAACAACCTGGTTTAATATAGAAAAAAAAAATGACAACCACACCAGGCATCTAATTGAGATAGGCATTTGTCAAAATGTGTGGCCACACCAGGCTAGTAAGAGGGACTGGGTGTTTATTTTAAAGGGCCAGTGTGTAAAATGGGTTGAAAACAGTGACATCAGTGGTCAAATTCTAGATTGCAGGGCTCACTCGCTCACCCCTCCCGTCGGGTAAATGACGGTGGCCTCGTAGGGACAAAAAGCCTTGCGCACGACTTTTTCAGGAGTAGGTCTATCTAGCGACGATGTGAATGTTTATTTAGAAATCTAAACCATGTTAAGATATTGTAATGAATCCCTCACGAGCAGGAGACCAGAGGAGCGTTCGGGAAAAAGGCCAGTTTATTTGAGCACTCCAAAAACTCCAGTAACACTCCAGGGGGTAAAAGACTCCGTCCCAAACTCTGACTCTTCTAGCGTAACAGACACACTTCATAATTTTACACACATACTCGTTTAGCATACCGAGTGGGGACCCCCCTCCCCTCTCTGCTCCGCCAATCTCCAGCCCGCACACTGACTGACAGCGTAGCCGGTAAACAGAGCTCAGCTGTTTATTTAGCCTAGCAACATCTCCGGACAATAGTAGCTGCAATGGACGACTTTGAGCGCGATTTTGAAGAGTTTCTTGTAGCGGACACAGACCCAGAGCCATACCTGTTTGATTCGGAGCATACAGATTGAGGAACTCCATGTGTTTGATGCTGAGCGGGTGAGAAGAGAGGCTGAATGCACAGAATGGGATTCGGTGCTACTGCTACCATCGTTGGGGAGATATATCATCAGGAGGAAAAGCACTGCAGAGAGTGCATCACAAGGAGTGAAGTTGCGTCTTCTTTTCCTCACAGATGATGGTTCGGGTTCATTCTCTCCTGTTGCGTGGTAAGTGTGGTCCATTTGCAAACTTTATAACTAAAAAAACTTTTCACTACTCTCTATCGACAAACTACTAACACTCTCTGCTGTTTCCTCCTCCTTCTTCCTTCCTTCCGCTGTCTTCGTTGGTTCATTTATACACGCGAGACGCGTTCTCTGGCTGGCTGGATTGTCCACTCGGTCTGCCGTACATACATGGCGGCGCAAGATGGCGACCTCTCTAAAGCAAGACCCTTGCTATATATATATAAAAGCATAATTATAAGGCTACGAAAACCAAATGAATTTTATTTTATAGCGATTATACACTTGTATAAACATATTAATGGGTAGAATATTCAGATTCAGATTCAGATTGACAATAAACCATGCCAAATATTACACACTGGCCCTTTAAGCTCTATGGTAGTCTACAGTAGAGGAGATTTAAAAATATCAAAACCGTATATTATGATATAGCCTAAAAATATCACAATATTATTTTTAAGCCACATTGCCCAGCCCTAGGTTATGGTTAGGAAAAGATTTTGTTTTGGCTTTAAATACCAACTTTTGGCAGCACAATCCAGGCCAGAAAAGTAGTGATGTCTTTGTAAAACACAACCACTTTTTGTGGCACTATCACTGCTGGAAAAAATGCAGTGGGTCAATAAAAAACACTTTTTGGGGGCTAAAAAGCTGCTGGAAACCCAGCAATTACTAACTGAAAACAACCAAATGTCTCCCCTTCTGTTCCTGAGATATGTTGTTTTGCAGAACATTATGATGTCACAGTGGAGCTGACCTTTGACCTTTTGGATATAACATGGCATCACTTTATTTTATCCTATTAGACATTTGTGGAAATTTTGTCATAATAAGTGCACGAATGCTTGAGCTATAGACAAAACATTTTTTCTGAGGTCACAGTGACCTTTGGACAACAAATTCTAATCAGTTCATTGTTGACTTCAAGCTGAAATTTGTGCCAAATTTCAAGAATCTCCCTCAAGGAGTTTTAAAAATATTGCGTTCAAGAGAATCAGATGGCCACAAGGTCATAGAGACATTGACCTTTGACCACTAAATTCTAATCACTTCATTGTTGAGCTCAAGTGGATGTTTATGTCAAATTTGAAAAAAATCCCTCAAGGCTTTCTTATGATATCACATTCACGAGAATAAGATGAATGCAAGGTCACAATGACCTTTGACTTCTGAACACTAAATTCTAATCAGTTCATCATTGAGTTCAAGTGGATGTTTGTGTCAAATTTGAGGAAATTCCCTCAAGGATTTTTTAAAAATATTGTGTTCGTGAGTATGAGATCAACATAAGGTCACAGAGACCTTATGACCTTTCTTGAAATATTGCATTCACAAGAATGAGAAGGATGGACAGATGGATGGATGGCCGGATGGCCAGACAACCTGAAAACATGATGTCCCTGACCATGGCTATCACTGGGGGATGTAAACCTCAGGACTCTGGAGTCAAAGTTCTGTGCTTTTTACATGTATTATACATGTGTGATGAGTTCATACAATATGATTTTAGTCCAGTCAACCTGTGGTTTGACCCAGAGAAAATTGCAAAAGTTTTTTTTTTTTTGTGATATCTTGGGACATCCAAATGAGATATTAAAAGCATGCCATCATATATTTGGTGGATTAAGGTAAATTAAGGGTAAATTTTGGGCCATTATGTCACACAAATAATTGCATATTGCTGCTTATGAAGATTAGGTTTTTAGGATGTTCTTTCACATATGACCATCAGATTTTTTTTAAATTCAAACAAAGTGAGAAAAGTCAGTACAATAAGATTATAAAGCAAATTATCATTCAGTTTCCTGCACATACAAATTTGTTTGTCCATGAAAACCATGATGCATATTAGCATTACCTTAAATGAGACCAAACGTGAAACAGGCCTTGGCTTTTTCATTCTATTGGTGCCGCTGAAGATTGATATCTGTGACTAAGCTGCCACTTGGGAATCGTTATTGTGTCGAAATATCATCTAGAGATAAAAAAAAATGTTCATAATACCAAACTGGCTACCTTGCTACCTTGGTTGGTACCAATTCATGAAAATTATGACCTGGGCCCATGGACTAGACCCATAAAACACGATCACCACCAATTTCCCTAATGTTTTCGACCGTAACAAATAGAGATTTAGATTTTTGCACCATATTTATTTCCTATCCCATCCAATTTAAGACGTACAGGATGTCTTTTTCTGATACACCATCATGAGGCACAGCATTTCATATTGCTTATGCACTATTTCAAAAAAAATGAAATAAATTGTTTTAAAGTGAGTGGAAAAAAATAAGATGATGGCATAAGAGAATAGATGCTAATATAATAGTTGAATAGAATTGAATAAAATAAAATGAATAAGGGTGGCCATCAAACTCTGCAAAATCAAATTCCTCCTCCACAAAGTCGAAGTCTGGCAAAAAGTCAGCCATTATTCTATAAATCTTTCATAAAATAAATGACTGAACTTTTCAGGCTACTGTCCGGTTCTGCCCTCCAGCTATTGCTGCTTGTTCTTGCGAGATTTCAGGCACGGTATGAGATCGCTGCTTGTTCTCGCGATATTTCGGCCGTACTTTGGACAGCAGAGCTAAATGGTAAACAATTTATTTGAGCCAGAATACATTGACGAAGAGCTTTGTGAAATTGAAGAACAGAGGAGGAGAGAGAGAGAGGAGCAACAGGTAGAGGACGAAAGAGGAGGAATGGCTGCTGCAAGGCTGCGTAGCTCTGGAGATTGGTGGTGTACCTGTGAATGCTGTCTCCCAATGCCCACAGAAGAGGAATGCCTCTGTTGCAAGGAATGGGACCGGTTGCAGCCTTATTTTCAAGGTCTGGATGTGACCGAGGATGAGACACCTCCACCTGGAGTAGTATCCAGCTGGGCTTTATCTAGAGCTTGCGAGATATATTTCGGCCGCGCTTTGGAAAGCAGAGCTAGATGGTAAACAAACATGGCACCACACCGGTAAGGTAAAACAACACGTTTACATGTCGTTTTCTATATGTTCTCTGACATTTATCCTAACGATATGAGGCGGTCTTTGTGGAAAAAAAGCTTGTTTAGTGGACTAACTTTGCACTTGAAGATTGCCTGTTCACTTACGTTTTAACAGGTCTGACGCTACTATGCGCCCCGGCTGTATCTAAGCTAATGGCTAACATGCTATCTATTTTTTTTATGTCACTAGTCACTTGAAACAAATTTAGGACGATAGGAGACAGGTTGAAATAAACCAAAATATCCCTTTAATCCCCAAGGGGAAACTCTGTTGTCAATTACACACAGGTCCGAACACCACGTGCATAAACAGGACCTATACATGCACTAAGGGGAGGGATGTCAGAGTGGGGCAGCCCATGACAGGCGCTCCGGGCGGTTGGGGGGGGCTCGGTGCCTAGCACAAGGGTACCTCGGCAGTGCTCAGGCGGTGAACTGTCACCTCTCCAGCTACCAGTCCATGCTCCATATTTTGGTCCGGACGGGGACTTGAGCCGGCGACCCTCTGGTTCCCAACCCAAGTCCCTATGGACTGAGCCACTGCTGCCCCAGTAGATAGTAGTTTAATATGAAATACAGAATTATCTATGCCTAGTTTAGATGCAGATACACCCATAGAAGTACTGCAAGTTGTAAGTGGAAAATTTGGCAAAAAAATGGTTGTTGGGTAGTGGTACTTCAAATACGGGTATAATACATAAGAATATTCTCTTAAAAGGTGTTTTATTGAAAAGATTGACCCCCAAAACTTAGAGAAAGATACCAAATATGTTGAATATATGTGTACATAGACCCTCCAATATTGACATCATTTCACGCAGACCACAACAACTGTAAAATGCTGAAACTTTGCTTTTGACCTTGAAAAAAGAATGTTCCACTAAATCCATGAAGGTAACCTTTTAATATGTGATGCAAGAGGGTATTAGGACTAATAAAACTATGCTATTTCTCCTAGGTTGGGCCAATTTGAGTTAGATTGACTGGACTATTTAGTAAAAATGTTTCTTCTTTGCTCTTTTTTTCACTGAGAGACTACTGGAGCTGGCAGGGGTATGAAAGGTGGGTGTTCATGTGCATGTGTGCACAACTTCACAATTTTTGAGATTTATAAAACAGATGTGTACACATGACTGAAAAAAGGAGCCTGTCTGTCTATTTGTCAGTTTGAGTCCAGGACTCTAACTTTTACTGAATATCCCAGTAAAAGTTAATGCATCATCCAGACCTGCAACTAGCATACTGTAGCATACCGCTCATTGAAGTCCTGCTGCAATTAACAGCTTGAAACTGAAACTGACACTGTGACTGCAGCTTAAACAGCACTCTACTTGTCAACATAGCTATTACCTGCAATATTTCTGTTTTGATTTGCATGTAATATACAAATTCTATTCTTGTTTTGTTTGATGAAAAATTTGCCCACCCCCTGCATGTCAAATACTTGCTAGGTAACAGCTCAATGTGTCAGAGCTTGGCAGCTCAGCTATCAGCTGAGGTTTTGATTGGCAGTCAGCTGGTAGACAGAAAGACATAGGATACAGTTAGAAGAAAAAAGAAAAACCTAAAGTCTGAACCAAACTGTAAACAAAATCCAGGATAACCAAAGCTCCACACCGTCTGGGTACAAGATTTGAGCCAGACTGTCAATCTTCCATCCAAATGCTCACTGACAAACATTTTCTGACATTCTCCACTGAACTGAGTCAAACTATCCAGGTATACCATAAAAGCAGTCAACACAAGGAGATGGAGATGTCTTTTGAGGACACAGTCAACATTATCAACAAGCACAAGCCTGTTAATGTGGAGGGGAAATGCCTGAGGGTTGCTGCAATGATTCAGAGCTGGATGTTGATTAGAGAGCAAAAATTCCTGCTCTGCTGTGAGTCAGTGTGACAGATGCTTCCAACATCTACTTTTTTTTTTTTTAGAAACTTTTTCACCTTTTTGTATTGACGCTGACCTCAATTTAGCTTCTCTACACTGTAACAAATTGCTGTAAATTTACGGCTGATTTACAATAGTATCTTACAGTATATCATAATAATTGTAAAAAACTGTTAAATATTCAGCCTTTGCATGAAAATCAACTGTTACATGTGGTCGGTTAACCATGACAGTAAATAACTAATTTATCAGCAAAAAACAGTATTTTCTGTCAGTGAAATAACGGTGAAATTACGTTCCATCATCCCTTCAAGTACAGTGGCATGCAAAAGTTTTGGAACCCATGATCAAATTAAATGTGAAAAGTTAAGTAAGTAGAAGATGAACTGATCCCCAAAAGGCATGAAGTTTAAGATGAAACATGCCTTCAACACTTTAAGCAAGATTAGTGTATTCATTTTGTTTTGTACAATTTTAGAGTGAAAAAAGGAAAGGAGCACCATGCAAAAGTTTGGCCACCCAAAGACATTTAAGCTCTCAGACAACCTATACCAAGGTCTCAGACCTTAATTAGCTTGTTAGGGCTCTGACTTGTTCACAGTCATCATTAGGAAAATCCAGGTGAAGCAAATTTCAAAGCTTTATAAATACTCTGACTCCTGAAACCTTGTCCCAACAATCAGCAGCCATGGGCTCCTCTAAACAGCTGCCTAGCACTCTGAAAACTAAAATAACTGATGCCCACAAAGCAGGAGAAGGTTATAAGAAGATAGAAAAGTGTTTTCAGGTAGCTGTTTCCTCAGTTTGTACTGTAATTAAGAAATGGCAGTTAACAGGAACTGTGGAGGTCAAGTTGAGGTCTGGAAGACCAAGAAAAGATTGCTAGAAAGGCAAATCAAAACCCCCGTTTGACTGCAAAAGACCTGCAGGAAGATTTATCAGACTCTGGAGTGGTTGTGCACTGTTCTACTGTGCAGCGACACCTGTACAAATACGACCTTCATGGAAGAGTCATCAGGAGAAAACCTTTCCTGTGTCCTCTTCACAAAATTCAGTGTCAGAAGTTTGCAAAGGAACATCCAAACAGCCTGATGTTATATAGAAAGAAGTCCTGTGGATTGGTGAAATTAAAATAGAAATTTTTGGACGCAATGAGCAAAGGTATGTTTGGAGAATAAAAGGGTGAAGAATTTCACAGAAAGAACACCTGTCCATCTGTAATACACGGGGGTGGATCTATCATGCTTTGGGCTTGTGTTGCAGCCAGTGGCACAGGGAACATTTCACAGGTAGAGGGAAGAATTCCAGCAAAGTCTGGAAGCAAACATCACAGCATCTGTAAAAAAGCTGAAGATGAAGAGAGGATGGCTTCTACAACAGGACAATGATCCTGAACATATCTCAAAATCCACAATGGACTACCTTAAGAGGCACAAGCTGAAGGTTTTGTCATGTCTAAACATCATTAAAAATCTGTGGCTAGACCTCAAAAGAGCAGTGCATGCGTGACAGCCCAAAAATCTCATACTAAGTACTGACCATGCAGGGTGCCTAAACTTTTGCTTCAGGCCCTTTTCCTTTTTGGTTATTCTGAAACTGTAAAAGATTGAAATTAAAAGTCATGTTCCTTAAAATGTTGAAAAACGTTTCATCTTTAAGTTTTTGCCTTTTGGACATCAGTTGATCGTCTACTTACTTTACTACTCACAGTAAACAAAATTTTGATAAGGGGTGCCCAGACTTTTGCATGCCACTAAAGACTTCTGTAAAATTACAGTAAAACTTGGTTATCCTACAGTCATACACTGTAATCCAATAGAATGTTATAAAAAATTACTGTAAATGCACTGTAAAATAACAGTGGTGATGCTGCTGCCAGCTCTTTTATTTTACAGATAAATTCTTTACAGTGTACAGTGTGCCCACATTCAAGTACATCAATTTATTGAAATTGAATGTTGTTGCAGAAAAAAGAGTACTTAGGATTTGGAGATCTGTTTGCAATCTGCTCTTATTTTGACAGATTGAAAGTGTGGATACCCAGTGTTTACTGACATCACCTGTATGGTGTGTGTTTTCATCCTCTGCATTAAAGCACACGGTACAATCAGGAATCTTGTTTATTCAGCCCCATTGGTTTATGTGTGGGCTGCACATAAACAGCTTAAACTGATCAAGACCTTAAATGGGACATGAGCCCGATTTGCAAAACACCGTGTGTGGATGTAAAAACATTCAATTAGACCGCCGCGCCTCCTCCGTGTACTTTCAAGTTGCTCATCAGCCCCACATTGAAAGACTTGCTGCGGCTGCTGCTTTGCAGGAACCTATCCCAGCAGGCTTTGCACTTGTAACACAAACACACACCCACTCACACCCGAGGATTTGAAAGAATTTGTTTTCGTGGAGAGAATCTCATTTGCTCTGCGAGCCCTGCAACATTATCTCGCTCTGAAAGCTTTTTGTGTTCCAATATTTAAAGAGGCAAAAGGGAAAACACAGGCAATTCATTTGCCTTTTGTACCGACTCAGAGCCCCTTCAAATCACACGACGGCTTCTTTTCATATCACAGCAAGCGATGACTCACAAAAAGTGCCTTTTCAATTGTTTGCAGTGTGTTTGATTGTGTTGCCACGAGCACGCTTGCACAAGACTTGTTTGCAAAATGTTGTGCTGCTCCCAGCTGAGGCGAAAAGTGAGCCCATCTGCACTTCCTCGAAGTAAAAGAAACTATTTTTTGTTAGTTTGGTGCTGCTGCCTCTTAGAATGACACACACACATACTGACACAGAGAGAGACAAAGTGTGTGTGACACAGAGAGAGAGATGGGGGCCTGCAGCTTTTGTGGAAGAGTTCACACATGATTAATTTAATCAAGCAGCGAGCAGATGGTGATCTCTGCCTTCCTCCTTTCCCCTCAGGTATGAATTATGTGTTTAATGGATCACACCTGGACAAGTCAAATCTGTACTTACAGTGTAACCAGAGAGACAGAGAAAGACAAAGGACAGACACACAGACACACAGACACACACAGACACACACACACACACACACACACACACAGGGAACCAGAACTGAAAAGCATCAGTGCTTCTCGATGTGCTATCATAACTTTGCTGGCTTTATCTGTCTGTTAAAGTCATGGTTTTTTGGCATTCAAACTCAGGTTTTCAAAATGGAAATGTTTCGCAATGGTTTTATTCAAATATGACAGGATGGTTTCATATAAAGCTGAAATGCTGCATTATATTTGGCATCTTGTGTGCTAGAGGGAGCGGTAGTGCTGCTGGAGAACAGCGGTGAGTTGAAAAACAATGACACAAAAGGCAGAGGAGTATTTTTGTTCCTTGACAGTATGTATCGCTGATGGATTTTACAAGAAAATCTCACATTTATGTATTAAGCAGAGAGCTGGAGCCAGGACATGTTCAGTGTGGCTTATTATAAAGACTGGAGGCAAAGGGAAACAGCTAATCTGGCGCTGTCTAAAGAGCCGGGTGGATGGATACAGTGTTTGTCAACCTCCTTATATAATAAAAAACACTTACAGTGGCCTGTATAAGTTTGGGTAGCCCCTGGTCAAAATTTCGTTCACTGTGAATAGTTAAGTAAGTAGAAGATGAACTGATCTCCAAAAGGCATGCAGTTAAGGATGAAACATGCTTTTCAACATTTTAAGCAAGATTAGTGCATTATTTTTGTTTTGTACAATTTTAGAGTGAAAAAAGGAAAAGAGCACCATGCAAAAGTTTGGGCACCCAAAGACATTTAAGCTCTCTGACAACTTTTACCAGGGTCTCAGACCATAATTAGCTTATAAGGGCTATGTCTTATTCACATTCATCATTAGGAAAGGCCAGGTGATGCAAATTTCAAAGCTTTATAAACACTCTGACTCCTGAAACCTTGTCACAAAAATCAGCAGCCATGGGCTCCTCTAAACAGCTGCCTAGCACTGAAAACTAAAATAACTGATGCCCACAAAGCAGGAGAAGGTTATAAGAAGATAGCTAAGTGTTTTCAGGTAGCTGTTTCCTCAGTTTGTAATGTAAGATGAAGAGAGGATGGCTTCTACAACAGGACAATG
Source organism: Epinephelus lanceolatus (assembly GCF_041903045.1). NCBI lineage: Eukaryota > Metazoa > Chordata > Actinopteri > Perciformes > Serranidae > Epinephelus > Epinephelus lanceolatus. The sequence continues at coordinate 43,415,972 of NC_135738.1, forward strand.
ATCCTGAACATACCTCAAAATCCACAATGGACTACCTTAAGAGGCACAAGCTGAAGGTTTTGTCATGTCTTAACATTATTAAAAATCTGTGGATAGACCTCAAAAGAACAGTGCATACAATATAGCCCAACAATCTTACAGAGCTAGAAGCCTTTTGCAGGAAGAATGGGTGAAAATCTCCCAAGCAAGAACTGAAAGACTCTTTGCTGGATACAAAAAGTGTTTAGAAGCTGTGATACTTGCCAAAGGGGGCACTACTAAGTACTGACCATGCAGGGTGCCCAAACTTTTGCTTCAGGCCCTTTTCCTTTTTGTTATTTTGAAACTGGAAAAGATTGAAATTAAAAGTAACATTTCTTAAAATATTGAAGAAATGTTTTATCTTTTGCTTCATGCCTGGAGATCAGTTCATCTTCAACTCACTTAACTCTTCACAGTAAACAAAATTTTGACCCCTGGAGCCCAAACTTTGGCATGCCACTGTATGTACAAACTACGCCAATAGAACATATTCATGCAGAAATGTAAAATGCCAACATTTTTGTCTGGGGACTGGGCTGTAATGCTGTGAGAAACTGGCAATTTAGTGAGACTGGTATTGACATGGTTTTTGTTTGTTTTTTACTCTTTTGTCCTGAGCCACCAGGGGGAATAAATGAATAAATGCCACACTAATTTTGGAGGCTGAGCTGACGTTATCTAAATGATATACAGCTTAAAAATGGCTCATTTAATTATTATGTGATTTACATATTTTTATGAGAATTAGAAATGATATGATAGAAATGAATGACCGCTCAGTTAGTTAATTTAATCATGTGCTGCAGTGGCCTCTCAAGTCAAACTTGAGCCTCGTTGCAAGTGTTACAGAAATGTTGCTCAGTCCAGACTTTAACAGAAAAAGTGAGCTGTCAACTTGAGACATGAGAGCAACACGTAAACTGGTGACCACCGTCATGTAATAAAGTACATGTCTGAAAGCAGTTATTCGGCTGCTGAGTTCTCCAAAAGACACACAGAAGAGAAAATTCACCCCAGCACTAAAATTTCTATCTGCAATTTCTTTGTGCAAGCTGACGTATCTAAATTTGCACTCATTCATGTTGATAACCCTCACCTTGTTGTTTACTGAGCGGAATAATGCACAGTGTTTTCTCCTCTCCCTCCCCTCTCTCCAATGCCTCTCTAACATGAAGCTTGACAGGCTGCAGATTAAAGATCAGAGAGGCAGATTCCATTATCAAGCCATTTCCTTTGCTGCACTAACAACCTTTTAAAACTATCAGCCATGATTTTCTCCCCATTTTGCTGTCTTCATAATGTGATGGTCTATGTAACTGTCAGTCCTTCTTCATGCCTGTCTCTCTCTCTCTGTACAGTGTGTGTGTGTGTGTGTGTGTGTGTGTGTGTGTGTAAAAGCCAACGGATTGTTTCCTTCTGCAGTTTGGCCAAAAACATTATCCGTCATGACTCTCAGGAGATACAAACACATACACACACATGAAGAGGCACTGAAAAAAAAAAGAACATACATAATGGGAGAGTAATCTATGTCTTGATCGCAGCTTGACTCCAGTCTGAATTTTCCAAGTGGTCCACTTCCAGAAATCAATACAGATTGAGTGAGTCTTCCTGTAAGTCCATATGGTGCTCTGCTGCAACAGACACTTGCACTGCTCCACTAATTACGTTACAGCACTACTGATAAGGTTTCATTGTCTCATACGATGTGCCTGCTATAGAGGGCATTTCTTGGAAAGAGAGATGTGAAAACAAAAAAAAACCCTGAGAGAACAGATTTTCTTATCAGACACAAATGATATTAAGTTCTTTAATCTCATTCTGAGTTATTTGCTCATTTTACTCAGAAAGCTGCAACTCTTTTACAGTGAGATGAAAGAGTGCAGGACATACACACATAAGGTGTATGAGTCAATTAAAAAGCATTTTAAGAACTTTTCCCTTTAATTTACTGTAATATGCCTCCTGCTGAAACATTATATTGGAGCTGTAGAGCACAGAGAGTCATCATCGCAATTTCAAACCAGCATGGTATCAGTTAGCAAAACAGTACGGGAGAAAAAAAGCCCATTTACATGATGGGAGCGCTGGGGTTAATCAACATGTGTGATGTGTTTTACTGGTTGGATAAGATTTGGTTCAGGGTTTATTTTTATTGTGTTTGCAAAAACCTGTTTAAAGATGCAGGTTTACTAATGTATTTAGATATCTTTGCTAGAAGAGCTTTGTTTACATCAGTCCATGTTCCCAATTTAAGGGACGTTTGAGTGTGCAAAGTTATCTGGATGCTTTGAGGACAACCTGGGAAATAACACTCATGGGATTTTGATATTTAATTCAGGGTTCCTACACATTTGGAATTTCAACATTCCATACTTTTCCATACCCTAATTTCCAGACTTCTCTGTGTTGTTTTTTTTTCCAGAGAATATGCGACATCTGAGTAAATATATCAGTGTATCATATTTCACATCATATTTAATTATTCTTAATAGGCGATTGTAGCCAAGTACCATAATGGCATGCAAATAAAAACTCAGGTAAGTTCAATGTCTGGGCTGAGGCAAAAAGGTTGGGACTCTGGGTGCAAGCAATGCAGTAACGAGACGTCAGTGTTTTTTCCTTTCACGTGGCTTAGAATCACCTTCTCCTCCATGTTGGTGATGACAAACGATTTCACACAAAGCTTGCATCTAGCTCTGTGTGTGAATTGGGAATCCTTGGCCAACCAGTATTTATATACGGTATTGTCAAGCCATCCATCCAAAAACTTGCATCTACCCATTGTGAACCACGTGAAACTCGTCTTCTTGTCAAAGGTGCAGTGCTGGAGTGAAACTTGATACCTGGGGAGGCGTCCGGAAGGCATCCTTACCAGATGCCCAAACCACCTCAACTGGCTCCTCTCGATGTGGAGGAGCAGCGGCTCTACTCCGAGTCCCTCCCAGATGTCCGAGCTCCTCACCCTATCCCTAAGGCTGAGCCCAGCCACCCTGCGGAGGAAACTCAGCCGCTTCTACTCGCGATCTCATTCTTTCAGTCACTACCCAGAGCTTGTCCGAGCTCCTCACCCTATCCCTAAGGCTGAGCCCAGCCACCCTGCGGAGGAAACTCAGCCGCTTCTACTCGCGATCTCATTCTTTCAGTCACTACCCAGAGCTTGTGACCATAGGTGAGGGTTGGAACGTAGATCAACCGGTAAATTGAGAGCTTCGCTTTCTGGCTAAGCTCCCTCTTCACCACAATGGACCGGTTAAGCGCCTGCATCACTGCTGACGCCGCCCCAATCCGTCTGTCAATCTCCCGCTCCATCCTACCCTCACTCGTGAACAAGATCCCGAGATACTTAAACTCCTCCACCTGAGGAAGGACCTCCCCCCTGACCTGGAGTGGGCAATCCACCCTTTTCCGGCTGAGGACCATGGCCTCAGACTTGGAGGGGCTGATGCAGAGCTGTCAACTGATCACCACCTGGTGGTGAGTTGGATCAGATGGTGGGGGAAGACGCCGCGCAGACCTGGCAGGCCCAAACGAACAGTGAGGGTCTGCTGGGAACGCCTGGCGGAAGAACCTGTCCAGATGATCTTCAACTCCCACCTCCGGGAGAGCTTCGACCGCGTCCTGAGGACAGAGGGGGACATTGAGTCCGAATGGGCCTTGTTCCGCTCTGCCATTGTTGAGGCGGCGGTTGCGAGCTGTGGCCGCAAGGCCGCTGGGGCCAGTCGTGTCAGGGTGAAGAAGGAGGCCTACAGGGCATTGTTGGTCTGTGGGTCTCCGGAAGCAGCTGACGGGTACCGGCGGGCCAAGCGGAGCGCAGCGGCGGCAGTCGTGGAGGCAAAAACTCGGGCGTGGGAGGAGTTCGGTGAGGCCATGGAGGAAGACTATCGATCGGCTCCAAAGAGGTTCTGGCAAACCATCCGGCGCCTCAAGGGGGGAAGGCGGCAACTTGCTCACACTGTTTACAGTGGGGGCGGGGAGCTGCTGACGTCAACTGGGGACATTGTCGGGCGGTGGAAGGAATACTTTGAGGAGCTCCTCAATCCCACCAACATGTATTCCAGTAAAGGAAACAGAGACGGGGGTCTCGGGGGCGGGTCATCCAATTTCTGGGGCAGAAGTTGCTGAAAATGTTTACCATCTTAGTTTTACATGGTAACATTTAAGGTAAGTAAGATTAATTTATAGCACATTTGACAAAGCAAGGTCACAAAGTGCTTCAGAGGAATAGAATTGTAAAAAAAAAAAAAAAAAAACATAACAAAAAGATAGTAGAGTTGGATGGAGGTTGTAAAAAAAACAAAACAAAACAAAGCAAAACAAAAAAATTAATATACAATGCCTAGATTTAAAAATTATTCAGACAGGTTTTTGCATGTTAAAGTCAAGCATTCAAGTACAGCTAAGTTGAGCAGTGTTAAGAGGAAGACACCAGTTGATAAAAACTGTTTTGGGAAAAACAAAAAATAACTTGCGTGTTCCTCTCTGTGACCTCTAACATAACAATACTACTGGTTGAAAGGAATGCATAAATTAGATCCAGAGAAATTGTCATCTTTATGCAAATGAATTACTTTCCCCAGAACAATGCTATCATCCCTCACTTGAAATATACATCAGCATGTGCTGCTATGCAGGCATTTTAAATATGCATCAAAACAGATTGGAACGCTTTTTCTCCTCTGAACAAGACATTTGCATTTGCGGCGGCCTGTTTGCTCAAACAGCACAATATGTTTAACTTCTGGGGGCATAATCGGAGGAACAGAAGAGCATGCATGTTCTCTGAGAGAAAAAAAAAAAAAAAATGGAGACCCCGGAGACATTGGGAGGAAAAACTTGTTACTGGTGCTTCAGGGAGCCAATTAGTACACAGCAGGAGAACAGCAGGTTGGTTGAAGAGAGAAGAGGAGAGAATTAAAACCTTTCAATACTAACTATATAATATCTATTCTCCGTGCAGCACAGTGAGTAAAATGTCAGTGCTGACAATAAAGTGGAGCTTGCTCAAAATAGATAACTCATCACCACATATAAATCACAGTAAGGTTTAGTATTGTTGGCCAATTTAGTGCCCATACCAGTCAAGGTTCATGAAGATTAAAGAGGTGTTCATAACCTGGGGAAAGTAAGTAAAAATAGTGTAGACAAAAACTTAAGAGAACAACAACAAAGGCCAAAAGCATCAAAGACAGCTGTGGGGAATCAGAGGATTTAGGAGCTGCAGGAATCATCTACAAAGCTCAGCCAGCCGGGCCCCTGAAACCATTCATACTGATAGAGCTGCCCACAAGCCACCTGCACAGATACTGAATGTATTCCAAGGTAGAGAACCAGAGCAAGAAATATCCTTTCAAAAGGCAGCATGACCAATGAAAGAATGTCTGAGACTGAAGACAACCTAATCATCACCAGTGTGTGACGAGTAAACTTTTTGATTTTTAGAAAAATGTGTTGATCTCCACCGTGGTACTCAACACAAGGATCAGGACCCAAAGTAAATCTAAGGGGGTCCAAGGCAAAAAGATTTGTTCTTGATCTGCAACAGTGTTTGGGCGGGTGGTGTGTATCAAGTGGTATCCACACGAAAGCCAGGACTCAAGGCGCCCAGATTCAAGCCCAGAATGAACAAACCAAACACTGGCTCTTGATAGGGCCATTTGCGTTTTTGCATCGGCCACTGTAGTTCTCCTGCACGCTTGGCATGTGGGAGAAGTGACGGTTACTACGCTTGTTTGGTATCAAGGCATTACAGTAGTACCAGGGTATTTTGAAATCCTAATGGTATTATTTTATTAATACTGTTAAAAATAGAAGTGCTGGGGCGTCGGTGGCTTAGTGGTAGAGCAGGCGCCCCATGTACAAGACTGTTGCCGCAGCCGCCCGGGTTCGACTCCAGCCTGTGGCCCTTTGCTGTATGTCTCTCTCTCTCTCTCTCTCTCCCTGCTTCATTGTCCTGTCAATTAAAGGCAAAAAAATGCCCTAAAAAATATCTTTAAAAAAAAAACAGAAGTATTCATCTTTCTATTACCCTCATACTGAAGAGGCTGTAGTGAGGATGTTTTGCATGTACCAATCTGTAACTTCAGCTGCTAGGTGCCACTAAATCCTGCACATTAGACCTTTAATGGTGTGGCCAATCAGTGAATATTCTTATGTAATATGTAGCATCCTAGTTAATTGCTATAGAGGTAGTGCTTTGCAAAAACCTTAATGCGATTTTCCCTTTTCTGTAAAATAAGTCATGCTCCAGGGTTAGACCAAAATTCTCACATGGTTGTGCAACAAAAGTACAGAAGAACCCAAAGTAACTGTGTTAAAGCCTCCTCTGTTAGAAAATTGTCCGAGAGCTGTTTTTGTTAAGCCTGTGTAAACAGGAACTACCTGGCAGCATTTCAGACTCTGATACTGATTTTCTCGGTAAACTTTGCATACCCACTTCACAGACAATATTGTGCTGCAGCACAATGCATGGTCAGGGGTTTGAGTCTGTGAGATGAAATTAATATCCCCTCCACAAACAGGCATGCCATTTGCTGGTAAATGAAAATATTTCTCCTTTGACTTTGCAAATCAATCACATAAACACTCGGCGAGGTTCTCTATGTGCACTGAAAAGGTTTGTGTGTTCAAATCTGGCCTAATATCCATCACAACATCTCATAGTCATGCTAATCATGCAGATAAGGTGCCAACATGAGTCACACCCACTCTCATTTCAGCTGCCACACACATGCAACACAAACACATAAATCAAATGTAGTATATGGGGTACTTCCTGGGAGCTATTAAAAGGCTTGACGACTGTAAATAAGCTTCTCCTTTTCCCACAGCACAAAATGACAAAATCTATGGGGGGCTGATCAATATCTGTGACTCACTGATTCCTTCAGTTGCTAAGATTACAGACTTCCAGAGCTCACAAAAACTGCACATTGACTGGGTTCCCCACTTGCATTTTTAAAGTGTTCAATGATCGATGACGCTGCAAAGAATGAGTGACAATTAAGGTTGGCTCCCAATAGCTGATTCCATTATTAGATCTGGTTCCAGGCTGGTTAAATACCCAGACTCACTAAGCTCAGAGGGTAACAAATCTCATCTTTCATTTCCCCATGCCCTCCTTTTCCCATCAAACAGCAGCAGGCTTGTCACTGTTAGTTAGTTCTGTTGCTTTTGCCAGGTATAAGTAGTAAATTAATGCTAACTTTACCAAAAAAGGCTAAATGAAACTTGGCTCATGACTAGTTACTGAGGTTTTTGCAAGCTGGTGACTTTTTCTTCCAAATGGGTTTGAATGTTCTTGGCTTGGCACTCACAGAATATTCTAGGTTTCTGAGCACCAGGGTGGCTTGGTACCTGCCACACTGTCATTCATCGGAGAACATAGATTGTAGTTCTTTGGAAAACATGTTCTCATTGGCTTTTTATCTTGTAAATATAAGTAATACTCATTACATTGAAAAATACATTATTTGTGATTAAAATGATAGTTGTATTAGCAACCCCCACAGATGTATTATTCTACAGCTGGAGTAGCAGCTCAGATCCCTCCTCCTGAGAGCTCAGGTTCTGTTAAAGCTCTGATTGTCTGCCCAAGCCTGACCAGGCCCAAACCAACATGCCGGGTTCAGCCCAGGCCGGGCCTGGCTGCAATTTGTCTTTATTTCCCTGGGCTTGATTTGGGTTGGGTCTTCGCCAGTTTACCAGGATTTTTTTTAATGAAACTGGCAGTTTTCTAGCGTAAATGGCAGGAGTTTTAATGGATTTAATCATGAGGGAAAGACAGAGAAAGAAGGGGGACTGCAACTGAGAGAGGGAAAGTGATGGTAAAACTGAGTAGTGTAGTGGTAGAGAACTGGTGGAGAGAATAAAGAGCTATATGTATGTATATAATAGAACAAAATAAAACAGGGTGCAGTGAGAGTTTCTCTTGATGGGATATTTAAAAATGGCGGGTTTGTGCATTTAGTCCTTCTCAGGTAAGTGCAGGGGTTTAGTGTTGCTGGAGCACACAGGAGCAACACTCTGTGACACTTTTTTTTTCTCCAAGTGAGGATTAGAATACATGCAGTTCACATAATCTGGTCAAAATGAATATATATGTTTTTAAATGCTTAAAGATCCACTCATTACTAAAAGTCCATGTCATCCAAGAGGGACAATAAAAACTACAGTAATGGTCAAAGTTGTCATATTGAAATATAAGGTGTGTTGATGGATTCATGTCGTCAACTCATGCATTGAGTAACATTACAAGGAAACGTCCCACCTTTAAATTTGCCTGCAGTTGGCCCAGTGAATTAAGTTATTTTTTCTCAGACTACAGCTGCTGCAAGAGGCAGGAAAACATTCTTTTATTTTATTTTATAGTTAACTGATATATGCAAGACTTCCCACGATATGAACAGTGGTTACAGAAGCCTCAAAACCAGCCACAACTCAGCCCTGAGCAGAGTTACCATCTGCCATTGACCAATCAACAGGCTGCAGTGTTCACAGCTCCACCTTTTAGTACCAGATCTGTGTGCTAGATATCCCAACAGAAGGGGTAACCAAAAGTTGAGAGGGTACGGAACTGTTCCATTGGTACCTCCACAACTTTTTATAGTGGAAATGGGGAAAAAAGCGTACCGAATTGAACCAAAATGTACCAGGCTACTTGGTGGAAACGGGGCTCAAATCTCCCCCCTTTTGTTCTTGTGATATAATGTTGAGTAATGGCCAGAAAAGTATTTTTGCAGAACATTATAATGTTAGACTAACGCTGACCTTTGACCTTTTGGATACAAAATTTCATTCAGGTTGTAGCTACAGGGTGTTTGATTATAAGTCAGAAATACAGTGTATATGTTTCCTGCCTTTTCAGCAAACACAAAGTAAATCTTTGAGTTGCATTTATATAGAATCCAAAAATATTTGGATTCACTGAGTGGATTCATCTTCAGATTCAAATGTGATAAAATGTTGTCGAACGACAAAACTCACTTATGCTGCACAGTTGGAAGCTTTTCTCTCAACTCTGATGACAAAGTATTTAGTGCTGTAATATTTAGAATGTGTTCCTTGGTGCATTCTGCTCTCATTAGCGAGCTTACCCTGAGGTACGCATATGACTTCTTTATTTATGTCAGTAACAAGCCACTGCAGGTGAAGGACTGTGGAAGGCACTTGTGCAAGAGGAAGAATTTCAGTGTTGCTGCACGTCCTACTGTTTGCAGACAGAATTTGATAAAGGTTAGAGAGCGCTATATGCCCCTTTGACATTTGCAGTGCCTTGTGTTTTTTTTAGCATTCAATGAAAATGCCATGGTGGGTTCTGGGCATTGTAACATCACAATGATCTGTGCCTGCTGTGATCTGAATATCACTCTTCTGTTCGGTACTCCGAGTAAGTTTTCTCATGTGGCGCTGATGATGGCTGCTTCAGTTTTCAGTTGCATGCAAGCTGTGACATTAGCTGCCAGGGCATCCGAACCAGTCCTGCTGAGGCTTTTCAAAATGCAGCACTGTGCACAAGTCCAAGGTCCATCCTGTCAGTTAAATTTTTTATTTATTTATTTTTTTTCAGCATGGTGATGCATAGACGATGGAGGCACCCAACAATGTCTCATGTGCTGGCTGTTGCTGAATCATGGTGTTATTTCTTAGAGCTGAATGCATGAAGGGGATACAGAGTTTGTGAAGGACATTCTGTTTGCTAGTGTTGTGTCCCTAGGTGCTGTAAGTGGTTGCTAAAAGGGTAATGCTAGGCAACAATATAATGCACAATGACAAGGTGACTGCTACTGGCCTTCAGTAAATAAAATCTCCTCATTACAACACACATTTCATTACTTCTTAACAACAAGTCTTTTCTTCTTTCCTCGCTGTCACAGCTCATCCTCCAGGCTGTTCTTCAGTTTGCTAGTTTGTCGAGCTGTTCATCTTCTGCTGTGATCATCAGTCTGAGGTAGAAGTATACTTCTGTCTAAATATTGCTTATCACAGATTTTGTGGCGAGCCCACATATTTCCCTCAGTACCCACAGCAGTTTTTGTTCTAACCACTCTGAAAAAAAAAATCATGTCTATTCAAATAGTCTTGTCACTTGTCCCTGTCCTTCCTCATTCTCTCTCGCTCTGATTCATCTGTATGAGAGACAGCAGGGAATATCTGACAGCCACTGCGGGTCAGTGGACTGGTACTCTGCTGCATGTGTGAGTGTATTGTGTTTGTGATTGTGTATGTGTGTGAGACAGAGGGACAAGGGAGCTTTGAGCCGGTGAGGGGAAAACGCTTAAGGCAGCACAGTGTCCTTGGCTGAAACTACCAGAAACAAGCAGACGAGCATCGTTCACAAATTTAGAGCTTGTGAATGCAAGACGCTCATGTCTCCACTGAATTAACTTTCAGTGCCTTAACACTGTGTTGCAGATGTGCTTTAGGAAAAGTTGACCAAATTAATTTACAGACAGCAGTCTTTGAATATCTTTTAAAAATGTCAAAAGTTGCTTTGTGTTTGTTGCATAATACTGGTATTCAGTGGCTTTGCTTTTTGGTTTTGCTATTGAGGAGGTTAACTGCCTCAAATATGGTGAATTCTGAGAGGCTATACCAAAGCCTCACCAGATTTATACAATGAAATGTTTAATGAGGATGTTTTAATCATTTGTATGTTGGAAATATTAACAGAATACTCACCAAGTAAATGCTAAGGTCTAGGAATGTACGGTTAATTGATAACCTTGGTTCTCTGAGTGAAGAGACTCTCTCCACTCCATTAGATATTTACAGGGAATGATCCCTGGGCTGTCTGGGTATGTGGATACTTCTTCAACACAAATTGGTTTGCCAGGCCACGCCTTATGGTGAGCAACTGTGGTGGCTTGGAATCACGGATCATTTTATCAGTACCATCACTGAGCGACCTAAAAGCTGAAGAGAGAGTCTTTTCACCAAGGCAGAATTGTTATCCATATGTTCTCTATCTTACCCAGACTATGTCTCCACTCTGCTGCATATTTTACATGAAAGATGTCACTCTTTCAAGCACCCGTGAGGAGACAGTGTTGTCCATAGGCCCAATTTATGATAACAATGACACCAACCAGGTGAAGACCTTGCTGCTGTTACATCACATTCTCACTCTGACCTCGTCACATATCAGCGTTTGGTCATGAACTTTCCAAGCAACATATGATGTGCAACATACCCCGGGTGCGTTGGTTGTTGACGTTCATGCATTGCTACATGCATTGTCTGTTTTCAGACTAAACTTGTGTTTTCACAGGAAATGTACAGTTTGTATACAGTCTCTGTCAAAATAAAGGCATCATGTCAGTACAACATTGCAAATTGATGTTTTTTCCCTTCAACAACACATGCACGTGGTTACGTTTTGCCGACACATACACGTGGTTGGCTTTAGAAAAAAAAAAACATGCTTTGGCTTTACAATCACACAGTAAGCTAACACCAGCCTCCTGGATGAAATCGGTGGTTGTTGGACCTCCCTTGTTGTCCTGCTGTGTTTTCCCCTGATGCTGCCAAGCATCATACCACAATAACGGCAACCAGTCGCAGGTCACGCCGACACAAAAGGAGAGCTTTTTTTGTTGGTGTCTGACATCGGAAATCACTGCCCAAGCACTGGTATTCGATGACTTTGGAGTAGGGCTGCCACTAACGATTATTTTCATTGTCGACTAATCTGTCGATTATTTCTAATCTGTCGATTATTTCTTCGATTAGTTGACTAATCATTTCATCGAAAAATGTGTTAAAATGTTGAAAAATGTCGGTCTGTCTCGCCCAAACCCCAAAATTACGTCATCTAATGTCTTGTTTCGTACATGCCAAAAGGTTTTAGTTCACTGTCACGGGAGAGTGTGTAAAGCTGCCAATATCTGAACGTAAGAAGCTGCAGTAAGAGTATTTTGGGGTACTTTTATAGTACTTTTCTATGAAAAATTACTCAAACCGATTAGTCGACTACTAAAATAGTCACCGATTATTTTAATAGCCGATTAGTCATCGATTAGTCGACTAATCGTGGCAGCCCTACTTTGGAGTGAGACCAGATTGACTTTTACAAACTCATAGGAGCATATGAACATCACACACACTTTACCTTCACTACCCAGGCCCACAGGAAGTGCGTTGGGCTTTGAAGCCAATTTTCACAGTGGTTGAACAGTGTGGTTACACCATCATATGATGTCCTGTGGCTAAAACAACCCGGTCTCACTCCAAAGTCATTGAAAACCAGTGCTTGGTCAGTGACTTCTGGCAAAAAACCTGTCCTTTACATCGGCATGATATTCGGCTGGTTGTCGTTATTGTTTAGTGGTGTCTAGTCAGGGGGAAACGCGGCGGGACAACAACAGAAGTCAAGGCAGCTAAAGTCTGAGTGGGTCAGGTGGGAGGGGTGGTGGATGGGTCCAATTTCAACCAGGAGGCCAGTGTTCGCTTCCTGTATGATTGTACAGCAAAACCCTGTTCTTTTTTTTCTAAACCCAACCACGTGCATGTGTCGGCAAATCATAAACACGCGTGCTTGTTGAAGGAAAAAAACCTGAGACTGAAAGAGACTGTATGCAAATTGTACATTTCCAGTGAAAACAGAAGTGTATTTTAAAATACACCTGAAGTTCTGGCTGTGATGCTCAATGTTTGCCTGTAGGATGACGTTTGAAAGGAGCCTATAAAAAATGTATTGTTATAATTATTATTAACAGACAATGCATGTAACAGGCTGAAGTTGATTTGGCATCCCAGAACATCAACAACCAACGCACCCAGGGTACGTTGCACATCATATCTTGACGTAAAGAATCCGTGACCAAACGTCGATGACAAGGTCTTTACACATCCATGCCACTAACACACAAGCTACACGTCCATGACAGCAGAGAGTAGATGGCGGGCTCTGTACATGGGACATGGCACTACTGTTTCTGAAGCAAAGTGGTTTTGTACTTTACTGCTCACAAGTTTGAGTTTCCGTGGGGTGGCACTCTCTCTGTTGATCTGTGCTTACAAACAATGCTCCTGCGAGCAACCCTGTTCTTCTATTTTTGCTTTACAGCTATCAAATAAATAGTTTGAGCTGTGAGTACTTTCAGCATTTCTGTATATACAGTAATAGCACTCAGAGCTGTATCTACTACCAAGGACAAGTCCCATCCTCTATTGTGCTCAGTTCCCTTTTCCACACACACACACACACACACACACACACACACACACACACACACACACACACACGCAATTCATTTATGAGAGGAATGAATGTTTTTCTCCAACCTAAGCATAATTAGAGTCATACACCAAGACACTTTATAATAATGGATCATCAATTAAATTCTAATTTAGAGAATAAAAGACCTTCTGAAACCCTACTAACCCAGCTTTCATTGCACAGCAGATTCTGTTGCTTTGTTTTTGTCATATTCTAACACCCTTGATTGCAATTAATGTCATATTTGATTGCATGCAGTATTAATTAAAAAAACACACACACAGCAGCAGGATTTCCTGTTTCTACAAACGTTGACAGAAAATCAATTCTTATAACGTATCCACGACCTCAGCATGAAATGCAGGTTATGAAAAACGCATTAAATAAACTGAAAAATAGATTCACCATAAAAAGACTAAACCCATGTGATTACTGATGAATATGATGACTTAGTATTTTAAGAATGTCAAAACACCAGGTTCTGTGACATCACCACTTTTCAATTCTTAACGACGTAACTTCCAAAAATAATTAGCAATTTTCCAAATTTCCTCTAGGTGTTCTGGAGATATCACATTCATGAGAATGAGGTGGATGCAAGGTCAAGGTTACCTTGACCTTTGACCACCAAAATCTAATCAGAATTGGACATAAGTGCCAAATTTGAAAAATTTCCCTTAAGGTGTTCTTCAGATATCACGTTCATGGGAATGAGATGAAGGGACGGACGTATGGATGAATGCATGGACAGACAACCCGAAAAACATAATACTTCTGGCCATGGCTATATCATCAGCATGGAGGAAAACGAAAAACAAAAAAACTTGATGTGTAAATTAGTGCAAAGGGATCTGTAAACCCTCAGATTCGTAACTTGGGTGCACAGTTTTATGAATTGTACAACTGTACTCTTTTGACTGATTTTGGGAACTTTATTAATGTCAAATATGCATGTTTTTGGAGAAAGATTAACTTCTTATGTTTAATTTGAATCCATTTCTGTTAGATGAACACAGATGTCATTTGAACAGAACTTTCCCCATTTCATCAACCGAATCAGTAGAAGATAGAAGATGCTCGTGTCACGTATGTAAAATCAAATTCCGCTGAGCAAATGTTGACTTAATTAGTTAGTTTTTAGCCATAAAAAAGAAGCCCACCAAAAAAAAAACAAAGACAAAAACAAAAAACAAACCAAGGAAGGAAATACAGTTGAAACTATTTCAAATATTTTCACCACCCTGCCGTCAGATAGCCATTTCTGTCTGGGAACTTAAGTTGTTATATAACTCCAAACTCAATTGTCAGAAACAGTAACTTTACTTAGAATCTTGAGTGTCTGGTCTACCAAGGCATCAATTGGTTAATGTATAAGGTAAAGTGAAAGAAATATTAACTTGCACAGATTTCGATTTTTTTTTTTTTTTTTTTTTTTTTAGGTGGCTGAAATATATTTTACAGTGTCCCCTGTCCACAGCAGTGCATTGTTAAGCTTCCCAGCCAGTAGGTTTGGTTTAACAAAGATGATAGAAAAGCAACACAGTACATAAAATAAACACAGCTGAAATGTCAGACAGGTCAGACCATTATGTTTAACTACTATATATCTTTAAACATTACCTGTATGGCTAAAAATGACGACAGAAATAAACAAGTGTCCCAGTTTTACATATCTCCGCAATTGTAATCAACTGCCCGTTTTCTACAAAGAAATGATTGTTGTTGTTATGTTGTGTTCAAATGGGCGCGAATAAAACAATTCACGCGAGTGAATTACACATAAAGTCTATGTAAAGATGCAATTATATGTGAATTCATACCAGGCGGCATGATAGACACACCGGGCATGACATGGATGATGCAAAATACTCAAATTAAACAGCGTGAATGAAGCAAGTAGCGTGCTTTGAGCTGAAGAGAGTTGAAAAATCTGAACTTCAGTGACTAGTTTGCTCCACGATAGTCAATCAGCATTGAGGTCCTCCAAGAACATATAACGCTGGCGGAAATGTATTGATTTGATTCAGCGATTTCATGTGCATGATGTAAATTATTCCCGTGTATGAAGTGAGTTAACACAAAACATTCTAGCATTCAAACTTGCACAAGTAACGTGACGCAATATTTGCATCGCGCTTGGTGTGAACACAACATTAGCCCGTCATCACAGTGATTCAGTCTATAGAAATCTGTGTTTATTATGAGCTCTATGGATAAAACAGACTAATTATTCCAGCTGTGACACTTCCAGCACCCTATCAGTCTCACATCAGGTAAAATAAGAAAATGTAGTAACATGCTATGGAGGTGTTTTGAGATTTTAGAGAATTTTCATTTGAATCTTTTTAGGGATGCACCGAATATTCAGTAACCGAATATATTTGGCCGAATATTGCAAAAAAACACACATTCGGTATTCGGTGGAATAAGTGAAAAGCAAGGCCGAATAATAGCGGTGTGTTTTGATGACGCAATGAAAACAGCGTGCGGTGATGGACGGAGTAAAATGTCGGCAGTGTGGCGATATTTCAAAGTGTTGGAGAGTGATAGAAGAAAAGCGGTTTGGTTTGCAAAGAATGTAATACTGAACTATCTAGAGTAGTGTTGCATGGTATACTGGTACCAACGGTAGACCGTGGTACTAAAACACCTCAGGTACCCCTACTGTGGGATAAGTTCAAAGTCCAATCGCAAGAGGGTGAGTGTCCATACGCTGTCCAATAACGGCGCGCGCTAGCCACCTGGCACTCAACGAAAGGCAAATCCTGCCAGTTGTGGGTTGAACGGGGGTCACAGACACAGACAGGAATGTATTCCTGTCAAATACGGCGGCCATAGTGCTCCGCGGTGCAAGATAACGGCTTACCGGCGATGGAGAAGCCCGGCTCCAGGTCCAGTAATTTCCTCTTCTTGGTGTCATGACTGCCCAAAAGTACGTGAACAGCCGAGCCGTGGCGGCACACAGGTATGTGACGTGTCAGAGGAGAAACGAGCCGTTCACATTTCTCTCTGTTTGTGGCAGGTAACGGTCCACAAACCTCACCGCACTTTAGGGACTGTTCTTTACTTATGAAGGGACTGTTCTTAACTTGACAGAGGAGGAGGGTGGCTGGTTGATTTTTGCTTGATTTTTATTTTATTTTTTTATTTTATTTTGATCCCCCCTATGTTAATCACTTATTGATGACTTTCACACACTGCAATAACTTAATTTAACTTGTGCAATAACCCCGTTCACCCTGACTGTATATATTCTGTTTGTGTAAATTTTGTTTACAATATATATATATGTATGTATGTATATATATATATATATATATATATATATACACACATATATAATTTACGTTTATGTTTGTTAATAATTCCTGTTTATTTAACTATATATTTGTTAATACTATTGTTTAAATTTCTTATATTTTCATGTATCTTTCCTGTCTTGCAAGGAGCACCTGTAACATAAATAATTTCCCCTCGGGAATCAATAAAGTATTTCTGATTCTGATTCTGATTCTGTTTTTGAAGTATGAATAAGTCAATAAGTAATTTATTCCATTGAAATATCATTGATGTATTATAGAAAAGTGATTTATCTTTTTATAAATGACAAAAGGCACATCTGCCTCATTTTCGTTGTGGTATCGTGATACTACTCAGAACCGTGATACTTTCACTGGTATCGTACAGTGGGTCCCAATTTTGGTACCGTGACAACACTAATCTGGAGGGGGTTCATCTGCAAAAACTAATGAAAAACTAAACAACAGCACTTGGTATTCAGTACTTGGTATTTGGCCAAGCGTTTAATTTTATTCGGCTTCAGCTTCAGCCACAAATTTTCATTTCGGTGTATCCCTAAATATTTTTCTATGGTGAAAACAGATATTAATCATAAATCAGTAGACAGATTGACAGTGAATGCTAAATCTATTAATATCTTGGTTGTATTTTATAAAATGGGTCACTACTGCATGGGCATCATCAAATTTGCATTCTGATATAAAACTGTAAAACCGTGCACACACATTGTGAATCCATGGGCACCATTTACAGATCTGTTCTCACAGATTTACACATCAAGGTTTTTTTTCTACCCAAGGGCACCGTAGCAATGTATGCAGCAGCCTCCATTTTCTAAATATCTCATGTAACGAAATTGACAGCCATGATTTATTCCAACACACTGGAAAGACAGACTGTTTCAAACAGATGGACATAGGTTGAATCACTGCTACTCTGTAACATTCTATAACAGAGAGAATAGCAGAGCAGATATTTATGGGTAGGGGAATGTTTTGTTGGTTCTACCTTTAATTAATCCCTTAATGTTTAAACAGTTGAAGTCCTTGTTTCACAGTGTATTCAATTGTATACTTGAGTGTTCAGACTCCTGAAAAGCCAACAGCAAACATGAGCACAAGCACGCTGCCCTGTGATATTGACTCAATACAAAGCTGAATATAATGAATAAGAAAAAAGGCAACAGAAGACTGAGAACCTTCACAGTTGATCTCCAGGGTCTGAGATACACTCACTAGTTTTGCTCCAGAAAATAATTTTGAAATTTAGACACTCTCTGATTCCAAACCTGTAGACAGGATTGTATAGGTTCATTTTTCATCTGTCACATGTATATCACACTGTGACCCCAGTGGAACAGGCTAAAACAAACTCTCACATCTGTATCAATAAGACTTTCCAGACTTATTCTACAAAACCACCTCCGCTGAATCCCAGTTTTGTCCCTGGGTATTATGACAAAACTGCAGCCATTAAATATATAACGCCAAAGAGAATGAGTTGATGATCTGTGTAATACATAATACCTTTGTTACTACAGCACTGAAAAATACTATTAGGTATTCAGTATTCATCCTAGAGTGCTTAGTCTTCCTGCTCCGCTGCACAATGACAGGAGAGGGTCGGGGCGGCTGCAGTGATATTAAATCATTTAGATAATGCATTGACCTGGGGGGAGCACAGACACAGATGACCTCAGCAGTACCGATAGCAGGAAAAGAGGATGTGACTGGACAGTCAATACACACTGCTTACACACACACACACACACACACACATGAACATACATACATATACATTATGAGAGAGAGAGAGAGAGAGAGATGCATACAATCAGGCAGGCTCCTCACACATCCAGAGGGATTCATATATTATTCATTTCTGGTGCTGGGACACATTTACTGCTTTTCTCAGAGGGGGAAAGGTCTCAGTGGGCACAGGTTGGTTTATTTAGAAATGGGACGGGCTGGGGCTGCTTTCTGCCTCCGCTCTTCAAAAGGTGTCACAGAACTACAAATGGAGATGTAGAGATGTTAAACATGAATATTTGAACATTTACAGGTTCATCCAAATCAGAAAAAAAGCAACCCAATCACCAGAAAAAATGTTGGAATGTATGTTTGTGAAAACCAGGGATATTTCCACCAAATACTTTCGGTATGGTACTTTTGGAACAAAAAGTAGCCTTTCAGACATGGTACCTAGACCCTAGGTCCTTTTAGCATTTCCACCACAAACAGTACTCTTAAATGTGGGCGGGGTTGTTGTCACTCACCGCTCCAGCCAGCACTCGCTGTATTTCCTCATCACTGGCGACAACTATAGCAGTCTGCACTTTATTTATTTATTTTTTATGCATTTATTTGTCGACAGGAGGGAGGGAGGTTGAATACTGAATATTTTCAGAACAAAAAGAACAGGCTGCAGTGAGAGTCTCTTTCCATGGGATATTAAAAAATATCAGGTTTTTGCATTAAGTCCTTCTCAGGCAGGTGCAGGGATTTAGTGTTGCCATAGCCCACAGGAAACAGTGTTCAACATAACATTTTTTCACCACTGGACCCCTGGGCCAGTAGTTCAGAGTTTTACTGGCCCCTTGTATATTCTTACTGGCCCAAGTAAAAAAAAAGAGAGAGAGAGAGAGAGAGAGAGAGAGAGAAAATGTCTATAAAACTTCATTTAATTTAACTTCTTTTCATTCATTCTTTTCATTCATTCATTTCATTTCCTCTGTGTACTCATCCACTTCATAGATGACCTCACAACAGGTTTACAGAGCTTTAACTTCTGCCTGTATGAGGGAATCAGGTGGACGGTGTTGTGGTCAGAGTGGCCCAGTGCAGCGCGGGGGGCGGCATGATAGGCGTTGTTAACAGTTATGTAACAGTGATCCAGGATATTCTTCTTTCTGGTAGGACATTTTATAAACTGTTTGTATCTGGGGAGTTCATGGGTGAGGTTACCTTTGTTAAAGTCGCCAAGGACAATAACTAAGGAGTCTGGGTAAGACGGCTCCACACACAGTAGCTATCTGGTTGGCGAGCGTGCGCTGTAGCCTACCTCCTGCACGTTGGCAGGAAGCAAACTCACGGGGAGAGTAAAAAGGTTTGCAGCTGTTGAAGAAAAGATTCCAGATCATGAGAGCAGTGCTGCTGGATCACTGTCACTTCATTATACCAGCCACTGTTAGTGTAAAAACAGATACACCTTTAGTTTTGCCGGAGAGTTCCGTGTTACGATCCGCTCAAGAGTTGGAAGCCTGCCAGCTGCAGCGCAGAGTCAGGTATGGATCCACACAGCCACGTCTCCATGAAGCACAAAAGATGATGCAGATGTAGAAAAGTCTCCGTTTTTCACCATCAGTAGCTGAAGTTCATCCAGTTTATTGGCCAGCGAACGCACATTGGAGAGAAATATACCTGCATGGCAGCGGTGTGCGGTGTCCGCGTTGGCGGAGACGCACAAGTGCACCAGCACGTTTCCCCCTCCTCTGGTGTTTCATTGCACGAGCAAAGGTGAGGGCACCTTTGGCCAAAAAGCCCAGTAAATCCACTGAAGGCTCCAGAAAAGTGGGATAAAAATCCGCTGGAGTTGTTCCCCTAACAAAAAAAAAAAGCCTTACAGCGTCACTGGCCCGAGCGGACCTGTGATCTGTCAGTCAACTTGCCCCACATACTTTTTGATTGGCCCCGGGCCATCGGACCATTGCTTATGTCGAACCCTGGGAAAGACGTACTGCAATACTTTTTTTTCCCTAAGTGAGGATTAGAATATATGCAGTTCACATACGCCGCTCGAAATTAATATGTATAGTTTTAAATGATTGAAGATCCACTCATTACTAAAAGTGTTTGTTATTCAAGAGAGACAGTGAAAAAGTTGACAAGGTGTCCCAGAACGTCCATATGTGACAAGGTTGGAGTGAGAATGTGTTGCAAAACCAGAACTTTCGCCAGGAGACTGGTATTCGGAGCTGTATAAACTTTCAGTCAACTTTGTGTCATTTTAATATACACCCTCACCATGTTTCCTTTCCCATACCTAACCTTCATAACTTTACATTAATTCTGTAACTTTATGTTAAGGATGTAACATAATGTAATTTGTGGGAAGCTCAGTCTTAGGATATCAAATGAACTGTTGTGTCTGCATTTTTGTAGGATATCATACAAACTGTTGTATAAGGATACGTTGTGTAATCTATTCCCCTTGTAGGTCATGATGCATGAATGGTAACATCACTGTAGGATCTCAATAGGTGTGGAAGCAGAAACCTCAGAGACAAATTTCTGAAATCCAAACCAACAAGATGAAAACTAGGTACTGGGTCCTTTGAAAGAGCTAGGATGACATAGTGTGGAGAGATTGTAACCTAGTTGGAAAAATCTTTTTAAACTTTGTTGGAGGATAAAAAGTAATGTGTCAAAACCGCAATTGAGCCATACAAAACTCCACTGAAACGGACACTAATTAAATCATTTTTGGCAGTAGTTTTGGCAACATTATTTGCTACCAGGAACCAGGAGATTTTTGTTTGTAACTACAGAGAATTTACTTCTTAACTCACTTACTTAAGTAACTTGGATCAGGACTGGCAAACCTGGCTAAGCTTCTACTCCAATTAAAGGAAACCTGCTTACTGTAAGAAGCTCTGCTCACTGCTCACTCCCATATCGAATTGTGCCATGAAGACATACTGTACTGCTGTCTCATTTGGTTTTCACCATCTGCAGAGTTTCAGTCTCACACAGCGTTATGAATTGGCTGGCATCGGTATGATGCCCCCCACATCTCCCTGACTTAATTAAGACAAGTGTAACTCTCACAGCAACTGATGCACAGCACAGTAGGTGTGTGTGTGAGCGGGATGGCATTACAGGCTCTGTGATGCTGCACATCATCGCAAATGAGGTGGGGGAAATCCAAACCTTCCACATCTGTAATCCCAAACACTAGCTCTCTCTCCCAGCAGCCCTGACAGGCCTGGTGGTATATTTATGATTCCAGTCCTGGCACCATCAGCACATTTCCAGGACGGAATGCATCTCCAGCAGCTACCAACCTGGTGCTCAGATGTCAAGGATTCATTAGACTAAAAATTATAATGGCTTGTAACATCAGGAAATTTGTTTGAGGCGTCAAGAAGATGATACAGGGATCCTCATTTCCCTTGTATTACAGCTAATGTAATATTGCTTATTCATAGACACAGGGGGCAGGGAATTGCTAGCTAGTGATGAGAATATTCTGGTAGTTGGTTTATTCATGGAAACAGGAAGACTCATTTTGTGGTGTGATCATATGAACCAGCTTTAATGCTGTATTAATCAAGATTTTTAATTTATTAAAAAATGTGTTGCATGTGTAATGCAAACAATGTGACTTGCAGTGACAAAGTCTTAGGGATGCTGTGAAAGCATGCCTACTTGGTGCAACAAAAAAGTTTATCTTGAGTGTGTTGGTACAATAAACAAACTACAAAGGACGGCAGAGGAGATACCTGCACACCAATGTAAATGGGGTAGAAAGCCGCTAAAAGGTCCACAGACTGAGACCAATGCAAAAATATTCTATTTGTTTAAGACATCTGTGCAGAAAAAAAGCTGCTCAAAGTGCAAAAAAAGGACACATAAAGGGGGCTGTCCATACTCCTCCTTGTGCAGTATGAAAAGTGTCCGCATGTACCAGCATGCAGACATTGCAGCCTCTGAAATGGACAAAAAGGGGCTAATTACCAAACAAGTATTTTGTCACATCATCAGTAGATAGAATATGCCAGTGCCTGGCTATTACCTCCACTATTTTTCTGATAGGGCCATCTATAATGCATCATATAATGTCAGATCAAGGTTTTTTAGTGGGTGAGGTATAGGAGCGAGCTCTGGACAAAGCTGAATTAAGCAGGCTCTCAGGGTAGCCCCTTGATATAACCTGGTCATGTGGTTTTTAGCCTCCAATTCAAAGTCAGCAGGATAAGTGTAAATTTGTTTAACACGCAAAAACTGGCTGTAAGGCAGAGCTCCTCTCATGGGTAATGAGTGAAAACTAGTTGCATAAAAGAGACTGTTCTTGTCAGTGGGCTTCACATATTGTGATGATAAGAGTGTCCTTTCTTTTCTATCATTCTGTGTATAGTTGTGGTTCTTGTACATTTATATTCTTATGTTCTGCTATCATATATTGGTGTTTGAGGATGCTATAAATAGTATAGCTGATCTCATCTAATTATTGGCACCAGCTGATTGATTCATCGAACCTGGTGTCTGTATCTGTTCTGTGAAGCATTCATGTCAGTAGCACTCATGGTAGTCAAGGACTGAAACATTTGCTGCTGTTTTTACTCACTATTATTTTTTGCACTTTCAGCACTTTTTTATTCACAAATGTCTTAAATAAATAGACTCACTGGGAGGTGGAGGGGATGGTGGATGGTGTGTCACCTAAGCAAGATACCTGTGAAGATGCAGAAAACTGCAGACCACTGTTCGAGACCAACAGCTAACAAAACTGGTAGTTTTTCAGCAAGTCATTGCTAAATTTCCAGCAGCTTTCCAGAGTTTTCCGGCGGGATAATGCCCCAAGAAGCAGTTGTTTTTTACCAACACATTGGCAGCTTTTCCAGCCATGATTATGCCACCAAAACCAGGCTATTTAAGCCCAAAAATCATTCATCCTAACCATAACCAAGTGTTTTATGTATTTAAACCTAACAACATGTTAACCACAGTGTTGCTGAAATTTAGAGTTTCAACGTATCTGCTACATAACAACGCACAGATGTAATATAACTATGGTTTGCAGAAACATACAATGTCAACTTTTTTTCTGGTGATTGGGTTGTGTATTTACCTCGGTGGGAGTGAGAACATGTTGGTTTTCACAAACAAGGTCTGATGAGCCCATTGTGTGCTACCTGACCAGTCTGAACATCAGAGGTCAAAGTTTATAACCAGCTATTGGCCATAGTGGAGCATATAGCAGCTAATAAGCCCAATACTGTAAATTTCCATATAAAAGCCTTTATTCAAATGATGTCAGAGTTGTGCCAGGGACAAACAGTAAAGGTCAGTGACTGATTAAGGCTTTGCCAAAAACTTCAATAGGGGCTGATTTTCTTAAGACTACCACAATGGCTAAAATGGTATATTTAGTATAATGTACATATCCCCAGAACAAATCCCATCAGTGAAACAACAGGATCATGTCATACTCATACCCACTCTTTAAGAGATATACTGTTTTAATTTGTCATTTTCCTGATCAATATGTAGCTCCTATAAATGAAATTCAATACTGTCAGCATTTTTTTAACAAATAAAGCCTGCCAATAAAGCAGGGCTGTAAAGGCTGATTGAATTAACACTCTGGAAGACTGCATTATGCTACTGTTAATATAATGAGTCAACTGTTGGGAGTTTGAGTCTGAGTTCAATATTTGGAAAAGTTATGGTACTTTTTCATTGAAGACCAAGAGATTTACTATTTGACTGTGGCCACTGTGGCTACAAGCAGTGATTACAACAAAATTGTGGGCCTGTCTCTCAACTACAACTAGTTTCGTTGGACAGTATAATTAATACGAAAAAAATATGATAAATTATATTATTGTCATTTTGAAATAATTGTATGCCACTGATGATAATGATAATATAACAGCATAATAATGCAAGTACACCCTTTCAAAGAGCAATGATTTTATTTTATTTTTAGATACTAGAAATAGAATTTAAAAAATACTTTTTTTAAGTAATTAACTGTTAACTGTATCTGTTGGTAAGTACAAGACAATATGTATCAATTTACAATGCCTTTATAGGAGTAGCCCAAAATTACTGAGTTGGAGAGTTGCTACAAAATTTGGCCAACAAAAACAAAACCAAGTAATGCTTCTTGCAACCAATAGACAAGCTGAGCAAAGCCTTATCTGGAGATGGAGGGTAAAAGTACAAGCAGCTAACTTTTTGCCGTGGTAATGTTTTTATCATGATGGGTCTATATAACAGCACTGTGAAGTAGGTTTGTGCCGATTTCCGGTTTAACCGGTTCGGTCCGGTTTAAGAGTTCCACCCAGTTTAATTCACGTCAACCGGATAAACTGGGTTGGGGGGAGCTTTTCACATCAGCGGCGTGTCAAGGGAATATATTCAACTTATCTTGCATTGTAACATGCATTATGACAACTCTGCGTCTTCTGTGTCTTCTTCTTCTTTTGTAACCTTGTGTGTATTGGCGGTTAATACAGCATTATCGCCACCTAGTGGACTGGAAGCGCATTACACCTATAATGGGCTGTTATTGGGAAAAATAGCTCAAATGCGACCCCCAGTGGTAAAATTAGGTATATAATTCAATATATCGGCTCCGTTAGATATTTGGCTTTAAATCAAACCGGTTGGAAAATTTTCAAACCGGCACAAGCCTACTGTGAAGCAACTGACTTGAGAATTTTGGGAAATAATGGAAAAATCAAAGATTTTGAGATGAAACTATTAAACTATAAAACTATTACTATTAAAATGTTAGTGAGATGCTCAGACATAGTGAACAACAACAGTAAAACAAGTAGGGAAAAGTCATAAAATCAGAATGTGACTAACTGTGTAATGTTGTACACAGCAATGGACCTCATGCAGCAACATTCTCTTGAATTTCTTTTAAGGTTTCTCTTAATTTTCTGGTAAGAAAAATATAAGAGAAGTATTAACCATCGAAGTGTGCTCTGACCCAGGTGTGCTGAATGATGAATCCCACCTGATCATAAGTAACCCATTAGCATTGGTAACACCCCCTAAACAGTATACAAGGACAGGTGTGGTGCTGTGAGCAAAGACTGTGGGGATCTGCCCATTGGTCCGACAGCCCATTATTCCGACAACCCATTGGTCCGACATCCCATTGTTCCGACCATATTAAACCCACTGTTCCGAAGTCCCGTTGTTCCGAAATCATCATGATGCCCTGTGGTTAAGGTCTGGTTAGGTTTAGGCACAAAAACCACTTGGTTAGGGTCAGGAAAAGAACATGGTGTGGGTTAAAATGAAAAAGAAAGTGACAAACACATAAGCTGTGAGCCTGCTTCGCCTCAAGCCTTTCCCAGCTGACCCAGAGCCAGTCGCGGCGCACCATCGAGGCAGAAATACGCCTGCCGGGAGCCATTCAGCACACAACCCGGACCCCAGAGTTAATAACAGGAGGTTATCGTGTTTCACTCTCTTCTCAGCGTTTGCTGATCCTTTATATAAGTATAATGGTATTTCTTTAGCCCTGGAATTTAATAATCTAATCATTATAATTACTCTAAAACATTTGTCTAAATTTGAATCTATCAGATTCATGATTTTCTAAAAATGCTCCTCAAATAAATTTTTTTCTTACCCTGGGCAAATATTTGTGAACTGTGAAAAACAATGTTTTTCTCTTACCTTTGTAAGAGTGCTCTCAACCACTCAAAAATGTCCTCTTACCTGAAAAAAGAGCAAAAATGAGAAAATGTTAGTGAATCCCAGATATCAATAGGTCCTAAAAAAAGCACAAATCATGGATACAAACAATAAAAACTACTACTTTGTGAATTAAACTTTTTATTTTTAAGATGAAGCTTGTGTTATTTTGTCTTAAGAGTTGCAAAGTCTCATTTTAACTCAGCTGCTGTGCCTGTGAACGTAGCTGCTGGTGTTGTGCATGAAGGGGACAGATTGAGGCTGGGGGAAAAGATTCAGGCTGGAGTTTGGACTGGATTATGACTGCCTGACTGGGCTGCTTTGCCTGCAGCTGAGAGTGGCTGATGGGAAGGGTAATGCTAATGGGAGAAAGAGCTATGAGCAGGCCGTGGAGTGATGTTTTTCAAGTAATAATTAGGGATCCAAATGTGGACTGCATGGTTTAAAGCTGCTAGAAAAACAGGATAATGAGGCCCAATAGTGTTATTTACATTTGTTAATACAATGGATATGGTGTTGTGTTCATGTGTGGCATCACAGCAGGTTCAGCATTCATACAGCAACTCGAAGATCAATGGCTGCACGGCCTCATCGCAAAATTTCTGAGCCACTTCATCATTCTTTGGCATTTCTTATAAAGATAATCTGACAGGAAACAGCACTTACCAGCCACTTAGTCTAAATGTTAATAGATCTAGGTTTTACTTTTTGAACTCATTTTTTATTTTTAAAATTCAGGGCCACACATTAAAACATACAAATGTACACTGCCATCTTCAACAAACCCCTAATAATAGAGGCAAATATTACTACTACAACTACTACTACTACTACTACTATGACGACTACTACCACTTATAATACTACTACTACTACTACTACTACTACTACTACTACTACTAATACTAATAATAATAAATCAAAAGGGAAAATAAAATTACTGATAAAACAGGGTATACCACTCAATAATTATACAGGATCAGGTACAATTATACTCTAACAGGTCCCTATCATGACATGTGACTTTCTGCAAGTTTAAGTAATGAGTTATTGTTTCCACACAGTACAATTCCCATAGTTCTTGTAACCAGATTGCAAGGGTAGGGGGCCCTGGATCCAGCAAATGTGATACATTTGATAGCTGCAGTAAATAGAATTTGAAGAAGGTGTACCTGTTGTTTAATACTGTCTGGTATTACTAGTAGAGTAGTGCTACCATGCGGTCCCTGGGCAACTCAGAACCAAAAACATCCCTGAGTGTTACATATACTGTATGTTGTCCCAGTAGGTGTTAAGCTTTTGACATGCTCAAAATGTATGCACATAGTTAGCCGACATCTCTCTGCATGCCCTCCAGCAAGCACCAGACATAGAAGTACTCAATTTACATGTTATGTGAGGTGTCCTAAAGAAGTGTACAATAAGATTCCATCTGAACTCTCTCCATGTGTTTGATCTGGTGACCACGTAGGCCCCTGAACAGATCTTATTCCAGGGGCTGGTTGCACAAAACACCTTAAGTTTGTTCCTTACTTATGGCTTACATGAAATATCTCACCAATAACTGACTGGAAATATCTGATTGCATAAAACCATAGAGCAACATTAATTGTAAAGGTACTGGAATAGTGCAGCTTTTGAAAGTTGAGTGATCCAACTCCAGACAGCCACAACCATAACTTAACGTCTCGTCAAATTTATAGCACAAAATCATTGCTCATCATTATGTGTGTCCATTGGGTTTTCCTGGTTGCAGAACACCCGACATAAAAAGTTGTTTGGAAAAACGTCACTTAAACTTTAAACGTTTTTAGCCTCATTGTACATGACACACACATGAAGGCAGTGCCCATGTCTCACGGTCTGGCGCAAGCGCACACATGTGAGTGCAGTGCACAGAGAGGCAGTTAGAGCTACAGGCTACAATGAGGCTAAAAATAGTTCAAATGACGTTTTTCCAAACAACTTTTTATGTCAGGGCTTCATGACACTTGGATCACTATGGACGAGCAGTATGGAGATATTTTGTGCTTTCAATTATGTGTTTTTGGATGTTTGAATCTGGGGCGCCCAGCCTGCATTAGGTGGAGTTGTGCTGCTACCCACTCTCCCCTGGGATCTCCGCAAGTGATGTGAGGACTCTAACTTCACCTGAGCCTCCATCGGCATATGGGTGAGTAGATGATGGGTGAATTTTCATTTTTGGGTGCACTATCCCTTTAAGGAGTGGGCACATCACATTGCAGATGTTTCCCTCAATTAGACCAGGAAATTGAGAAAAACTCTTCTTTGTGAGTGTCTTATTTTTCTGTTGACACAACAGGGACTGTGGAAGGGGTTCTTGCCATGACTAGGATTATGTTTGTGTAAGGGTGCACTGAAAACTGAGGCCACATCACAGCAACAATCTTGCTTCATAGGATGTGGTGACATTTTGAATTAGGGTCTGTTTCTTCAGCAGGCGCTTGTCAGATCATGGGGAGGGGGGTTCCTCTGATGGTACTTCGCCCTCCCAAAAGTGCCCTGCTGAAAGAGAAAGAGCACGAAGGAATTCAAAATGTCACAGCACTTCTAAAGCAAAGAAGTGCAGGGTTTTGTCGGAGTGTAGAGAGTGTTCTCTCTAAAAATAAAGGTTAAAAATGAGACACAGCCTTGAGTCATGATAATGTATGGGTCCCGTCCTGTCTCATTCTGCCCAGTGTCTTATAGCCTCGGCCCTCGCCCTCAAGCCATCTGTCAGCCGTGACCTACTGCTGGCATAAAGATGGCAGCACGCCAAAGACTGAAGGGGAAGGAGTAGGGGGGATACCAGAGTTGAGACACAGGAGGAAAGGAAAGGATAGGAAAGGAAAAGAATAAAGCAAGAGAAAGGAAAACTGAATTGGAGATAAAGGGATGAGTGGACAGTGAAAGAGGGCAGTGACAAGGATGGAGCAGTGAGGAGTGAGCAGAGAACAGAGTGCAGATGTAATCTCCCCTGAGCCATCAAGCCTGCAGCTCTCACAAATCTGTTGACTGATTGACTGAGCTGAAACGGGTGAAAACATGCTTTACAGTGAACTTATTCAGTACTAACAGCTGTCAAAAACCAAGCAACAAATCATTAAAGAAACTACTGGAAACTACTACTACTTAGCATAGTGTGTCATTTTAATCCTAACTACGTTTTCCTTTTGCAAAAAAATTCAACATTTCTCATTAAAACACAGTTATTCTAATGTACTGTTAAAGAGACACTGTTGACACAGTTGATTTTAAATAATTTTGTTCAATAAATTAAAAATGCATATAATGTATACTGGAAACGGCCAGTATATTGTCTGTCCGTCTGTCCACCCGCCCGTCCGCATGAATGTATGTATATATAAATATAATATATATATTAGGGATGCACCGAATATTCGGTTACCAAATATATTCGGTAACCGAATATATTCGGCCGAATATTGCAAAAAACACACATTTGGTATTCGGTGGAATAAGTGAAAAGCAAGGCCGAATAATAACAGCGTGTTCTGATAACACAATCAAACAGCGTGCGTGACGGATGGAGTAAAATGTCGGCAGTGTGGCGATATTTTACTCCGTCCGTCAATGCACTCGCATTTGCAACTAAAAATAGTTTTGTGCGGGCAAAATAAATCATTCAGGAGCACACTGTGCGAGTACAGATTTCAACCAGCAGCAGAAAGGAAACGGCGAATCCCGTTGGTTGTGGGTTGAACGGGGGTCACAGACATGGACAGGAATACGTATTCCTGTCAAATACGGTGGCGCATTATAATGGCTTACCAGCAACGGGGAAGTCTGGCTCCAGGTGTATAACTTGGTGTCATGACTGCCCAAAAGTACCTGAACAGCTGAGCCATGGCGGCACACAGTATGTGGCGTATCAGAGGAGAAACAAGCCGTTCTTTACTGTTCTTTACTTATGAAGGGACTGTTCTTTACTTGTCAGGGGAGGAGGGTGGCTGGTTGATTCTTATTTTATTTATTTATTTATTTTATTTTGATCCCCCCTATGTTAATCACTTATTGATGCTGTTTTTGAAGTATGAATAAGTCAATAAGTCATTTATTCCATTGAAATATCATTGATGTATTATAGAAAAGTGATTTATCTTTTTAGAAATGACAAAAGGCACATCTGCCTCATTTTTGCTGTGGTATCGTGATACTACTCAGAACCGTGATACTTTCACTGGTATCATACCGTGGGTCCCAATTTTGGTACCGTGACAACACTAATCTGGAGGGGGTTCATCTGCAAAAAATAATGCAAAACTAAAAAACATCATTCGGTATTCGGTAGGGCTGCCATGATTAGTCGACTAATCGATGACTAATCGACTATTAAAATAATCGGTGACTATTTTAGTAGTCGACTAATCGGTTTGAGTCATTTTTCATAGAAAAGTACTATAAAAGTACCCCAAAATACTCTTACTGCAGCTTCTTACGTTCAGATACTGGCAGCTTTACACACTCTCTCGAGACAGTGAACTAAAACCCTTTGGTGTGAGTAGGAAACAAGACATTAGATGACGTAATTTTGGGGTTTGGGTGAGATAGACAGACATTTTTCAACATTTTAACACATTTTTCGATTAAATTATTAGTCGACTAATCGAAGAAATAATCGACAGATTAGTCGACAATGAAAATAATCGTTAGTGGCAGCCCTAGTATTCGGTACTCGGTATTCGGCCAAGCCTTTAATATTATTCGGCTTCGGCCACAAATTTTCATTTTGGTGCATCCCTAATATACATATATATACATACATATATATATATATATATATATATATGTATACATACACATACAATACAGTCACAATAAAGTTAAATACAATTTTGTCGCTTTTATTTTGCAGCACCCTGCTCGTACTGGGCCAGAAGTGTTCGTTAAGTTAAGTTGTCAGTTAACTGGAAGCTTCCGGTCAGCAGTCAGATGTTAGCAGTTAGCAGAAGGTTAAACTGTTGCCGCTGCACCTTTAAACATGAGGATTTATTGACTGTGAGCTGAAAACATGCTGACAGCTCTCCAGTATATATATATATATATATTGCGACTCCACTTGGGGACACATTTAAAGTTTTTGCAATTTTCCGGACTGACTGACCTTCATTTCTTAAAGTAATGATGGCCACTCGTTTTTCTTTAGTTAGCTGATTGGTTCTTGCCATAATATGAATTTTAACAGTTGTCCAATAGGGCTGTCGGCTGTGTATTAACCTGACTTCTGCACAACACAACTGATGGTCCCAACCCCATTGATAAAGCAAGAAATTCCACTAATTAACCCTGATAAGGCACACCTGTGAAGTGGAAACCATTTCAGGTGACTACCTCTTGAAGCTCATTGAGAGAATGCCAAGAGTGTGCAAAGCAGTAATCAGAGCAAAGGGTGGCTATTTTGAAGAAACTAGAATATAAAACATGTTTTCAGTTATTTCACCTTTTTTTGTTAAGTACATAACTCCACATGTGTTCATTCATAGTTTTGATGCCTTCAGTGAGAATCTACAATGTAAATAGTCATGAAAATAAAGAAAACGCATTGAATGAGAAGGTGTGTCCAAACTTTTGGCCTGTACTGTATATATATATATATATATTGATCAGGGCTGTAGTCAACCAAAGAAAATCTGCGCATTATTCACATTATTTTTACTTCTGCGGTGGTGTGTCTGTATCACTCTGCAGTGATACCTCCAAAACACTAGTCGGCAGTGAAGGACAGTGTTAAGTGCTGTAAAGTTTAATTGATTCAAAACACACATTAAACATGGCTTAATAGAGGCAGTTTCAAACCCAAGTACACAAATCAGCATCACTATAACTCACAGCATTCACAGACAAACACTTGTCTTTATCTGGACACATTTCCCCACTAATACAACATGCTAATGTTATTAGCACAAGCCTATGGTATTTTACATAGGCTAAGTTATACAATGTAAGTTGCTATAGCAACGAGCAATCTTTCCCTCTTCTCATATAAAACCATGGACAACAGCAACATTTAACAAAGGTTATGGCACATATTTGGCTCCATTACAACTCACAACATTCACCAACAAAACAACTATCTTATCCACCTTATTTTTCACGGAAACACGGAGACACTTCCGGTCCAGCACTCTTACTACTGTGTAAATGGGAATCGCCTTGTTGTTTACCTTGCTGAGTTTAGCTATATGTATATATCACATTTTTCACGTCACTATATCACCGTTTAGACTAATCTGATGTTTGTAAAGTCTATAAACACAATGACTGAACAAACATTAGTATTTTCTGTGTGTAATTAATAACATGGTTATCGTAGATTAGCTGGGCTAACCGTTAGCTGTTAGCCGTGTCTGTAATAACTCACTAAACTCACAAAGTGGCCTGTGAAAAAATATTTTCTCCAGCAGATGTCTCAGTTACAACATGATTGAGCTAACTGGAGTAGTTTCATGTCATATCCGACAACGGGAGGCTTTTAACAGATGACGATCCTGATGTTAGCTTTGCTAACTGTCCCTGTCAGCTGCAGCCTGATGCTTTCTAGACATCGTGATTTCCCCAAACTGAATAAATACCACACATAGCCCCACAAAACTGCTTTGCTAGCTCAATCATGTTGTAACGGCTGGATGGTTGATGCGTACATGCTGATTCAGGTGCTATCAGAGCCGATCCGCGCATCACTATGGATTAATGATCAACTCAGTCAATTAAAACAGGAGTGTATGTCGCTGACAGAAAAAAAGAAAGAAAGAAAGAAAGAAAAGGGGAAAAAAGATAGAAAAGCAGCGTACCCCTCACATATTTATTTCTCACAGTTGAGCACACGTTTGGCTGGCATGCAGAAGCACCGTCTGTGTGTCTGTGTGTCGAGGGTGCGAGCCGCAGCTTCAGTTGCTCAGGTAGAGAGGCTGTGTAGCCCAGTGTGTTTTTTCGCTGATTTGGTTTTGCAGGTTCTCTGCTGGTACACTGGAGACAGGGATCAAGCAGTTTGTCTCACTCGGGATAGATTGTGCTTTTTTGGTTCATAGTTTATGATTGACGTGCGATTTATTTGCGTTTAGGGAGAATAAATTTCCGTTATAACGGAAACATGGGCACAGTTATCTATACAAAATACACAGACTAACTAACTAACTAACTAACTGATTGACTAACATAAACAACTGAAAACTGAAAAAAAATAGCTTGCACCATTAGCTCCGGTCAGGGAAAGCATGAGGGAAAGCGGCTGACCGGAAGACACGCACAAAAAAAACGGAAGTTGATCACTATTCACTTCCTTGTTTGAACATAAGGTGGATACTAAACACATTTTCCGAGCAAATACAACATGCTAATGTTATTAGCGCCAGCCTGTGGCATTTTACATTGTATAAATTAGCCTAGCAGCTCACAAGCTTTCCCTCTTCTCATATAAAGCCAGGGACAACAGCAACATTTAACAAAGGTAAGGGTACACACTTTGGCTCCGTTATAACTCACAACATTCACCGACAAAACAACTGTCACCCTAAACATGTTTTCCAAACAAATACAACATGCTAACATTAACACATAATTATCAATTTTCAAGCAAACCTGCTGGCTCACAGGTTTGCTTCATCTCAGCCTGAGGCTGCTGAGCGTGAAGGAGAGACATTGTGTGGCCTTTTCTGAATGAAGTCGTGGACGTTGAGGCACAGTTTATTCAGAGGCTGTTGCGTAAGGAGAAGGTGATTAGACCCCGTTTGGATGTCTCCCAGGAGGAGTGACTATTTGAAAGATACAATTTCACCTCACACTCTATCATTTATCTAACAATCTGTTCCACCCAGATATATCAAATATTAAACATCGTGGATTTGCATTATCATCGGAGCAAATTTATGCATTGCCCTTTGATTTTTCTGCAGTGGCGTTTTTCTTTATGACATCAGAGACACTGAAAACATCAGCAAGGCAGCAGTTTGTAGGGCCGTAAGAAAAATGACTCTGGCTCTGCAAAGACTTAGGCCTGTTTTTGTGGTTTTCCCTGGGCATAAATCAGAAAGGATTATCAAAGAGATATTTCACGGATCATTGGTGGCTTAGTGGATGGAGCGGGCGCCCCATGTACAAGAGCTTAGTGCTTGTGGCAGCGGCCGCGGGTTCAATTCCAGCCTGCAGCTTTCGCTGCGTGTCTTTCCCTCCCTCCCCCTTAACATTATACTGTCCTGCCATTAAAGGCAACAAAAGCCCAAGAAATAATCTTTAAAAACAAATAAAGGAATTCCACAGAATTGCAGGTTTGTCGGTGTTAATAAGAAATTAATCTACATGGATACATTATGCAATGATTTATGAATACTTTTCATATATTCAAAGATTACGCGGTGTAACTCTCATTTATGGGACTCAACATCACATCATAGCTCCATCTGAGAATAAAGGAGATTACGTGAATAGGAAGTCATTTCCCAGCAATTCAATTCAATTCAATTCAATTCAATTCAATTCAATTCAATTCACTTTATTTGTCCCCGAGGGGCAATTTAAAAGGCATGAGGAGCAGCATCATTCAGTTAACATAAGCCTAATATTGACAGAATGAAGTAGCCTATGTAAAAGCAAAATTTCTCACCAGTCTGTACAATATCTTTGTGTTTGATTTTGAGTTGCTGCCAAGTGCGTTTTTCTTGTGCTGAATAAGAGAATATAGCAAATTATATTAAAATATATGAACACTGAGATATAAAAATGTTTCTATATGTTCTGTATATTAGACACATTAAGGCATCACATTACAGAATGTCACTTCACATTACCTATTACCACACTGCAGTCTTTTCCCATCACACCTCACGCTGTTTAGCTGCAGCTGATGAAACCCTTTTTTGTTTCTGTCTTCATACGCGGTCATTAAAATCTCCAATTCAGCTGGGATGGTATAAGTGGCTCAGCTTTTAACTCTGCTTTCTGCCACTGAAAATCACATTATCTGCACTCCATTGATGATGTCTTTTGGTGCTTGCCGTGAACGCGCTTCACTCAGGCTGAACATACTCAAAGTTAATTGAACTGATTCTGATCAGCTGTTCTGGAACCGAAAACTCAGAGTTTCCCAGCTCAGGCTCAGTCAACTCAGAGATCGGGATAAGGCTCAGAATTTGTTGAGCCTGCTTTCTGAAATAGGGCCCTGGTGTGGTTTTCACTTTGTGAGTTGTAAGATAGTGGGTGAGATACAAACACCTGGCAAAATACTTAAAACGGCTTTGCGGTAACTCCTGCTATAATTGTTTAAACCAGGACCACATTCTGCCATTATGGCACACACACTTACAGACCAGCAAGGCAAAAACAATACCAGCCATCATAATGTTGTCACAGCTGGTAACAAAGACACTGGTGAAATCTCTGGAGAAATAATATGGCTTGACAACTTAACATTAAAAATTCAACATTAGGGAAACATTGTCCATCAACTTTGACTATGTTTGAGCACCAAGCATCACCGCTGCAAACACAGAGTCTATCCCCCTATGTCCCACCAGAATCCTGTGCTTTGTGGCATCATGCAACAGCCTGATCCTGGATGCCATGATGGAGCCAAGTTTTTGCAAAGATGTGGGCACAAGAGTCTACAATCTCCCGTTGCTGGGCCAGCCTGAGTCCTTTTCATCCATTTCACTTGCTTGGGACTGGACATCAGCCCAGAGCAGGCTGGGTAGTGGAACAACCCTAGGTCCAAGCAGGGTCAGCCTAGCTCGCCTCCTTTCTCACCCTCAGTGGTGCTTGGTCTGGCTGGTCTGGTAGGGTGGTTGGAGGAAGCCGTGGACAGTGATCCTCTCAAAGTCCACTGCACTTAATCTAATCCTAGTTCTCCCTTCTCTGGTGTTGATGAAACAAAGTTCATGCTACATGCTGCCACAACTGCATGCGCCTCTGTCACCATGGCGGTGCACCATTCAGAAACAGCTACATATAAAAATATTTAGACAAAAATATAAGATTTTGCTTTTTTAAAAGAGCTGCCATGCATCATTTTAGTATGGGTGTCCTGGTTTGGTAGGTTTTGCTGCAGGTTTGCTTACTTTTAAATGCAGTTTACTAAGACATTTATGTCTGTCTCTATCTGACTATACCAACTGTGTGTGTCCCTGTGTGTCATGTGTGGCAAATAAATACACAATGGCCAGCAGGAGGAGGGAAGAGGCAGAAAATGTAAATTTGTCGCATTAGCATTTTGTGCCAGTGTTCAGTAAGGCATCAGATGAAGCAAAAATAAAGCCTTGGGCCTCCTTCGGAAGGGCTTAGGCCTCAGATTGGACAGTATCAGTCAGGTGCAGTCAGGATGTAAAGAAGTGCTGTCAGATATTATAAAATCAGAAACATCTGTTTGTGTTTGTGGCACGAAATAACTTTTATTTTGGAATTATTTAACTATTTATGAGTAAAATGTATCTCATTTCCTTTTATGGTTGTTGACATACTTCCACGAATATGAAGTATTTCTGTCACTTGCACAGTCTTAGAGTAGAATTTAAGTGTCATGTCAGAAAAACATTTGAAGTTTTTTTCAAAAGTCAAGTTAAGTGGAGTGTCACTCAGGTCAGTTTTCATTACCAATCATCAGATTCAGTGAAGGCATCAGTGTTACCTGAGGCAAACTTGAACTGGGTTCAGTTTCCAAGCAGCATAAAAGCATCTCTACACATACATCTGAGGATGCTAAGTGACCTCACCAAACCTTAAAACTGAAGTGTTTATGTCGAACTTGCAACCACAATACAAATGGACTCTTAAAATGTGATCCAGCTGTGCTGGTGTTTATACCTGCTGTGACTACTGCATCCTCAGAGAAGAAAGCATGGCTCGGCAACACTCTGTCAGAGGAGATTAACTCATCTGTCCATAATGACATTTTGAATGATACTGACATTCAGGCTGTCACAAGTTTATCAGCATCACTCAGCAGACATCTACCTACTGCTGCTACTCAGTGATTTCAAGTTGAAAGGGTTGTCAGAATGACATCAGGGC
This sequence comes from Epinephelus lanceolatus, assembly GCF_041903045.1. Lineage (NCBI taxonomy): Eukaryota > Metazoa > Chordata > Actinopteri > Perciformes > Serranidae > Epinephelus > Epinephelus lanceolatus. Next base: position 43,452,971 of record NC_135738.1, read on the forward strand.
TATATCCTAAGCATACCCCACTTTGTATTCTTATGCTATGAACTATTATATCATGTCACAACTGCTTTAAAAACAGGCTTATGAGTAGTGTTGTGGTGGACTGTTGTGTAAACCTGTGGTTCCCAACCTGTGGGGCACCAGATAAATCAAGGTCCAAACTAGGCAACGCATTCTCACTCCCAGAAGGATGGACCCAGAAGTTGTAGTTACATGGTTTAGCCACTATGTCAAATTGGCCTCACAGTCCAGTGCACTTCTTGGTGGCCTGGGATGCAGAAGCAGGTTGTGTCGAATCCAATGGCAACAACCCATCAACTGCAAGATAACTTGGTCAAAGCTCTAGAGGGCCAAGCTACTCTTTTACAGGGATCGTCAGCAGTTAAAAACTGCACCCCATTTTGCTTCATCACGTAGTCAATTCCCTTTGTCAAGAAAGTGAAGAAGCTTCATCAGCACCCACAATCATAAAGGGGCCTTTGTGCCTCTGCTCAGGACTGGCAGCATAGCGTTGACCTATGAGTTCCTAGACACCATTGTAGAGACCGCACTTAGTGCAGACTAGGGCTGACCCAAAAATTCAAAGCTTCGAAGCTTTGTTCGATGGCACGGGATTCGACTGTGAAAAAAAAAAATTCAAAGCTTTGGCGCCTTTTTTCCGTTTTTTGGGGGGAGGCCTTAAATGCAACACTAACCCCGTCAACGAGCCATGAGCGCACTCAGAGCACTCAGAGCCTCTCTGAGTCTCGTGTCAGAGACACTTCTGATGCTCTGAGTTGCGCATCTGTTTGATTGTGCTGCAGTGTGCGCCGAGGGGTTTAATTTAAGGTGCTCACAGTATAAGCGGAGCAGACTCCGCAAGGAATGTCCACAGTCATTCGGGCTTCCATAGTTGAGCGCACTTCCGCGTTGTAGTTTCCTGTAAAAGTGTCCGTGAAACACTACATTACCCCCAATTCTTGCACGTTTCTGTCACAGCGATGTGAAAAATACATGCCCAGCAGTCTTTTGAGTGACACTGGTGCACGGAGCGGAGTCCGCACGGTCGTAAAATCTGAGCTTTGCGCGCACAGGGCTTGCGGATGTCCGCACGGACCTCCACATGGTATGCCCATTGAGCTTGGCTGCAGAGGCTTTGCAGCGGTTCCTTTGTATGACCTCAAGATGGCTGTGGATCAAGAAGGGAGAAGTGTGGCCTGGCTGGGGCCTGATCAACCCTGGTTGGGTCTCCTGGGCAAAGGTGTCTGATGTTGAAAGACCCAAAACACCTGGTGATCCTTGGTTACATCTCTAATGATGTGTCTAAAGGCCAAAACACACTGGCGGCGTACGACGTGCATCAAAACAGCCGCCCCCATTATTTTCTATTTTCACACCGCCGCCGGCTTGACGCGTGTCAACGTGCTGCGCCGCGGCACTTTACGCTATTGTCCTATTTTTCCGGCGTCGTCGCCCTTGAAAAAGTGCTATTTTGTACTTCCTAGCCTATAGTGGACTGGAGTGTGCAATAGAAATCTGGTTGACGCCCCGCAGCATGACGCTTTTTGTGTGTGTTGGAGGCGGCACTTGACGCCGTCATATGACGCCGCCGGTGTGTTTTGGCCTTTAGTGTGTTGCAAATGTGTGAAAGAACTATTCTTTTTTTTTTTTTGTTGGGATTCTTTTTTTCTTTTTTGTTAAACTATAAAATGGTAACGACTGCATTTATATCGGGCCTTTCTACCTTACTGGACAAAGCGCTTTACAGTTTTTTCCTTGTTCACCCATTCACACCTACATTCATATACCCATGGTGGCAGAGTTGCTGTGTTAGGCACTGCACATTGGGAGCAACTTGGGATCTTGTGCAGACAGCAGGAGGGATCAAACTGCCTACCATGTGATTTAAGGACAACATGCTCCACCTCCTGAGCCAGAGCCACCATGGAAAAGTATTCAAATGAAACAGTATGAAATATTAAATACTTTTCAAAATACTCTCCAGCCCAGAACTGGCAACGAGTGGTCACAAGTAGGCTGCTGTATTTTAAGAGGGTTGGGAACCATGGATGTAAACCACGCAAAGGTTCACAAACTGTTGGTAAAAGTAGTTACTGAAGATATAAATGATCCTAGTCATTCAGATTAATAGAAAGATTGTCTCTCAGCACCCTCAATTCTAATCTCCCTCTAACATTCCTGACAAACAGAGTCAGAAAGATAAGCTGACAGACATGCAATGCATAGACATTCATGGATTGACAGCCTATAGCGGACAATGAGAAAGATAGGCAGACACACACCTCCTGTGTTTGAGTAGCCCTCTGCATCCTCCCTCTCCAGTCTCCTGTTCCCCTTCTGTGACATGACACCCTGCCTTGGATTGCCAGACAAGCTCTCATTCTATCAATCAGCTGTAATGCGTTCAAGACAAACCCTGTCTGCTCAGCGTCTCACTGGCTTCAGTCTCCCTCTTGTTTCTCCTTCTCGTCTCTTTCTTTCTGCCTCACGCTGCCAACTCGGTGTCAACATAAAGCCTCTCTTCCTCCTTCTCCTCTCTCTTCTTGCACTTTATATGCCTGCCTTTCTTTCCACCTCCCCTGTCCTGTTTCCGCTGTCTTTTGGAGAAAAAAATCATTCACATATAAAAGAAACGTTGGCATTATGCCTCATTGTGTCACAAGTCCTCTTTGGCCTTTTACTTGATACATCAGCTCAGTGTGTCATCATGAGATAAGAATAAAATATATTATAAAATGAGGTAGTCTAATCATGTACAACTGCAAATCTAATTCAGTATCGAGGTTGTATAATTTTAAACATTTCAGGTCTTACAGAGCTTTATCTCGACATACAGCATAAACTATGTAAGTATAGTGGAAAGTGGATTCATGTAATTAGAAGGTAAGTGCAACTCATTGTCCACGTCTTCAGCAAATCTCTCCACAGCAGCAAAGTGTCTGAATGGTGTTAACTTCGGCTCATCTGTGCTGGAGGTAGCTATTATGGCTAATTAACCTATTTTGCCCCTTCTCCAGAGAGGGGGCCCTGAAGGAAGAGGACAGGCCCAGCAGAGAACAACCTGGCCGGGGCAGATGGTAATAAGATGGGGATAAGAGGAATAGACAGAAAAAGTGCTCCTGGCATAATTCATGAAGAGATGGCTGATGGTGATTAAATGTGTCTTCAAGTAATTTTAAGATTTTGGTGGAAAGATAATGCAGACATCTTGTGGTTCTGATTACCAGATTTCCTCCTTAGTCTTTTTCAAAACAAAACAGGTGTCAAAGAAGAGAAAAATAAATATTTTCTTTGTGAAAGGAGGTAATATGGTTTATGGGAAATATAGTCTTGCAAAGGATAATATGGAGAAAAGGAAATACGATGGAAGCTAATGAAAATGGGATAAACACAATGTCACTTTCTGTTTTTTGAATGTTCATGCATACCATGAGAGGATTTTGTTATACCGTTTGTACCTGGTAGTTTCTCCTTCATACTGTAACGTTAGGTATCGATAGGTGGTGGCTGAATCACTCTTATTGAGAAGAAACAGCAGCAGGAGATGAAAAAAAAAAATTAGCAGCATTTTACTCTTCTCCATACTTCATCAGCTTTACCTCTGTCAGAAGTAAAGACCAGTTGTGACTGATTTGAAATAGAACTATGAGTAGTGTTGTGTTGGACTGTTGTATAAACCAGTGGTTCCCAACCTATGGGTCACCAAATAAATCAAGGTCCAAACTAGGCAACGCATTCTCACTCTGACCTTGTCACATGTCGATGTTTGGTCATGGACTTTCCACGTCGAGATATGACGTGCAAAGTACCCTGGGTGTGTTGTTTGTTGACTTTCTGGGACGATGTGTCAATTTCAGCCTGTTACATGCTTTGTCTGTTTTCAAAATACATTTTCATTTTTTTACATTTTCACAGGAAATGGACACTTTGCATACAGTCTCTTTCAAAATAAACGCAATACATCCATACAACACCACAAATTCATGTTTTTTTTTTCTTCAACTACAAATGTACGTGGTTTACTGGCTGTGGCTCAGAGGTGGAACGGGTCATCCATCAATCGGAAGATCAACGGTTCGATCCCTGGCCCCTCCTGTCTGCATGCCAAAGTATCCTTGAGCAACATACTGAACCCCAAATTGCGCCAGATGATGCTTCCATCGGTGTGTGAGTGTGTTAAAAAACTGAGTAGCAGGTGGCACCTTGTATGGTAACCTCGGCCACCAGTGTGGTGGTGTGCTGTGTGAATGGGTGAATGTGACTCGTAGTGTAAAAAGTGCCCTTTCTTCTCTTGTATCTAAAAGCAGGCCTACTGGAAACCAACAACCATATAAACTGCTGCTGAAATATAAATAGAGCTGTGTGCTGCACAATTGCTAGTGATTCATGTGGTCTTATATATAGTCTAGACAACAACCTTAGGGCATACACTGAGAGAATGTTTGGGAGCTGAAAAGGAACTGAGTGGGCTGTGCAACACAACAGGGACATAAAGCCACCCAAGAATTTATACTGGAGCAGCAAACATTTAGAATATTACAAAGAGTGAGTCTATTTTACAAAAAGGCAAATGAAGACATAACCTTTTTATCTGTATGTGTGTGTACGAGGGGGTCTGCAGCCAAAATATAGCAGAAACAGATGATTCTCTTGTCAAAAGTTTTTGTTCTGACCATTTTAAAGAAGCCAAAAATAATATGTGGAAACAAAAAGGTGTGTGTGTGTGTGTGTGTGTGTGTGTTGCGGGGGCTTCACTTCTTACTCAGTTGTAAACCACATGAGGTTTGTCTTCACACACATACACCCACACACAAAGCGAGGGATGTATTTGTGGTTAGATTACTTAAGACAGATGGTATATGGAGAATGCTCCTTTATGCAGACTACATGTTTGAGATCCACCAAGTGATAGCCAGTGTGTGTGTGTTTGTGTGTGCATCTGGGGATTGTATTTGTACAGCTGTGTGTGCTTACGTGTGTGTACTGTATGCGTATAGCAACAGTAATCCAGTGTTGGTTTAGCTCTGAGAGTCCCAGTCAGGGGCAGAGTAATAAATCATTATAAGAGTGTCTTTGCTTCTTGACTTTATTTGAAGAGAGGACAGCTCGGGCACATCATTTATATTTTGTGCAAATGAAAATCGACATTTCATCCCTCTGACACAACCTTGGGGTTCGCCTTGCTTGCTGAGTAGTTTCTAAGTGCTTGTTCCACTGTACTTGACACGGTCTTCTTCCAAATTTGCCTCTCGGCTGCCTCTAAAAGCCTGGAGAAAACCTGAGAATTTCACCAATAAAGGAACATAAGTGCGGCTCAAGCAGGAGCAACTTTGGGAGCCAAACATGTACAGGGAGGTGTTGTCTGAAGAAAAACATTTTATCTAAAACCACCCACATCTCTGGAGCCTAAAACCCAGATAAGTCAGAGCTATGCAGTGGTGCACAGATGGGATATCAACACAGTGTTGTTTTTTGGTTCTGTTTCAGTGGATTGTCCTTGGCAATAACACTTGGTTTGTTACAAAATGTTTCTGTACATTTTGATAAACATGCCAACTTTTTATTCTTTATAAATAAAGAAGATAAGAAAGCAGCTAAACTCTCTGAACTGCTCTGAAGTCAGGCAAATAAAGTTACCTTCATTAGAGCAGTTTCTGTTGGGCAATATTAGAATAAACATCTATGCAATCTAGCTGCATCATTTGTTGCTAATTAGTGTTAATGCTCTTAAACTGCACTAACGTTATCTTTTTTTGCATCTGGCACGAGCCATCTGTCCTGCCACCGCTCTGAAGGTAAGTGCTAAAACTCCAAGCAACAATAAACTTAGTGCTCATTATTTCCAGTTTCTATCATTAAAAACAAACAAAAACAGGAAATTTAACAGTATTTATTAGCAGAACAGTTATCTACTCTTCAGCATTTTCTAGTAATTATCTTCTTCCCTTTCCACTGGCAGGGAAATATTCTGAGCTGCAGTGGTTGACTTTAAACTGTGTGTTTTCTGGCAACTTTTTGATACATGAGGAAGGTGAAAAACAATCAGATAATTGGTCTAACCAAAAAACAAGGTATTTTCAGTTTAAAAGCTGTCACAGATTAAAAGGGGGAGCCTAAGGCAAAAAAGTTGCTTACCTTAACATTGACGTCGACATTAATCAAGGCTGAGTAAGCTGTTCCTTTAGTAATGTAGTACTTTATTTTGATGCTAACAACTAGCATTATATACTTATCAATAGATATAGTCCTCCCGTGGGCTTACAGTAGAAGCTGTAAATCACAAGATTTTTTCTCCAGTTAAACTGTTTGACATTTTTGAAAATAAACATATTTGCTCTCTTATCAAAGAAGAGAAGACTGATACAATCCAAATGTCTGTCCATTATTCTACATACAAAGCTAGAGCCAGACAGTTAGCTTAGCATAAAGACTAGGGGCAAAAAACTAGCCCGGCTAGGTGAAAATATGAAACTAACACCTCAAGCTAGTTAGTATGTTGTACCTCCTTTGTTTTATCATGAAACCAGTACATAAACCACATTTTTGATTTAATTTAAGTTTTTATACTTTATTAATCCCCATATATCATATACATATACACACAGGCCAGAATTACACACAAATGCACAAACAGGACCTATACATGCATTAAATGGAGAGATGTAGAGACGGAGAGATGGAGATGGAGAGACGCCCCGAGCAGTTGGGAGGTTTGGTGCCTTGCTCAGGGGCACCTTGGCAGTGCCCAGGACGTTAACTGGCACATCTCCAGCTACCAGTCCACTCTCCATATTTGGTCCGGGTGGGGACTTGAGCCGGCAACCCTCCGGTTCCCAAGCCATGTCCCTATGGACTGAGCTACTGCCGCCCGCTTTTATGTGGTGTAAGTCACTGCTGGCTGTTTACTTGCTAAATACTCCTCTATGTTCACCAACTGGTTGCTAACTTAATCCGTCTGAAGGTAGCGTACAGTGGGTTTATCAGCGTGGGTCAGAACCAAAACAATGAGCTATAATATCCTAAGCACTAAAAATGAGCAAATGCTAACAGTAGTTTAATGGGAGACCTGCAAACTGCAAAAATATCTGATTGTGTGATTATAATTTTTAAAATTGGCCCGTGTCCCAGCCAGGCGTATCACTTTCTAGTGTTCCCTGGAAACAGTAAGCCTATTGTTTGGTTGTGAGCTTCTTGAAAGGCCTCTTCTAAATACCGTGCATGTGTTGCCAAGTTGATGTTTTCATGTGTCGTCAAATTGATGTTTATAGGTGTCGTCAAAGTGATGTTTTTTTTGTCCTCATAATAATGTTCTGGTGTGTCTTCAAGTTGATGTTTTTTTGTGCCTTCAAATTGATGATTTCATGTGTTGTCAAACTGATGAGTTTGTGTATCGTCGAACTGGTGTTTTAATGCTGTCAAAAGTTTTGGTTTGCCATTAGGTTTATGTTTTTACATGTTGTCAAATTGATGTTTCCCTGTGTCATCAAATAGATGTTTTTGTGTGTTGTCAAATTGATGTTTTTGTGCGTCATCAAGTTTGCTGCATGTGTAGGTATGTTTGTGATAATGATTCTTCATTTGTCATCCACTCCGTTTCATTTCTATATCCTGAAATAATACCATACAAACAGAAAGATTTAATAGAAAGTTTAAAAAAAAACAGCACAGCTACTATGCATGTGGTCATCTCCACAACATGGACAATAATATCTCTACATGAGATTGGGCTGTTTAGCAGTTATTACTATAGGCAAGAAATGTGTTAAATATTTCTGTTACAAACTAAATCCTTTCCCTGCTCCTGATTTTATCATAGGTAACTGAAACTTTAACTAATGCCTTCTTTCACTTTTGCTCTTTGTCTCTTACACAAACACATACAGACACACCCCTTATTCGGAAGCTGATGCAGCCTAAGCCAATCAGACTCCTCATGTATGAAGATCATTGAAGAGTATTATTTTTAGATAATTATGATAAAATATCCCCTCATTTGATGTTTTAATGGTGGTGATACTAATCTACAGTGTGTGTTAAACTGGTTTGACATCTGGGTAATGCTGAGGCCCCAGCATATGATGATTGTTTGAATGAGTTACAGGCCAGTTTTCGGATAAAGTAAAAAGGAAATTAGTGGGGTAGGCAGTGTCTCCATTCCCCCATATGTCCTAGGGCATTTAGAAGGTCATTCCTCTTCCTACATGACCTCATCAGCACTTAATGAAGTGATTTTCACTTTCTTAACTTAAAAAAAAAAAAATTCTGTTAGGTCATGATTTAGGGCATGAACAAAAGTATCAACTCAGTACGCTGCAAAATGCAGTGAAGATGGATGATTGCACAGGAAAGCTGTCTTTCTTCAGTTTATATACATGAAGTGTCCTGACACAAGTGTGTGTACATACTGTCTGTGGGTTTGCCATATTTTTCTACTGAAACAGCACTCACTTTACTGCAGTGCCCTCACTCTGTGACAATGACAGCACTGTAGTGATGAGAGAAAAAGAATTAAAGATGCAGACAGTGAGGGTGTGGGGGTAGAGAGAGATACTGGGTCAGTATTTGCTTATCTGCAGAGGGATTAAGATTATGGTCAGTAATCTGGAATGCACAGATGGGTGAACAGTCCAACACCCACCCACACACACACCCACAAGCACATATTCATGAACAGATAAATGTGCCTCGTCAGCTCAAAGCCAAGGTTAGAGAATCAGAACAGCAAATTTTACAGTCATCTCACCTCCTGTGATTTCACACTTTGAATTCATTTCAGATCATTATTACAGTATCTCTCCATCAATTACACATAATAACTGGGCCTATAATTTAATCATACCAACACATGACACCATCTACCAAAAGACAGACCCATTTCCCCAAACTATAAACACTATCCGCCTTTTTTCTCATGATTCAAGATTGAAAACTCTTTCTGCAAAACCTTACACTAAGAGTATCCAAATAAATCATTCATTGCACTGTGTGTTCATTCAAAAACACATGCTCTCAATAATTAACCCAAGTTATCACAACCTAGACTCAAATACCAAACCTTTGTCTAGGTGCAAACACGTAGTCTCAAAACTGGTAACACACCGATCAGAATTGCAGGGGTCAATAAATAGGGCTTCAAGGCATGTCCATGTGCTTTGGAACAATCGATCCAAACAATGTCAAGTCAAGTCAGATCAAGTCAATTTTACTCATATAGCCCAATATCACAAATCACAATTTGCCTCAGGGGGCTGTACAATCTGTACACCAAACAACACCTGCTTTCCTTAGATCTTATACGATATATATACGATATACGATATACAATTACTGCCTTGTTATATGCCTCCACAAACCACTCAAATTGCAGTTACAGTTTACATCCATGTAAAGTGTAAATGGACTGCACTTGTTAAGGGCCTTTCTAGTCTTCCGACCACTCAAAGAGAATTTACACTACGTCACATTCAGCCATTCACACACATCCACACACTCATGCCCAAGGCTACCATACATGGGGCCACCTGCTACTAAGTAACCATTCACAAGCTCTAACACACCAATGGAACAGTCATTGGGAACAATTTAGGGTTCAGTATCTTGCCCAAGGATGCTTTGAGATGACGACTGGAGGAGCTTTGGATCAAACTGCTGATCTTCTGATGAGTGGAGGACCCGCTCTATCACAGGCGACCCATACTAGTACTTATCCACAACAGTTGATTAGTGTCACCAATTCAGTATCTGACCAAATATGTCCCCTTCTGAGTTATGACATTGAATAATAACAATGAATCAGTTAATCACTGAGTCTAATTGGACTTTTGTGCTAAATTTGAGAAAATTCCCTCAAGGCCTCCTTCAGATATTGCGTTCACTAGATTGAGATGGATGCAAGCCACAATGACCTTGACCTTTGATCACCAAAAGCTAATCAGTTTATTGATAAGCCAAAGTGGACGTTTGTGCCAAAATTTAAGGAAATTGCTTCAAGACATTCTTGAGATATTCACCAGAATGGGACTGACAACCTGAAAAAAAATGCCTTCAGCCATGGCTAACAATAAAAGAAACCCCAAGAAGAACAACCAAAGAGGGATCCCCCTCGCAGGACGGACAGATGTGCAGTAGATGTTGTGCATACAGAAAGACAATCCATAGGACTAAAATGATACATAATTTGCAAGACAACAAGAAAGAAGAGGATGACAACAACAACAACAACAACAACAACAAAGACAAGTAACTGTAACTTTGTGCCATCCAAGTTCATCACAGGTTCACATGGGGGAGGACTTTGAGACAAGCTGGAAAGCTAGTGCAGCCCAACCTAAGCTGTTAAACCTTCCGTTGTCCATACTTTGAGAAGGGAATACAGGTCATTTGCCTTGTTGGTACTGTGATGCATGTAATGTTGTAGTGCATATAGACTGAATCTTCACTAATAAGGCCTTTGCACATCAAGTTCATTTTTCTTATGTGTTTTTTAATGTCATCTGATAAACATCATTATGCACAGTTAGCTTGCACACTGAATCTGTTGTGTTTTATTGTTCTGCTAATTGTGAAAATTTGTAATACGAGACAAAATAGAAAGACATATTTGTTCCCTTGTGCCACCACTCTCTGCTCGCATCTAGCATTTAGCACTATGATTATCTGAAGGGGCTGAGCTGCCCTCCACCACTGCCTCCACACTGTTGCTTTTTTTCTGTCTCTGTGCAGTCTTCATCTTCTATGACATCCTCCTCATTTTCATCATCCACCTGAATATTATTATCTGACACGTTTAAGTGCTATCTGACTTATGAAATTATACTACGTGTATGCATGTTGCATTTGTGTTCTGCAGGTTACCCCACATCTTCTATGCTTCTTGGTCAACACACTCTTGAAAGGCTTCTTTCAAGCAAAAACAGAACATGTTTTGAAAACTTTATGGATGAGGTTTTGGAATCGGTTTGCAAACGTGATTGACACAACGTGAGGTAATATTTATTTTCAATGTGCGACAATTTCAGATAAAAATACAGACTTGATGTGCAAATGCCTTAAGTATAGCTTTTACCACAGTGCCGGATGACCAAAGGTCAGTAACTGAGAGGGTCTGTCTATTGGAGGTAGGCAGAGACTTCTCACAGCTGGTAAGCATACTGCTCTGGCAAATATGGTGATTACAGTAACGATAATGTCATCCCTTGAGGGAAATTCATTCCTGAATAGCTGACCTGGGAGTCTTCCAGTGAACTGACAGCATCAGCATTTCCACCATTGCCTGTGGTGATGTGTATGTGGAGCCTATCCAGGGTTGGACAAGACACACAAGGGCATTTTTCCCACGTTGCCTGGCAAGAGCTAACATGTGTGATGTTGATATTATGGCCTGACCCAGACCTGAGACCAGATGATGAGAACTCTGATGTTGATGCTGAGTAATCTGTACATTAGCTGCATCTGGATGAAAAGCTTCTGGGAATTGGGTATTTTACTGTGCATGGACTTGTCCTCACATGCTTTGTCGCTGATATTGCAAAGATAAGCAGCAGACAGTGGTATTCCTTTTCATCTGTAAGATTTACAGTACTGTTTTAATTTCTCTCAGCAAGCTGTTCCTGAAAGTGTTACCTGGATAGTTAGTGCTGTGATTATACAAAGTTCCAAACAATTTCTCTGAAAACATATTGTAAAAATTTTGGTGGCAGTGTTCTGAATTGAATCCCTCTGGTGTGAAACAAACAGTCATGTATGTTTTGGATAGCCTGTGTGTGTTGTCTGAAAGCAAAGTTTGATTTAAATGTAAGATTAACAGGGCTTTGAGTGGAGAGTTTGGTTTTGACATTGAAGTTTGAGAAGATGAGTGTTTAGAATTTAGGGAAATGGAGCAAAATTTCAAGAACTGTGCCTCAGCAGTCGATTAAAACTGTAATTATAGAATAACCTCATGTGTTACAAAGCCTTTTCTCACAGCAGACTTTGTCACTTGTCATTGGGGTAAGGCACAGATGCATGGGCTTAGTTTCCACTGGGGATATGAATTAAACCCATGCACCTTTCCAAATGTCATATTTTTGTCCCTCTTATTTTTATTGTTTCAGGTTGATTTGCTTAAGTAAGTTTTCATTACTGTCCAGCTACCAGCATCAGGAGATCTGAGTTGATAAAAATGTATATACACTTATCTGAGTTGCCTTTAGCTAGCATTAGCAAGCAATTTGCTGACTTTTTTTTTCCTTACCAGATTTTGTCTCTCAGGCAGCATTTAAGCTTCCCTTTCCTTCTTGGTGGAGGTTGCTGGGGCTGTAGCTTGTGAGAAAGACTACAGTAAAGCCACTATACTCAGGGATGAAAACAGTTGTGCAGCTCCTCTGCATTTTATATTGAAAATAATAATCATACTTCAGCTGTTTGTATTTACACATAATTCTCCTAAAAGGATGCAATCAAAAACACAGTGATCTTTGTGGAAAAGATGATAGATTAGAAGGGTGCTTATAGGGGACGGGGAAAAATTCAGTACAGCATAGTATCACAACATTTTTGTTTGGAAACATTGGATCGTCACACAGTATTCCTTTTTTTAACTGTAGAAATTGTTAATATTACAAATACAGATTAAACTTTAGGTAGCCTACTTGAAAAATCAAATCAAATGCCTTTTCAGTCTATTACATACATTTTGCTGCAAATACAATGATTGAAGTGAGATGAACAGACTGAACCTAATCTTATTAGATAACACAGAGGTTGACAAAGATTTCCTTTGGAGACATAATTTACAGTTTTAAAAAGATAATAAATCGCAATATATAACAATATATTTATCGAAATACTCAGCATATCGCAACATATTTAAAATCCCAGTTATATTGTATTGTGACTTAAGTATTGTGATAAAATGGTATTGTGGAGCCTCTGGTGATTCTCACCCCTAGTGGTTAGACATATCTTTATCATTAGTTGTAGTAGTTTACCAGTTAGCCTTGTGAGCAGTCTCAATAAACTGGTTTACACCTGATATTAACATGCGTCTGGGCATATCGGATCACCAGTGGACAGCTAAGCCTTCCCACCTGGCTTTAGAATGTGTCTCCACATGCGTCTCAAGTGACCACTTGTGACTGAACCTCACTTCAACGCTATTTGAACAAACGTACATCATTTCACTTAGGAAGGACCAAATGTGGTGTTGTTGTTGTTTTCAACTGGTGGGAGATTTCTCTTGGTATATGCACACTTACAGTCTTTACTATTTAAAATAAGTAACTAGTAGGAGGCCCTAGGTAAAACCAGAACATGCTGGAGGGATTATATAGCTCATCTGGCGTCAGAATCTCTTTAGCACCACTAGGAAACCACTGCTGTAGCAGTGTGAGCTCTGTACCAGGGACAGCTGATAAAAGTCTACCCACGCTAACTATTAGCATCACACAGCTAACAATTGCTAACATTTTTAAAATGGGTTTAACAAAGGAGTCAAGCCATTTCACTGTCAGTATGGGTTTGTTGTGACTGGTAAACAGCTCGGTGTTAGCTCGTGCTAACCCAGCAGTTGTCTAACTGAGCAGGTGCAGGGAGTAGAGTCGCTCCAGAGATGGTCCTTCAGCTCTGTGTCTGTGTACCAGCACCAACTAAAGTGTTCTTATCTGATGGCATGTCCTATAAGCATGGACGCTGACTGAGTAAGCTATCCTTCAATCAGTGCTTAATTTGTAAAATTAGAAGTAGGGGAACACTTTGGGCCTCTGAGAGAGCAGTGTTCCCCCACTCCCAAAAGTGGGGGACACTTTTTTAAGCGGCACCCGAGCCGCCTCACTGCGCGACCCCGAATGGAATGGTTGTGACATCTAGTGTTGTCACGGTACCAAAATTGGGACCCACGGTACGATACCAGTGAAAGTATCACGGTTCTGAGTAGTATCACGATACCACAGCAAAAATGAGGCAGATGTGCCTTTTGTCATTTATAAAAAGATAAATCACTTTTCTATAATACATCAATGATATTTCAATGGAATAAATTACTTATTGACTTATTCATACTTCAAAAACAGCATCAGTAAGTGATTAACATAGGGGGGATCAAAATAAAATAAATAAATAAAATAAAAATCAACCAGCCACCCTCCTCCCCTGACAAGTCCCTTCATAAGTAATGAACAGTCCCTAAAGTGCGGTGAGGTTTGTGGACCGTTACCTGCCACAAAGAGAGATGTGAACGGCTCGTTTCTCCTCTGACATGCCACATACCTGTGTGCCGCCACGGCTCGGTTGTCCAGGTACTACTGGGCAGTCATGATGCCAACGAAAGAGGAAATTAGGCTACTGGACCTGGAGTCGGACTTCTCTGTCGCCGGTAAGCTGTTACCTTGCGCCGCGGAGCCGCCGTAGGCTATTTGACCGCCGTATTCCTGTCTGTGACCCCCGCCCCGTTCAACCCACAACCAGCAGGATTCGCCTTTCGTTTCTGCTGCTGGTTGAAATCTGCAGCGTGCTGAATGATTTATTTTGCTCGCACAAAACTATTTTTAGTCACAAATGCGAGTAAAACGCTTGCACGTAGCCTAGAGCTCTGTGGAAAACAAATCACTGCCGACAAGTAAAAAGACATAAATAATAACTTTCACTGCTCAAAGATACTCACATGTCTGGAAAACAAACCACTGCAGCAGCATATTGAGTGCCAGGTGGCCAGCGCGTGCCGTTATTGGACGGCGCATGGACACTCACCCTCTTGCAATTGGACTTTGAACTTATCCCACAGTAGTGGTACGTGAGGCACCGTAGTACTACGGTACTCCACCCTGCAACACTAGTGACATCAGCCAATACTGTATGTAGTTTTTACTGTAGATGTGAAAAGTTCTAGACCCATGCAAATTAGTTCCGGAACGCACCAGGGCTTTTTCTGAAAAGATCCTGGTATGCCTTCCAGTACGTTCCGGCTCAAATTAAGCACTGCCTTCAATGCATTTGAATGTGGTCTGAGTGATCGGATCTTAAAACGCACTGGGGACGCATTTGTAAAATAAATAAGTCTGTTGATTTGAGGGTTGGTATAGAGTTCATAAATTAGGTGTATAGCTGCCTTCATATTCAATACAAACAAATCACAAATCAAAATCTTTATATACGAAAGGTTCATTAAACCTTTAACTACATAACCAAACTATCAACAGACAGATAAATGTGAAAATGATCAGGAGATGTGAAACAAATGATGGGTAAATGATAAATACTTGATGAAAAAAAAAGAATAAATGAGTGAGCAAAATTAATACAGCACTGAGCATTTTTTGAATGAAAGTGGACCATTGTGTAGATTAAACTCAGTGAATAATATCTTTAATGTTTATTAGCTGTGTTATAGCCTAAATTTGATTCTGTATATCATACTCTGTACATTACTCTGCACTTTACTGCTTTTTGCATCTATGGTTGGACTGCATGTCACTGTCTCTGTACTCTGTGCAGTGACGATAAAGTGAACTGGGTAATTTTTTGCCTTGAGAAGCAGCAGACAAAAGGGGCTAAAATGAAAGCTGTTTATCCTCTCCAGATAATGGTCATAATGTTGATATACCGTGTGGACAAGTGGAGACTCCCTCTTCATCGTGGCTCGAGAGGAAAGATCAAAGGCTTTTCAAACACGTAAGGGTTCAAGATTTAACAAGTAGCATCACAATTCCCAGGCTGTGCCAGTAGCAGGAACGAAATCCCTGATGTTATCATTCATGTTACTATCTCCAGGATGTTACAATTTACAAGCCCCTTTCACAACTGCAACACCGTAGCTAATCTGCTTACCACGATCTTTGAGGTAAACCATTAAACTGTAATGGATTACAGTACATTTCCCAATTTCAAAGCAGATTATTGTGAATCCCTTATTTTTAATCTGTTATTCCACTACCTTGGGTAGATGATTAAATAGTGTCGGTGAACTATGGCCTGTGTAGTCTCTGGAAAGCACTGCAATCATGTGAAAACCTTGTGACTACACACTGTTTTCTCATGAAAGTGAACTTTTTCCTCCATATATGGCTGAATTCATTACCCAAGAAAGACTTTTCTGAATGATTTGTCATCAGACAGCTGTGTATTTCCATAGTCTTTTTTTTTTTTTTTTGCTAAAGATATTTTTTGGGCATTTTTAAGCCTTTAATTGATAGGACAGACAAGTGTGAAAGGGGGAGAGAGAGAGAGAGGGAGTGACATGCAGCAAAGGGCCACAGGCTGGATTCGAACCCGGGCCGCTGCGGCAACAGCCATGTACATGGGGCGCCTGCTCTACCACCAAGCCACCGACGCCCCTCCATAGTCTTTTTTTTAACCTCTTGTTGTCTTCTTTTTTTATTCCTGCTCTTTACTGTTTTTCACTCATGTGTTTCCCTGTAGAATACTGTGTGCACAACAACAATGTCAAAGTAGTAACAAATGAAATATGGATTAGTGTCAGATATCACATCCCTCCGCAGCTGTATACAATGCACATATTGATAGAAGAAGATCAAAAGGTATCCTCAGGAGAAATGAAACATCATAGCGTCAAATATAAGACAGCTTTTGTTATCATTACTTTGTCTTTCTGTTTTTGTTGTTTTAGTTTTTGTTTTTTCCTCTAACCCCAGGCAGCTGTGGCTCAGAGATTGAGTGAGTCGTCCACCAATTGGAAGATTGGCAGCTCGATCCCCGGCTCCTCCAGCCTACATGTCGAAGTATCCTTGAGCAAGATACTGAACCCAAATTCCTCCCAATGGCTGTTCCACTGGTGTGTGAGTGTGTTAAAAAAAACAAAAAACAAAAGTGAGTAGCAGGTGGCACCTTGTATGGTAGCCTCAGCCACCAGTGTATTAAAGTGTGTGAATGGGTGAATGTGACTCATAGTGTAAAAAGCGCTTTGAGTGGTCGGATGACTAGAAAGGTGCTATACAAGTGAAGGTCCATTTACCTTTCTGTCCTTTACTGTCTGTCTGTTGCCAGTAGAGGGCTGAGAGAATAACAGACACTTAGAAGTGCTTCACATTGCCGCCTTAGAAATACAACTGTGATCAAATAAGAACTCAGAGTAAATTGACAGTAGTGTTATTTGCTATTTATGCCTTAAAAGGGCAAACACATCTGTCATGGCTTTCTTTTTCTTTCTTTCTTTTTTTTTTCTGCTGTAAAGTTGGACATTTTCACATGGGGGTCTGTGGCGATTGACTTGCTCTTGGAGCCAGCCTCAAGTGGACATTAGAGGAACTGCAGTTTTTGGCTTCATTTTTCCACTTGGTACAGTTATGCAAAGATGATTGCTGGGTAATATGTATGTTAATGCTTTCCACTGTAATGTCTCTATCTGGCCATGTAATGACATAATACGATATGCAGTACCTGTTTTAGTGGCAAACTTTAGTACTAAGGCCTGTAAAAATACATACACTGGGCTCCATCATCACTTCCTTACACCACTATTAGGGCTGTTGGGAGAGTATTGTTTATAGTTCCTACTAGGGCTGCCCCTTCAAAGTCAGAGATTCAAACTGTCAGTCAGTGACCCCTCAGCAGACTGACACTGCTTCAAGTCGAGCAGTTTTTTCCTACTAGTCAGTGCCGCGCTGTGTACTTCTGGGGACATCTTGGTCCCCTGATTTTGTTGCAGAGTGAGTAGTCTTGACTTTCATGATACTCTTTGGTACAGACAGTACATAAAGGAGGAGATACCGTGATGTTCAAATATAACATTGTCTTTCTCTTCTGCTTGGAAGTGGTGAAATTACAGCTCACAGCAACTCAATATGACACAGTCTCTGGGTTTTGATATCTAGTGTCGGCAAAAATTGTTGCACATTTCTAAATCCATTGTTAGTGAAGTTAGCTTGTTTACTACAATAATAAATGCCACTGTCATACTGAAAGTTTGCTGAGTCTGTTAAACCTTTAAAACTTTACGTGGCAAAACCACAAATCATTGAACATATATTAAATGGCTGAATCATAATTCTGAGTCGGGTACAGCCCTTGTTAGAAATCAACAAAAAGTATACAAAAACAAGACATAGGCTTTTCCTAATCTAATAAGACCCACTGTGAAGTCACCAAGCATAAAAATGGAAAAAATAAAAATAAAAGCATGAACTTCATATAGACCTATATTTCAACCCCAGGAATATTTTGAATTTACAGAGTTCGATAATTTGATATTTTTTAAACACTGAAGTTGTTTTTTATTGACTTTTCTTTCTCCAAAATTTAACATACTCAATAACCTATATAAACCTATGTAGCTACATGTATCCTATGGTAACCAAGTAACCTCAGTAATTTATTAAGTATAATAATTTTACAAATGCTTTCTTTCTTTCTCTCTTTCTTGTTTTTCTTAAAGAATTGTGTGAGCAAGTGACATTGTAAATATACAGTTTTCACATCTAGACTTCAATTTTTTTATTTAAATTATGGGCTTTGTTTTTAGCCCAGAACTAGATGTCCAAGCTGACCCTACTCACTGTCTCAGCTTTCCTGGGGAGGTAGAATTTTGGGAAAATGCTCTTCTTCTCTGGTTTACAAAATTGTGCCTTTCACATTTGGGTTGGGCTCTAAAGAATTGTTAGCAGACACCTGTATCAGTTCATGGATCAAATTACTGACATAACTGTTTAAAGGTTAGGGTTAGCGTTAGTGAGTAATAGAAGTTTTTTTTGTGTGTGTGTCCATACAAAAATGTCCAACCAACTCCACTATCCCCTACACTTATTCAACAATGGCTCAAATCACTAAGTGTAATTTTAATCGTACTGCTAGTAGTAACAAACCTATCACCCAGCTCCTCAGTTTCACTCAGTTTTGCAAAGCTCTTTTTTATTTTAGCATCGTAAGTCATTGTTTAACGTTTAAGGCCCACAACTTCACTGTTTAGGTTAAGTTGCTCTCATACCTATAATACATATTAGGTTGATTTCCACTGATTTCCAAAAAGACATATATTACCATCCTAGGGGTTGCAGTTTTAAACACATTCTTAACGTTATGAAATGGTTGCAGCTATAAAACTTTGTGATTAGAATTTGAAGAAACCTCATGGTTTGACTTTAAAAATGTACTTTTGTAACATCATGTATGTCACCTGACAAATGTCACATATGTCATTTCACAAACATCACAAGTGTAATATGTTACACATACTAGCATACTATACTAAGTTGTTATTAAAAGAAGTCAATGTTGACTTCGGGCCACAAACACCAGTGTGCTGGGTCTAAGTCCTATGCTTTTTTGACCCATCCACCACCACTCCCACCCTATAGGGGCTTTAAAGTTAAAGGTGCTGTATGTAAGAATGTGGCCAAAACGGTTACTGCACTCAAATTCAAAATACTGCCGCGAGTCGTGTCCGCCCCCCCTCCCCTACAGATTCGAGGTTGCTGGACAGCGGCACTCTGGAGACTGATTTGTTTGCCCACAGGCGGCTGCCGTGGCAGGGCTGCATCGCCGCGTCTTTGATCTTCGGTTTTCCAGCGGACCGTTCGAGCAAGTCCGGCTTCTCTGCCGCTAACCCTGCTGCCGGGATACAGCTCATGAGGAGCCAGCTGCTAATGCTATGTACCGGGACACTGCTAATGCTGCTTGCCGTGCTGCTGTAGCTCAGTCGTAACTGTAACTGATGCTGAGACTCTACTGACTGCGTGACCGGTAGACGGCGGTGGGTGGCGCAACAGGCCAAAACACAAATTCAAAACATAAACATGATTTGCGGACCGTAAAAATTTTTTTTAAATGCGAATATTCTGGCTGTACTATTGTTGTCGGTGAGATCAGTATGTTATATGGACATTATTCCTTAGTCTCTGTGACATATTAGGAGGATTTTATGACTATTTGCTTTAGATTTCTTACATATAGCTCCTTTAAAGAGTAACTAAACCCTAAAACCATTTTTTTCAGCTGATAATCATTGTTTCTGGTTGTATAGTAGTGTTACTCACTGATCCTGCTCAAAATCCTGACAGTTTAGTGCAAACTGTTGAAAATCTACATTTTATTTTAAAAATGTGGTATGGAGTGCCCTCTACAGCTTGAAACCTGATTACTATATTTGAATTTACATTACATTACATTGGAGGCGAATGATTCTTTTTCGAGGCGAATGACATCACTAACAGTCCACGCTAAAGCCTGCCCTCCTCCCTTTACTCCTCCCCTTACTATAAAACCATTCTGTCCGCGAGGGAGGGAGGAGTGGATGGATGGATGCGGTGGGCTGCTGCGCGGTGAGCCCAGGCTCCCAGAGAGGGAGAAATAGAACCAAGTAGCCTAGGATAAAATAAGTCAAAGTGTGGAGAAGGGGACCGGCTGAGCTCCGGCCGCCTTCCCTTCTGCCTGTGTGACACAGTTAGGGGCAGTTTTCCAAGCCACCATCGGCACAATGGATATAAGCTCCACTGTCGGCAGGGTGAAAAAAAGTCTAAGTGCGGAGATGGGGAGAAGGGTGAACAGGGGGAAAGAGGCCGAGCTGGAGCCGCCTTCCCTTCTGCCCGTGTGACACAGTTAGGTGGGTTTTCCAAGCCACCATTGGCACAATGAAAATAAGTTTAAGTGTGGAGGATAGGAACCGGGTAAAGACGCCGACCTCCGGGGAAACGTCTCCTCTCTCCCTGCAGCGAGGGACAATCTTCACTCCACCCCCTTCCTCAGCCGCTCGCCTGTCCCACACCCCCCCTCCCTCCCTCAGCTCCGCCTATCTTTTCTGAATTTTTTTAAATCAAGCTGTGGGCAGAGTAATGCCCAGAGAGGGGGGTTTAGTTCCCCTTTAACTTTTGTCAAACTAAAACCCCCTAACCTTTTCACTCAAAATTAAAATAAGTGACCAGGTGAAGAGGATTCTAGTACTTTCTAGGCATGAAACACTACATTACTGAAACTCAGTAAATTAAATTAACCTATAGACCATTTTGGAGCTGACATCACAGCATATCAACAGCATATTCAGACAGCACACCAAATTTCCAGTTTGTGCCAGAGTGTGCTCTGTCACCTGTAATTAGTATTTCCAAATGCGCCACTCGCATCATCTACCTCCATTGTCGAAAACCAGCCAATAGAACTCGCTAGTGCTGGCTAATGTCTTTGGAGAACTGTTTTGCCTCCAGCAAAGCCCCGCCCACCAAAAAAATGTCGTACTGTTTATTAACAGTAAAAGGGTCTGTACGTGTGAGGAATATTTGAGTCAAGATTATGCTCTTCCTATCAACAATCAGCATGGTACTGATCAACTCTGGTCTGGATATTTAATCAGTCAAACATCCATGTCATCAGAGGTTGATGGCATATGACTTTTAATTCATTTCAATTCAAGTATTGACTTGTAATACAACACAATTGATAAAAAGTATTGATCTAATCTGAGCAGTGACCATGAAATGGAGACGAAAGAGGAGGTAATGAATTTTAAACATGGACATTTTTTTACACAGCAACACAACCTATCATGTGAATTATTCAACCATTTGCACATGTAGCAGTGTGTGTTTGTGTGTGAACAACGTCAGCCTGTTCAGCCATCAAATCTGTCAACACATATTCCAGCAGACATGTCTTTTTCAGTTTTTCCTCATCAGTATTTCCTGTCATCTCACACTCTCCTCTCTAATTTCTCCTGCCAAATCATCATCTCACTCTCTTTTAATCTCTCACCCTTCCCCCAGTTTCCTCCTTAGCCTCCCCTTCTCTCTCCCTTGTTTATCTCGAGCAGAGAATGATGCAGCCCTTCTGTGCCTGGTGAAGGTTCACAACCTCAGTTTCCTGCCAGGAGACAACCCCTCTTGAGTTATATGGAAGCTGAAACACTGACAGCTGATGTGCTGGACATGATCTGAGGGATCCCTGTCAGGGTTATCCATGCCTTTGAACTGTGTAGCCACACATACACAAAGACACTCGTTATCAGTTGTGATCTTTTCCATGCTAAAGACTCGGAATCCAACCAAGAATTAGTTCTTTACCATGGAGATGTACGCAGCATAGATAATGTTCTCTGCAGCAGATTCCTTATATAATGCATCAACAACTAAATGTAGCAACACTGAGACTATCTCAAAACAAGCTCAAAGTGATGTGACCGCTCACATTTTACTTGACTGCAGAAAGAGCTGGTGAACTTGCTCAACAGTTTAGTTATTTTTGATTAAAAATATTGGACATAATGTCTTCAGAATCAAACAAAAACTAGAATTACCCCCTCACAGTTATATGCCTCCACCAATCAGTCAAGTTGCAGTTTACATCTATGTCTGTCCAGACTCATAAAATATATACAGGGAAGACTTTGATGGAATTTAATTAACGGTATTGAGTGTAATTTTTTGAGGTGAGGTGGATGCTTCACACCAGCATAGTTTCAAGGTGGGAACCCAAGATTAGTGTCACCAATTCAGTATCAAAATGTCTCCCCTTCTGTTCCAGAGTAATGACGTTGAGTAGTGGCTAGCAAAGGGTTTTTGCAGAACATTATGATGTCACAGTGAAATTCCCTCAAGGTGTTTCTGATATATCACGTTTACAAGAATGTGACGTAAATACGGACAGATGAATGCTTCTGGCCACAATTGTCAGGAGGTGCAGAGACAGGAAAATTGATAATGAATAAACAACTTGAAACAAAGCAATTAAAACTAGAGAAATTCACCAGGCAGACACGTTCCAGGTGCCCGAGCTGATCACAGCCACTCTAGACAATTCCTCTATTTCCAGCAGATGTGCTGCAGCATATTTTAGAAGATATAATATATCTATAAGGTTGAACATATTTTTAAAAACTTAAACACAGCCACAAATCTTCATTACATGTTATTAATAACTGGACTGTTGACATTATTAACAGCAGAAGAGAGTAGGGAACAACAACAGTAAATAAAAAACGAAAGAAACATCGTTCTAATGTACGTATGGTAGAATGGTATAATAACAATATCAAGGAAAAGTCAACAAATCAACAAATCTACAAGTTTACAACATCTGGCAAGCAAAAAGCTCCACTTCCCGGTCAACACATTCTCACTCTGACCTCATCCCACATTGACGTTTGGTCATGGACTTTCCACGTCCACACACAGAGAAAAAAATAGTCGTATACTCGATACGTTTCCCCCACAAATACAACATGTAACTGTTATTTGCATAAGCTTATGACATCTACATCGTAGAAATTGAGCTAGTGGCTAGCAGAGTTTTTCTCCACTCGCGTGAAGCCAGGATAAATCACAAACAAGACTTAAGATGCCACTGTGTGGGGGCTTTATTGTCATCACAATTAATTGTTCCTTATCTCTGAAATAAAAGTAAATAAAAGCTTTGTTTCACATCAGCTTTCAAAAATAAGTAGGAGGTCCACATCGCCAGAACATGTAGTTACATTTGTGGAGAGCTGCATGTCAGGCTACAGTGTAGGGTATGCGTCTACAGTATGAAGAGGTAGGTATGGCGTTGATCTGATGTAGAAGTATAAATCCTGCTTTATGCCTGGCAGAGTTTAAAACTGTGATTAATTGTTTACTGGAAAAAAACGACAGCTTTGTCCACCCACTCTTTCTCACTTATGCTCAACAACTGCTGCTAGCTCTTGTTTTAAAACTGATGTAAGGTGATTGTGTAGATTGATTATGTGAATAAAAAAAAGACAAGCACCTGGTCTTTAAGGAACCGAAAAAAAGATACTACCCTCTTGACATCCTTTTCAAATAATTTCAGGCAATACACCCACCAGCATGCAATGAGCGAGAGAGAGCATATTAACCAGGCTCAGATTTCCATTATTAGCTATAGCTGAGTAAATTTATTGGTGACAGTTGTCAGTGAAAGCAACAGTCAGAGACCTATAGTACTGTAGCAAGTGAAAGTCTCTGACATTAAATCGATCCTCACAATACTGAATACTGAAATAAAAACAATCACTTATCTTTCTCTTGTCAAGAGGAACAGCCAGAAAAATACATATAATGCCCTTGTGCAGTAACAAGACTAAAAATCTAAAGAGAAGTTGAGCGGCAACATCGTTTTGATCTGCTCATACAGCCAGGGGGCCAGAGAGCAGTGGTGAGAGGAGTTGAGGAGGAGTTTTTGTCCAGTAAACTGCATGAATCACAAAAGTGATGGGTGGAAAATGTTCAATATCACAGAAGGGATTAAACATCCTGGCCCAGAGGACATCATTATATGCATCCAGTGCTTTATAAGCAGCCAGGCTCTCTCTTTGCATAGGGTATATTTGTATGCACAGCAAAGCCTCTCACTGCAAAGAGTATGTGTTTGTTTTCAGCTACAGTAACAAGATCAAGAAGGCTGTTAGGTAAGATGCCTTACTCTTTAGTTTACAGCTGGTTTAATATAAAGGGAAACAGTTTGCCTTGCACTATAATCAAAGGTTTGCAATCGATATAAATGTATGCCGGGCCATGTTTCAGAATAAAAGCTTGGTGACAGCTGCCAGTTTGTTGTACTTCAGGTTTGACAGAGGTGGCAGACTAATGGCTTTGGGTGGAAAATATCATTATCAGTCAGTTGCATGTAAGTGATTCACAGGTGAAGAGAGTCTCCTTTCATGTTTCCTGTAGCTGAAAAGTAGTTTTGCTTATTAAACCCTGTACTGACACAGTTTTGTTAAATCGAGCATTGCCCATATACAGTGTAGACCACTCCTGGTATATATATATACTATGGGTTCATAAGAAACATACAGTGGCATGCAAAGTTTGGCCACCCATGGTTAAAATTTCATTTCCTGTGAATAGTTTGATAAGTAGAAGATGAACTGATTTTCAAAAGGCATTTAAGTTAAAGTTAAAACATAATATTTTCAACATTTTAAGCAAGATTAGTGTATTATTTTTGTTTTGTGCAATTTTAGAGTGAAAAAAGGAAAAGAGCACCATGCAAAAGTTTGGGCACCCCAAGACATTTGAGCTCAGACAACTTTTACCAGGGTCTCAGACCTTAATTAGCTTGTTAGGACTATGGCTTGCGCACAAATATCATTAGGAAGGCCAGGTGATGCAAATTTGAAAGCTTTGTAAGTACTCTGACTTAAGGCTGTGCAATTAATCGTCTCGTAATCACGATTACGATTTTGAGGTCAAACGATTTCAAAATGAATGAAATCGAGGATAAACGATTTTTGGTCACGGGCGCCTGGAGATGTTATTTTGTCTTCTACGGAAGTCGCCCCCTCCTCTCCTCTATTCACTCCACGAGCCAGTCAAGTAGGTGAACTACGAATAATGCAAGGGGCAGGTGATTGCAGAATTTTTCAAAAACAGCGTGCGGAAAATGGCAGAGGGAGAGAGACAGAGGTTGGTCTGTGTGTATATGTGTGTGTGTGTGTGTGTGTGTGTGTGTGTGTGGCGCACACATCGGGGCCGAACTCCGTCGTGCCCGATACAGAGAGCAGAGGAGAATTGTAAAAGCAAGACCATGTAGAGACAGAAATGACATGCGGTCGTGTAAACAATATAAGTCATCACATGTGGCACATAATCGTTTGAATAATCGTGATTTCAATTTTGGCCAAAATAATAGTGATTATGATTTTTTCCATAATTGAGCAGCCCTAACCAGCAGTGGTGAGTCGTGAATGAAACAGCTAGTGTCAATGCAAGTGTAACTTCATTGTTCTGCTTGAAAGTATGCAATACTCCATTCATAATCATAGCTCTGTTTAGGGCTTCTATGGGGCCTCTCCATTTCTAATTTGTGATGATAACCCAACCTGTGGGACTGAGTAGAGATCAGCTAATTTGTCATCAGTCATTTTTTAGATCGTTGACAGATGTGCAAATTTGCAAATTCAGAGCATGTGATACAGTTGAAACCTGTAGAACACGCAAGTAAATAGACCATGAGTGGACATTGTTCTGTCAACTTCAATTTTATTGCTTTTTCAGCAAGTTGCTTTATTTCTGAATACTGGAAATGTCCATAGATATGCCATTGTGATGTCATACACCAGCTGCATGTCCTTCTTCAACTGGTTTGAAGAGGAAAACAGAAAAGAATGAATAAAATGGAGAGACAACAAACGGCTTATCCTCTGTATGTTGGCTATTTTGGATTCTTTTTTTTTTTGACTGTGCTTATCAGCTCTACATCATAACACTTGATTAAACTTTCATCATATATTTGGAGTTCAGCATTGAGTTTTAGAATGAATTTGTCATACAAAAATATGGAAAAATAGAAATTTCTTAGTGGTGATGGTCAGTCATTAAAGTCATTAGGATTCTTCCTCTAGGGACCATGAACATCTGTACCAAAATCTGACTGACCAACTGACATTGCCGTCTCAAGAACCACACTATGTCTTTGAAATATTTGACCTTGTTTTAGTGTTTTCCTGGCATTGCGCCATTACTTGATAGTTACAGTATAGATACAGACAGGAAAATGGGGAGGGAGAAGAGTATAACCTGCAACAAAGGCTGTGATCGAACTGAGGGATTGTCTTAAGTGTAAGATAAGACCAGATACATTTTTATTGATTCTCAGTGGAGAATTTAGGTTGTTGCAGCAGCACAAGAACAGCAATAGTACAGATAAAGAGAGAAAGTAAAATAAATAAATAAATAAATAAATAAATAAGAGATATATAAAACTAAAATAAGAACAGAATTAAAAACAGAGAATCATACGAGAGTATATGGAAACAAAAACTGCAAGGTAGTAGTGTGATTAATAGCAGCTGCAAGTCTATGTTAACAGTGAACACCAGGCTGATGATTGAAGTAATGAAGTAATGGTACTTAGTGTTTGCCTGTATTAATATAGAAATGTATACAGATAAGCCAAAACATTAAAACTGGTTGGTGAAGTGATTAAGTTGATTTTGTTACAGTACAATGATCTGCTTGTAAATCTTGGGTCCTAGCATTCATGTGGACGAACCTTCACCACCCACACAATTGGGTGGGATTGGTATTCTGTCAATGTGGAAGAATCTAATTTAGCTTGGCAAGATAGTCTTAAAATATACTGTAAGACCCTCCACAAGGCCAGAGCAGCCCAATACTCATCGAATAATAGAGGAAAATAAGAACAACCCCTGGTTTCTTTTCAGCACTGTTGCCAGGCTGACAGAGAGTCACAGCTCTGTGGAGCTTTGTATTCCTATAACCCTCATTAGTAATGACTTTATGAGCTTCTTTTATAATACACTTGTAATTATTAGAGACAGATTTTATCACCTCCCGCCCTCAACTGGTACTGATTTATCTTCAAACACAGGAACCTCCAAAACAGCTATAAGACCTGATATATATTTAGACTGCTTTTCTCCCATTGATCTTCACCAACTAACTTCCACCATTTCTTCATCTAAACCATCAACTTGTCTCTTAGATTCCATCCCAACTTGGCTGCTTAAGAGTTTTTGCTCATAGTTAGCACTTCTTTACCAGGTATGATTAATTGATGTTTAATAACAGGCTTTGTACTACAGTCCTTTAACATAGCTTTAATTAAACCTCTTCTTCAAAAGCACACTTTTGATCCAAGCCCTTCGGCCAACTATAGGCTTGTATTTCACTTTTGTTTTCTCTCCAAGATCCTTGAGAAAGCAGTCACTAATCAGTTATATTTCAGTCATATTTCTCCCATATTAACTTCTCTGCACTGCCTCTCTGTCCAGAATTCCAACTGAGTTTAAAATACATCTCCTCACTTACTACTTAATGGTCAGACACCATCATATCTTAAAGAGTTCATAACACCCTATTACCTAACTAGAACACTGTATCCCCAGAATGCAGGCTTACTTACGTACTTGTTCCAAGAGTTGCCAAAAGTAAAATTGGAGCCCTCTTAAGACTTTCCTCTTTAATAATGCTTCCAGTTAGGGCTGGCTCAGGCTTGCCATGAACCAGCCCCTAGTTAGGTTGCTGTGGGCCTAGACTGCTGTGATGATACACTGAGCCCCTCTGTCCTCCTCTCCCTCTCCCTCTGTACACATTTTTGTTTCATTAATACAGGTTAGTAACTTGGTATCTGGCAAGTTTTTGTGCTTCTCAGTCTCACGGGTTCCCACGGGTCATAGACACAACTGGATCGTGGGTCATGGGTTGTGCCTGCTCACTTGTCTTCCTTGGCCACTGCTACTGTTACTATTATACTTTTATATCTTCATATACTATTAGTATTAATAGTCATATTACTACTATTATAACTACTGTTATTATAAGTTACTGTTATTATTTTTGCTGCTATGCAGCTCTCTCTCTCTCTCTCTTTCAAGCCAGCTAGTCGGGGCAGTCGACTGCCCACCTAGACCCTGGTTCTGCTGGAAGTTTCTGCCTGTTAAAGGGAATCCCTGTCGCTACATGCTTGCTCATGGGGGACTTGCTGGATCTCTGTATGAAAAGTGTCATGAGTTAACTTTTTTTGTAATTTGCCACTCTATAAATAAAATTAACTAAACTTAACTAAACTAAACTGTTGAAGAAAAGCACTTTCACTCAAATCTGTGAATAAAGCTGAGAAAATATTCAACAGTGTCAATTTAAGAACTTGCTATTATCATGAATATTAGGGATATTAGAGAGATTGTTTAAGATATTTCACTGTCATCTGACTCTTTACACCCGCAGAGTTACATTAAGCCTTTCATTCATCCTCCTCAGCTGGATCCCAGTACACAGTGTGACCTATTTTGTGCATCTTGTATCAAAAAGTTTGCTTTCACGCCATTATGAAATTTTTAGTTGCACAAGACATGCATTTTGATGCTGCACAGCAGGACTGAGAGCTGAGAAACTACTGGAGCCCACAGGTGGTTATCAAATCCAAGAATGCCAAGTCAATACTGCTGCAGGAAGTTATTAACTGGGTATTTTTGGGAAAACAAACATGTGAAAAGTCTTAAAAGCACAGTGAAGCCTGCTTACGATCTGTGATAGACACTGTGTTTGATGCTGCTCCATCAATTAAGATACACAGCTGTTCATTTTCTCATTTTATTTGAACCAGAGCAGTACTAAAGATCATAGTTCTGTTTGAACATGTTGTGTTATTCACACAATGAATTTTAGGGCTCCCATTCATTCTCCCATGCCCAGTGGCTGACAGCCTGTCGGGAGCACTGGGACATTTCCCAGTGGCCTGCGGCATTGTTTTTGCCTGCCATTGACAGTCAACTTGACCAGCGATAATACAGCAAGTTCAGAATTCAGGCGCAATGCTCATACACTCCGACCAGAGCTCCCATTCATGGGCCACACTTCTCAATCTGTAAAACATGATTAGATGATGGTGATGCCCATAGCAATGGTCTACCTGCATCTCTAACAATAATTTTTTGACAAGTCGCCCAGCGAAATGGCCAGTCAGAAGGAAATGAGAGGTGGAGCAGAGAGAATTAAAAAGAGAAAGGCCCTTGCAGCGGGTGCAGTTAAATGCTGCAAAATAAGTGACATGTTCACCAGTAAGGGACGAGGGGCCTAATTTATTAAACAGTGCATAGGATCCATTCTACAAGTGTACATGCAGACAAAAGCAGAAAGTGGCGTGTGCCAAAAAATACTCCAATTTATAAAACCGTGCATACACCATACAGTTTCCTTTATAGATCCCAGATCAAATTGTAATTGTCCGCATGTGGAGCCCCCTCATATCCCGCCCTCTCCATGCTCACACTTCATGACCTTTGATGTGTAGAAATGAGTCTGCTGATCAATGGGACTTTACGGGTGAATCAGGACAACAGCTGCGGGTCACCAAAGTGTTATGTTTACAGCATTTAGACTGCTTCACACCGTGCCAAAATGATCGCAACAATCAGTGTATCCCCACCCTAGGATATCAATTTCCCCTGTCTCCAAAACGTTTGTACACATGGGTCAGAGTTTCCCTACCGGTAGGTACATTCTCCTCATCAAGTTTTGTTTTTATAGATCACAACTTTTGCGTGACAAGTGGTGTACACCTTTTTCAGGTCTTGTTTTGTGCATATAGAATGGTTATACATGAGACTTCAGGTCAGTCTAAAACACTAGCTAATTATTTAATTGCTCTGGAGTAGTCATGCAGTGACTGTATGGCTGGCTAACAAGCATGAAAGAGCATTTAAGTCAAAACTTTTGTAAAATTTATCTATTTTTTTTTTTAACTTTTGTATTATGCCTAGTTATGGAGTTATATATCAGTTTGACTGACTCACTGTATAAGTGAACATACACAGTCATATAGCCTCTTTTGTGCTGTTTGCTTTACAGTCACAGGTGAATACATATTGTATTAAACTTAAATTGTTGTAGCTTATATTTAATTTTATGGAGTGTGTGTGTGTGTGTGTGTGTGTGTGTGTGCCTGCGTGCGTGCGTGCGTGTGCGCATGTACATATACATACAGCACAGACTGTATAATGGATATAGATACCGTGACATGAACCACCGGTTTGTGAACTGCTGTTCTGAAGCCTGACATTAGGGCCATGGCCATCTTGATTTTTTTGGAGCCAGAAGTGACCATATTTGGGCGAGAGGCTGGCACTATGGAAGAGCAAAGGGTGACTCTAACTGAGAAACCGAGGACACTATCGGCAGACATCCTGTCACTCAAAGCGGCCCGCCCAGTCCAGGAATAAAGGCTGGAAAGTCTTCAAATGGAATGACAAAGAACAATCTGGCAACAAGAGTCTGTGAAGTCTTGAGTATATATAGTGGCAGAGTGTAATGAGACACAGGTAAGCGGAGATGCCTTGATGAGGTGGGCGCGGGGGACCAGCAGGACAGCAGCATGGACAGATGACTGGCTGGCAGGTACTTGTGGCAGAGAGGCAGGGTAAGTGGAAATTTACTGAGTGAGCTGAATGAATGGCATGACTGGCAGGCCAGGAATGCACACTGTGACAACAAATGTAAGTTAAGACTTGACCATGCAAAGTCAAAGCCATATATCAACAACATCCAGAAACTCTGCAGATTTCTCTGAGCCCACACTCATCTGAGATGGACAGACTCAAAGTGGATAAGTGTGCTGTGGTCTGACCAGTCCACCTTTCAAATTGTTTTTGGAAATCATGGAGGTTGTCTCCTCCGGGACAAAGAAAGAAAAGGACCATCCAGATTGTTACCAGCTCTGACTTCAAAGCCAGCATCTGTGATGGTATGGGGGTGTCTTAGTGCCCATGGCATCATGGGTAACTTGCACATCTGTGAAGGCACCATGAATGCTGAAAGGTACATACAGGTTTTGGAGCAACATATGCTGCCATCCAGACAATATGTTTTTCAGGGACATCCCTGCTTATTAAGCAAGACAATGAGACACATTCTGCACATGTTCCAACAGCGTGGCTTCATAGTGAAAGAGTTAGTGAAAGAGCTAGACTGACCTGCCTGCAGTCCAGACCTGTCTCCTATTGAACATGTGTGACACATTGTAAAGCACAATATATGGCAATTGAGACCCCAGACTGTTGAGCAACTTAAGTCGTATAACAAGCAAGAGTGGGAACAAATTTCACTTTCAAAACTTCAACAATTAGTGTCCTCAGTTCCCAAATGCTTACCGAGCATTGTTAAAAGAGAAGGTGATGTCATACAGTGGTAAACATGCTCCTGTCCCTTATTTTGGAATGTGTTGCAGGCATTAAATTTAGAATGAGTGTATATTTTTTAACAATCAAAAAAGTTTATTTGTTTGAACATTACATAATTGGTCTTTGTACTGAATTCAATAAAATATATGTTGTGAAGAATTTATAAATCATTGCAATCATTGCAAAAAAATTAAATGTTGTTACTGCAGTATACAACACTAGTAAAAAGCAATGCAAGCCACTCTGTGAGGCTGTACCTAGGCACAGCAGTGCTTTGAGCTACTGAAGCTATTACAAAAATGTTGATTATGTGACAGGCTAAAGCTGTTTGATCTCTTTTTTCTCTCTCTTTTTTTCACTCCATCACTCACCCCAACTTCCTGTGTCAATAGCTACAGTTGTTGACCTACAAACAATATAATTTTGCTGCATCTTTTTTTCTGTGTTGTATATGTTACACTACATAATGATGTTGGCTGCAGTGCCTACTTACATAGGCTAAATAGTGCCTTTTACAGTGATATTGACATGAAAATTACAGTTTTGTAACATCTCAGTTCATTTTAATCCTTGTAACAATTCATTGAAAAGGCATTTTGAAGTATAATGTGACTGAGGGGAAACATACAAAAAAATAAAAAATAAATCGTGATCAGAATTGAATCATGGGGCTCTCCACAAGTTAAATGTGTTGAAGGGGATTTAATGTTGCCTAAAAAGACTTGCCAAATATGATGAAAAACTGCAAAACTATATGATATGCCAAGCCACTGCTGAACTCTTTTTTTTTTTTTTTTTTTTTTTTTAGAATATCATGGTCTAGTATGTCAAATCCTACTCATAAGCCTTGTAAAATGAGAATGCAGCAGAACTTGACGTCTCTGTTCGTTAGAAGCCCATTTGTGTTAGGAAGATTTGAAAGCCTTGTACAACTTTCCAAAATAATTGTCTCTCAAGGCTACCTAAAAAACACAGAGAGTCTTGTGTAGGATTGTTGCAATGAAAAGTAATTTAGAATCTATTTTGTACTAAACACAGGTATCTTTGAAATGATCATAAGCACAGCCAGTAGAAAAGAAGGCACCCATTGATTTTCACTACAGAAAGCAGACAGATTCAACTACCTC
Organism: Epinephelus lanceolatus; assembly: GCF_041903045.1. Taxonomy (NCBI): domain Eukaryota; kingdom Metazoa; phylum Chordata; class Actinopteri; order Perciformes; family Serranidae; genus Epinephelus; species Epinephelus lanceolatus. The sequence continues at coordinate 43,485,650 of NC_135738.1, forward strand.
TTAGAGAAATTTGGAGAGTCTGACGTAAACAGGATTTAAGGAAGATTTCAGTTGGTCGCAAGTTCATCAACTGAGAGTGGAATAAAAAGGGAAAGAGCAGATGACCAAAGCAAGAAAAACCTATGAAATCTATTAAAAAAAAAAGATAAAACCATCAACCACTCATTAATTTGTAAGACGTTATGGTAATGTTGTTAACTGTAAAGGATCGCAATTTCATTTATTTCAGTTCATTTACCAATCCAGGTAACATTCTGTTTTTGTTGGTAGGACTGTTGTCTTACCAAGAGTTGATGGGGTGGTTGAATAGATTATTTCTGTGTGTTCAGAGGAAAAACCAAGCCGAAACCTCTGAGGCTGAAAAATGAAGCCAATGTGCAAGTGACAAAAACTGCAGTTCATTGACCATAAAAATGCCCAGCTTTACAGCAGAAATAAATATGTTTATTTTTATATAACTCACCACCTCAACCAATGTTGTTTAGGCCTAAAGTAAATATGTAGCAGCTAGGGTTGGGAATCTCTCTGTGATAGACGATTCGATACGTATCTAGATACACAGGTTACGATACGATTCAAAAACGATATATTTTTAATACAGAATGATTCGATACGATTTGATACAGTGTAGGACCGATACGGTTCGATACGATTCAATTCGATACGATTCTATACGATTCTGTGGTTAACATTTGTTGATGTAGACATTAATCATACATTATAAAATAAAGAAGCCAATTCTATAAAAGTGACATTCTTACAGTATTTTCAAATTTGTAAAAGACCACATCCCCAAGCATTGTTGCTGTATGGCACTGGCAAAAATAAAATAAAAAGACAAACAACAACAAAATCACACATTGTCTGTGTTTTTGTATGTATCTTATATGGACTTGAGTCTGGAATAAAGTTTATCATTACGCTGTACAATATAAACATAAAGCAGAATAAAATAATAACATGCTAAGTGACAGTGTGGTGCCATCTGCTGCAAGTAGCTACCACACAGACAACTTTGGTTAGGTAACATAATCATTTCAAGCCTGTTTTTCCGCAAGCAAAAATTGGCATCAACATTTGTATTAGCACAGTTAACCATAGCTGTAAATGCACCATGCTTACCAAGCTAGCAGCTAGCGTAAGGGTTATCTCAAGCCTCTTTTCCAAGAATGGTCACTTCTGGCTTTAAAAATCCAAGATGGTGATGGCAAAAATGCCAAACTTCAGGCTTCAAAACCAGGCCCAAGGAAGTGTGCTCCAACAACTAACTAGCTAACTAGCCTGATTATTAAGATAACAAAGGGCATTATTCTTACCTAGGAGATTCACCTGCCTGCTTACCCAACTCCACGCATGTGCTGACCGATTTGTACTTGAATAATGCAGTGACCTACATCATAATTAAATGCCGCTAATAACAACTTTTTGTCTGAATTTGCCACTGTCTTACGGTTCCTACCACGTACCGCTATCAAAACAATAATAAAGCCCACCTCTTGCTTGATCTGACTGGCTCCCTGGGCCAAGTGCTTTTATTTGCATCAAAAAACCACTAACTCTAGAATTACAGGCTTGCAGTTGCATGCCTCCATGAACCTTTGGTCAAGTTGCATTACAATTTGCATCCATATCTGTGAAAACATGGATGCTTTACACACATCTCCCCACAGCAATACAGAATATCTATATAATCAGCACATTTCAAAGTCGGCACCTAAGATTAGTGTCACTAATTCAGTATCTGACCAAATGTCTCCCCTTCTGCTCCTGTGATAGGATGTTGAACAATGGCCAGAAAAGTGCTTTTGCAGAACATTATGACGTCACAGAGAAGTTACTTTAGCCTTTTTGATATAGAATGTCATCACTTTTTAATTTATCCTCATCACATTGATTTTGACCTTTTTTTTTGCAGTCCACGTGGATGTTTGTGCAAAATCTAATGACATTCCCTCAAGGTGTTCTTAAGATATTGCACTCACGAGAATGAGACAAATTCAAAGTCATGGTGACCTTGACCATTGACCACCAAAATCTATTCAGTTCATCGTTTCCTCAAACTGGGTGTTTGCGCCAAATTTGAAAGAAAAAAAAAAGTCTCTCAAGGTGTGCTTGAGATATGTTCACATGAATGGGAAGGATGTGTGTACTGACATACAGACCGAGAGGCCTAAAACATAACGCTCCCAGCCGTATCACTGGCGCGGAGGCCTCAAAATGCACTGTGCTAGAGAAAAGTGTATGCCAGGTGCACCGAACCATAGGAAAACAATGGTTTTGCTGGTGACACGTCTCAGTGATGTGTCTCGGTGTGATTGTGCTTAATGTAAATAATTACTTTTTCTGTTTAGTAATGCATAATATGAAATAGCATATTGATGATATTTTTCAAGTAGCTAATAGGCTCAAAACTACCAACAGAATTGAAACAATTAAAACAATTAGGGATTTCACATGGATCAAGTGTTAAAAATAGTTGTAAGACAGTGCTTGTTGGCACGAATTAAATCAAAACATTATCTAGCTCTATTAGACTTGACAAGCTTGTTTGAAGATATCAGTACTATTTTAATCTCTAGATGGTACATGTTAATACTCATATTTTTCCATCTATGCTCTCCCTTTTTATTCTGCACTGTAGCTGTTGGCTGTGGTTTTATTACAGAGACCTTGCATTGACAATGTTGCCTTTGCCTTATGTTCTTTTTCTCTTTTTTTAACTGTTACTGATTGCAGATATCTCCCTTGACCTTGGGACCAAGGCTAAGCATTAATAATGCATTGTGAGATGTCAAAAAATGCATAGGCTTCATAGAGAAAGAATCAACCAGTTTTTCTCTGCATATTTTTTCAGGGCTGCAGGTTTTCTGCAGGGCCAGAAAGTGTGACCAAAAAAAAAAAAAAATCCAATGGGAAGCAACACCATTGCCTGAGTCTAACTTTCCAACTTTCAGACTTAAAAAAATAATAATATCACTACAGTGTGAAAGCAATCAGGAAACTCTGCAGCCTGTGCAGTTGATCCACATCTCAGTTGTTTTGATAAGAAAGAAAAAAAATTATATCATTTGTCATTATGGTGTAAATTTCATCCAAGCATGAAATCCAAAGCCTATCACTGACAATGTACATTTACATTAACCAACGTGGATATTAATTTGTATGGGAACAAGATACAGTACAACGAGACACTTAAACAGATAAACAACATTAGCATCCTCCAAGTCGTGCATATCGCATTATTCTCTTGCCGTCTTCACAGTGTGAAATCCATTTCGGAGGCAGAGCGAACAACATGCAGATGAGCTTGGGCAGTGACCCATGACAGTGTATGAGAAGAACACATTGAAATCTGTGGGGTATAACACATGAACAACAAGAACAGAGTCCATCATGGGTGACTAATAGGGGAAATGAATTACCTTTTAAATGATCTTGTTACATTATAATAGAAAAAAATCAGAAATAGGATCAAGCCCTACAGCAGAGACACACTGCAGCCTGGGAACATGACTATTGGTTGTTTTCTAACCGTGACAAGATTCTGTAACATACAGAAGCAGCTTTCGTCACCAACCGTCCATCCTCAGAGAGTAGGTCAGTTAGTAGTTAGTTTTGGTATTTGCCAGTTAGTTACAAATTATGGTGTTGAATCATGGCTTTAAAAGGGTTTTTGCCAACAAGTTCCTATCCCAAGTCACATATTGCTGCTCTATCAGGTGCCTTTTGCATCTACATATTATGCACTGGTATCCCTCTGTATCTGCTATTGACGTTCAAGGACGCACTACTAATGCCGGAACGTCAACAAAAGCACATGGTTTGATTTCCGCAACAAAAGAAAAAATGGTATTCGGGAAGCAAACCACTCCCGAGTGAAAGTCCAGGTTTGTTGGACTCATCCACCACTCCTCCAACAACTGTTCTTTCTATTATGTCATTACATTATGTAATGGCCTCCAGCAGCGTATCATACCACTGAGACAAGTGCCATCCAGCCAACTGGCAGCGTATTGTATAAACACCAAAGGTTACGTCCAGCCATGCCACACAATGACTCTGCCCAGCTGTATATCATACCGCTGTGACAGGTGACAGCAACACCTCATAACATTGCAAAATGTTATGTCTGGCCATGTTACACACTGAGGTGTGATACATGGTGGCTTTTGGCATCCGGTTTCTGACACTGAAATCACCCAGTGTGTTAACATGTACATGAATATCCCATTTATAAGGCTTATCCCGGTTATGGTCATAATCGGGATATAGTATTCACGGAGAAATCAGGTTATTCATATTCCCCATGTACATGATAAATACTAGTATCCCGATTACTGATTACTGCATTCTATTTGCGCAGACGCAGTGATGTTTACAAAACAAACTGGCAGTTTGTAACTGTTAATCTGACATCTCACATCTTGTCACTTTTAACACTAAAATTTATTTGACTGTTGCTTAAAATGAATCCACTTTTACTTTTATCAGGTTTGGCACGATTAAATGCCAACAGAGCGTTGTAGACTTGGCTCCTCCACCCGATCACCAGCGGTAGGAGTTGAGAGCAACAGGAAATTTTATCCAGGTCTTCGACTTTGACCGGTGTCTGCCTGTCACTTTCACTGTCACCATGTACAAAGGGGGGCAGTGGATGAGGACCTGCACCCTGAGATGCATGAAGATCAGAGAATGCATTCACACTTATAATATAATAACAATAACAGTAATTGTAAAATAATCTAATCAATAATGATCATAACAATAACACTAATCATAATAATATAGAATTATAATAATAATACTTTTGTGAAAGATGCACTGGTTAGAGTGGCAGCAAATCTGAGTAGCTCCTGTTTTTGAGTCATGTTTGAGTGTGTATTTTTCTTTTTTAATGATTGTTAACCTTATCATGTGATGAGTAAAGCTGTGTACATGAGGGATGATCTTCTGGCTCTGAGAAGAACCACTTACAGAGTTAGACACCCAATATCGGCTGAGCTGAGGAAGCCGTTCAAAGGCTGCAGAACAGGAGCTAAGCTAAAGGCTAGCAGGTGGAGATACTAGCCTTTCCTGCTGTTGGTCCTTATGGGGAATGTAAACTCCCTATCCAAGTGTGACGGGCTGCTGGCACTGGTAAGGAGCCAACGACCCTACAGGGAGTTTAGTCTCACGTGCTTCACATTGAATGACAATGTGCCTGACTCCTGTGTGAACCTACCTAGCTTCTCTACTGAGTGAGCGAAAAGGGACACGAAGGTGAGCGGCAAAAACAGAGATGGGGGATTGATCCTGCTTGTGAACAATAAATGGTGTCATCCTGGACATGTCACAGTGAAGGACAAGATCTGCTATCAGGAGCACATGGGAGTGGAAGATGCGGCTCTTTACATGCTTCATCTGGCCTACACCTACTTGGAGGAGCCTGCATGTTGTGTGAGGATACTATTACTTGACTTTTCAAGTGCGTTTAATACTATCTAGCCCCCCATACTGAGAGACCGGTTATGGGGTATGGGAGTAGATCGCTTCCTGACCTCCTGGATAATAGACTACCTGACAGAGAGGCCTCAGTATGTCAGGCTTGGAAGCTGTGTCTCCAGGGAACTCCCAGCACTGGTGCTCCACAGGGAACTGTTTTAGTACCGTTCCTGTTCACAGTCTACACAGCAGACTTTAAGTTCAACTCAGAGTCCTGCCACACACAAAAATACTCTCACGATACAGCTATTGTGGCTTGTATCAGGAGCAATCAGGAGCCGGAGTACAGGGACCTTGTGGATGCCTTCAGGGACTGGTGCAGTAAGTGCTGTCTCCACCTGAACATAGCCAAAACCAAGGACATGGTAGTGGACTTCAGAAGGAAGAGGTCACCCAATCAAACCGTCTCTATACAGGGGGAGGACATTGAGGTGGTGCACACCTACAAATATCTGGGGGTCCTCTTGGATGATAAGCTGGACTGGTCCTCTAATACTGAAGCCCTCTACAAGAAGGGGCAGAGCTGCCTGTTCTTCCTACAGACACTGAGGTCCTTTGATGTGTGTGTGTGGAGATGTTGACCATGTTCTATCTCACACTGGTGGCCAGTGCACTTCTCTATGCTGCAGTGTGTTGGGGAAGCAGCTTGACAGACATAAACATCAAGCTATTAGACAAGCTAGTTAAAAAAGCTGTGTCAGTGCTTGGCAGGAGACTGGACCCACTAAGAACTGTGGTGGAGAGGAGCACATTGAACAAACTGAAAGCTATAATGGACAATAGCAGACACCCTCTCCACAGAGGAGCAGCTGCAGCAGTCGGCTCATCTCACTGCGTAGCAGAGCAGAGCGTTCAGGAGATCCTTCATCCCCACGGCAATAAGACTGTTTAACACCTCCTGAATCCAGACACACACACACACACACACTCACACACATCACATTAGTCACACCTGGACTGGACTGTGGAATGGACAATTTTATTTTAATTTCATTTCTAGCACTAATTTTGACTTATTAAGTTTTATGTCTATTTTAACACTACTGTGTTGTTGATGAGGGGAAGTGTGGTTGTTGTTTTTTGTCTTTTATGAGCGACTGGACAGCTGGATATTCCTTTGGGGATAAATAAAGTTATTTCTATTCTATTTCATTCTACATTGTGAGAGGTGAAAGTCTTACAGTCTGCTGCGAGCATTGCTTTAGGAAAGCTGGGCTTCCTGTTGCCACTGGCAGATCTAACAACAAACATGTCTGAGAGAGCCAAAGCTCTTGTTATCAAAGCCATTGCCGTGTAGATGATATACTCTCCATCTCCACACACCACGACAAACCTTCCATTAGGGTTATCCTGGATGGTTTGGGGGTAAATCTCACACAGCTGGGCTTCCTGTTGCCATTGGCAGATCTAACACAAAACATGTCTGCCGGTCTGCTCTCATTAAACAGTAGAAAAAGTTTGACACAAAAAAGAATTTGCAACCTATCCATTGCATCATTGTCTTTTCAGTGCGCTACACTTCCTGCTTTAATATTTTGTAATGCAATATGAAGTTAATGTAAATGGGCAAAACTAGTCCTGTTATGTAAATTTATGCAAAATGCACTGCCTCAGAATAACTGCTCAGTGTGTGCTGAACAGTGCAAAGAAAATGACAAATATTACAGCTCTTAAAAAAAAAAAAAATTATTTGGATGGACAGTGTCTCTGGTGAACTTGACCAAAAAAAAAAAAAATTCAGTTACACTGTAAAAACTATTAATTAAACCCATTAAACCCACATATATGTAGAGAATATGCGTCGTCTTTGCTGCAGCTGCAGTTTCAAATGCAGACTTCAGTGGGCTCTCTGAAGGGTCCTTCATAGTATGTGATATCAAATGGCTACAGGACTAAAAGGAGCAAGACTCAAAAATCAATGTGTGAGATATAAAAAGAGCATTAAGAGGATTCATATTTCCAGGGAGAATTTCATACAGGAGATCATATTTCCTCCACAAAAGGAAATATGTGACTAAGCAGGATTTAGCTTCTCATTTCCTCTGGTTAGGAGAGAGCGAGTGTCAGACAGGCTAGACTGGGATTGTGCAATGTGTGCTCACAGTTTGTTCGATATAATGCACTCTTATATATAGAAGTCCATTAATCTGATCAGATTCATCATTTGTCTGCACTGAATCTCAGCTCAAACCAAAATCAATGACAGTCAAAAAAAGCCTCAAAATTATACTGATACATCACTTTGTGACGATTCAATTTTGAACTCCACCTCAAAGAAACAATGAATTGAAAATACAGTATGAAACAGAAAACCTGATTAAAATCATTGAATGACATACCAAATTCTAACATCTTTCAAAGCGTGACAGTCATAGACTGTATAAGATAATGTACGTAGCCGCTACGACGCTACCCTCTGGTTTTACTCCTGTTTTGAACATGGGTGTATTAAAAGAACTGTTTACCTCCCAGGATGTAAAATTACCTGCCGCTTCTGCATCATTGAGCCCATGAAGCAATTGCACTACAGACTTTGCTGGCCAAGCTGCCTAACTTTCAGTTTAGCCCTCTGCTCACTTGACTGTGGATAAAATAATTTAATCGTGCTTCTCTTCTAGACTTTCCACATTTATCAGACTGAATGAACCAAATTCTGGTGGTTTCATGAGTCATTTTGCGGGGGTTGTGACACTCAAAATGTATCCCCTGATTTACAGACATCTCTTTCCAAATGTAAATCTGTGGTAAAATGTCCAACTGCATCACGTGGTGGACCCTTAAGTTGTAGTTACAGAGTTTGGCCACCATATGGGGCCTGATTTTAAGCCTTAAGTTCAGCATTTTGGCCATTGCAATCCTGGATTTTTAAAGCCAGAAGTGACCATATTTGGACAAAAGGCTTGAGATAACCTAGGTGTTAGCTTGGTAAGCCTGATGCACTTACAGCTATGGTTTACTGTGCTAATAATGTTAATGCTAACTTTTGCTTATGAAAAACAGGCTTGAAATGATTATGTTACCTAACCAAAGTTGACTCTGTGGTAGCTACTTGGATGGCACCAAACTGTCACTTCAAAGCATCCATGCCTTCTCTTTAAGCCTACATAACATTTAAATGGGAGTGTAATTTAAAAATTCACCAGTAAAATTAGCTTTAAAGACCAAAACTGTTTTTGAACCAGGCTGGAAACGTATTTATTTCTGTTGAAAAGTTGAGCATTTTAACATGGGGGTCTATCGGGATTGACTGGCTTCTGGAGCCAGCCTCTAGTGGCCATTTGATGAACTGCAGTTTTTTGCACTTCTGCTTTGGTTTCATTTTTAGCCTCAGAGGTTGCAGCTTGGTAAAAGTATGAATTTGCCTCATACTTTAATGACAGAAAGTAAAAATGTTTTGTGCGTATTAGAGTGGAATTTAGTGACTTCTTATTCTTATTTGTCCAACTTGTTTAAGTCATGCTTAGGAAAAGGAATAGTTCTACATTAAGGGAAGTCACAGTAAAACAGCAGTAAGAATCTTAAAAGGGGCAATGAGCGGAAATTCATCATTTCTAGATTAAAGGAATTAAAAACTAGAAGTGTAATTTCATCTGGAGTATAGCATGACGTCACTCATCCTCTCTCTGTGTTGATCTCCAGCCCCTTGTTTACAAGCTGGTTTGGCTGCGTGTTCATGTACGTTCATGTGAATCGCTGCCTCCTCCCTCCTCTCGGAACCCTTGGCCCTCCCTCCCTATAAAAGGCTACAGCCAGTGAGCAATGGCAGCGCGTATTTTCGAACTAGAGTTGCCACCCGTCCCATTTTTCCCAGAATTGTTCTCTTTTTTCATCAGCTGTCCCGGGAAAAAAAAAATCTCTCCCGGGACACAATTTGTCCCGTTTTTTGGGGAAAATGCAGCAGCAGCAGGCCAAGGAGTCTATCCAGAATCAGTGCAATCAGTGCAACAGGCCCCGAACGACGCATAGTGCGTCCAAATTCACACCTGTTCTTCTCTATGGTTTTTCTCCGCGACCGTGCGTCATAGCGAGAAGCCACACATATCACGTGAAACAGCGGAATCGTAGCTTTCAGAATGTTTTCACAGCGAAAAAAAATGATAAAGTTACACTAAAATTATGTATAACAGAGCTTTCATACAGCTCTGCACACACATTACTCTTGGATGGATTACTCGCGAATGCAGGGTTGCACAGAAATGCCACGCATATCACATGAAAGCGCAGTAGCAGAGCTTTCCAATGATACCACACACATCATTGTGCTGTCATCCCGTCACGCTATAAATACAGATCAATTGTCTACCAAATAAAATCCTGACGAATTTCTTTACAATCCATTATACAGATCTTGTTATCAGTCACTTCATATAGTGAGGAATGTCGTATCTTACCACGTCTTAGGCTTGTGTGTGTTTCTCCATGTCTATCCACATTTGTAGTCCAGCTTTCAAGATGCAAATATCTCCATATTGTCCAGTTGACACTCCATCAAACTTTGTATGACAAGACCAGTGTACTTCACCTTTGCGCACACAGACAACTGTAGCCTAATTATGCATGCATGACAGGGCCATAGTCATCATATACATTGAGGGGGACACGTGCCCCCCTCCCCCATGCCCAATTTTTTTTTTTACTGCAACAAAGTGGCAATTATTAACTTGGAGGACATCATTGCACTTGGTTGACTATTTTTCTATTATCTTAGATGTAAATATTGCATGTTTCCTTCAGATAAAACACATTTTTGACTTGTGAATGAGTCAGTGGAATTTCTTGCAATAATGAAAAAATACTGGCAATCATGTCCGCCTGGCACAAACCACATGTTTTGGACAGCTGTGAATGTCAGAATGTCCCAGCATCATGGTTCTTATATTGCCAGATTCCAGAGAGTCTCCCCTCTTCATATATGGCAGAATATGTCAACTTCCAACTTGCTATGGTGAGATACATGTAAAAATGTAAGAATTTAGTAACACGGATTTGTTTTTTTCATTGATATAAAAATTAATATAAAATACAGGCACATAGAAGGACATGAAATGATGGCAAATCTGGTCTCCTATGTCCGAATTTCATGTTCATTGGTCAGTCTGAACTGGTAATAATGGCCGAGCCCTCCGCCTCAAACATTTGGTTGAGTGTCCCTTTTTTTCACAAATCCAAGGTGGCAACCCTATTTCGAACCAAAATGGCGGAGAGCGGAACGAAATGTTCACCTGAAGACGACCAGGATCCCACATTACCTCTAAAGAAACAACGGTCGTTGGCGAAGAAGTTGTCGGATAAAGAAAGGACAGAACCCGGATAAACATTGGCCTTGCATTTCCAAGGTGGAGAGCACTGCGAGAGCTAAAGGGGCTACAATTTGACTCGGAGCTAGCTCTTCTTCTCCTGGACAGGTAGGCTAAGTAACAACATAAAGTCAAATGTCTGTTTTAATTAGTGTTACAGTAAATTTAATTGAATTGACATAGCCACGTCACTATGTCGATTCAATTAAATTTAATGTTACAATAGTAGCATGGGTTAATATCTAGAGCTTGAGTTATTAGTGGCTCGGTCCCAGCAATGGGTCAGGCATTACGGTTGTGTTAGGTGAGTAGCCCGGCAGCCCAGCTAACATTTGCAATTAGCATTGTAAAATGTAGCCAGGCTAAAACATCGCTCTCACTCACGGAGAAGAGTAGGAACATTAGTGTTAGCTCCTGGTGTTAGCACTAGCCAGGATCCGGTGATGGCTCTAGCCGAGTCGGCTGCCACCGGCTACTGGAGTAACTTACAGCTATGGAGCGCTTCTACCAGCTCTTCTAGTCACTGAGCCTCGCCTCCATCTCATCAAACATATAACATTTATTACAGGGACCATCATCATGGAGAGCAGAGGTAGAGGAAGGTGTGGCTCATGACACACTTTGTTTTGGTCTACAGGCAGTGCACAACAGCAAACCTAGCGGTGAAACAATTTCGCTTTTTGCCCCTTTAAGCTTTGGGAGCTGGTCAAATTCTTCAATAGTAGTGAGATTCAGAGTTGTTTGGAAACTGCTGTCCTCCACCTGCGCCTCACTCACCCCAGGAAGACTAGTTGGTTACTACGGTACCAGCTAATGGGGATCCTTAATAAACTAAACTAAACCTGTGTATGTGATTGTGAGAATGAGGAAGAAATAAAGTTGCACAAAACCCCAATCTTTAAAAATGTAAAAGATTGGTTTATTTTTTTATTGAGAGCCAAACACTCACCTATTGCCCAAGATATTGTGCTGCCAGCTACTGCGTCCACTGCGTCTTTTCTCTTCCCAAACCTCCGGACTCAAGTCCCGACCAAAAATCCTCCTTAACAGCCCCAGCGGCTGCCAATTTGGGTTGATGACCCCAAAACCCCACGCCCCCCTCACGTGTGTGCTTCACTAGGTCCCTACCACCTGACCCATAGATGCCCAAGAAGACTGAATCCTAACATCATACATACATTTATATTCATATACAAAGTTCTAAACAAGTAATATTCATACTGGTTTAAATAAACAATTTGATTGTATTTCCGGTCTTTACTGATCAACAGTTTTGTGTAAAAGAAATATATACACATATATACATACACACATATATATATATACATATATATATATATATATATATATATATATATATATATATATATATATACATATACACACACACACACACACACATATATATATATATATATATATATATATATATATATATATATATACATATACATATAGACGCCTGTCCCAAATACAGGCCTGTTGATTTCAGTAATTTAAGTAAGCAAACATTTGGCTATAAATAATTTTTATAATCTATTCAGATCAGCTCACAAACGGTGATGACTGTCCAACAGCAAGTGATGCCTGTACACACACAGGTGCATGTCCAAGTGCAACTTCTAAGGGTAAGAACATTGATAATGCTGTCAGTGCATTGAACATATTTTGTGGATGGGTTTATTTGATTTGTTGTGTGTCTGTCAGCCTTGACACATGCACAGTGCACACACCTTCATTTTCACATTTTCACACATTATCTCTGCCCTGCACACAATAACTCTCTCTCTCTCTCTCAAACTCACACACACACACACACACACACACACACACACACACACAGGTCCTACTACCTGAGCACACAGTAACACCTGCCAGCCCAGTACTCCCACTACAATCCTCCCTTCTTTAAAATACTTTACTCCATCTATTGGTCCTATAGGTCTTAGAATAAGTAGATCTATAAGGAAGAGAATGAGGTGACAAATAGTATTTTTTTAATCAAATATTTCCTTTGCTGCATTTTTAAATATAATATTTTATTCTATGACTTGGCTAAATACTTGATGGTCACTACTTACAGAGAAAGGTGCATCCATATTGTGCATCTAGTATGCCCCACTAATCGACAGTTTAAATTCAGTATTCAATCAATAGTAAATATCAATCCATTGCTTTCCATCTTGGATTAGTCCAGAGCATGTAACTAAACCTTGAATGAGAGACTAGATAATCATTGTCTTGTTAAAAATCATGTGTGCCTATGGGGAGCACCTTCACTCCATATATTGTCTGGACTGGTACAAGTTTTACGTCATTGCTTGCGCTTAATGAACATAGTACATGACGTGGTTATCTTTTCTGAGCAGTTTATAAATACTGTTGCCCATTATCCTTTTTTTCAATCGTAATAAATAGTTGTATTTCACTCATAACTTTTGTCGGTCACAAAGTCACAGAACATATCCCTGGCAAACAAGCAAGACACAGACAGACCAAGAGATTCAAAGCCAAGCTAGGTTAGCAAGAGAGACAGACTAGAGAGAGATGCACTGGAGGCCAGCACATAACTTAACGTTACTGTTATTAGCTGACATTGAGGAGAGGAAAGAACACAGTTCACCTGCTGTTCCTGCTAGTCACTCTGATTGTGGTTTTTTTTCTCTCTCTCCCTGTCTTTTGTGATCTTCAGGACAGTTCAACTTACTTCTCTTGGACTGTGTAAAAACTAAGGCTGTCAAACGATTTAAACAATGAATTTATTTGCTTACATGCTCTGTGATAAATGCATACATCAATTTTTGCTGTTAAAGTATTTAAGGAATTTCAATTAAAATTAATTTTGGCAGATGTCTTCTAGTAAGGCTGCTAGATTTTGGACATAATTGTCCCCCTGTCCTCTACCACCAGTCTGCAGTCCATTGCAATCCATTTTGCAAAGGAGTTAGTTAGTCAGTCACACGTAGACATACGTGTAGCTTGTAGCTTGTAGCTTGACGAGGCTAGTGCTAGCATCAGAGTCTGTGCCAAATCGGACCGATGGATTTGCTGCTAAATGCTTTGCATTGAGGTGATATTTCAGGCTTGAAGTACTCCGATGATCCGAAAATTCCTTACTGTAGAAATTGCAGAGAACGGGACTCTTAGCAACAGCTCTATCTGGGCGGTTTTTGTAGTGTTGTCTCATCTGCCTCATCATGTGACAAAGCCACTGTGGCATCCAATGACACACTGGGTCAAAGGGCACTGCATAACGTGATTAATCAGGTTTAGCTTTTTTTAAAGCATTATTTTTTCTGTGAATAATTAATGGAAATGAACACATTATTTTGACAGCTAAAAACTGACACCCGCTTTGACATAAAGGGGAGGTGTGGCCCTATGCAATTTGCATTGTGAACTTAGGCTAGCTATGTCCCTCTGATTTGAGTCTTTATGCTAAGGTAGGCTAAATATGTCTTGATTTCACTTCTATATTAAACAAAAAGACATGAGAGTGCTGTCAATCATCACAACTCACTCTTAAAAAAGAGAGCAAAGAAGCATATTTTGCAAAATGTTGAACTATTTCTTTGTGGAGTAGCTACAGCAGACTTCCTGCTCCCTACCAACCTATTGAGAATGTGACTAACCACATCTGATGAGTACTAGCCTTAAGCTGTAAGGCTGGAAAAAACCCTTACTCCTGTACATGACTTAAGGCTAAGCTATTACCTTATAATGCCTCTTTAATATGCCTGTGCTGTGGTCCCATTGTCTGTCTGTTACCTCTGTCGACAGATTCTTTCTGCAATAGGTTCCACACAGGAGCAAAGAAAATGTAGGGATATTCACTCTTACAGAAGTGACGGCTCCCATTGAGGTGTGTGCATGTTGATGTAATGTTTCAAGATATTCCATGTCCACAGATGCCTAAAATCTGTCAAGAAGATGTCCTTGGAAATTGTGTTTTCCAGTCACAGTGGATTCCAGTTCTGATGTGAAGTGTGAAGAATGTGGATGTGCAGAGATTTGTGCTTGTCTGGTACACAGAGAAAACCTAAGTCTATAATTAAGAAACCACTGTAGGGGAACAAGTTTATTCTTTTGTTCCGTTTGTTTAACGGACATAGATAAGGGAGATGAAACTTTGAAAAATGTCATCATAAATTAAATACATCATCCTTTGTCTTCCTGATATGAGACCTCTGGATTGGTTGTTCACCTAGAGGAGATCTCTGTTAGTGCAGTTTGCACAGCTGAATCATATACAACTTCGGTTTCCTCCTTTGGCGCTTAATTAAAGCTGAAAGGGTTGAATGACTTAAACTGCCCCTTTAAATCACATTCCAAGCCATAACAGGCCAATTTCATACACATAAACCACTGCGGCTCTGCACAATCTACTGTTTGTCAGGTGGAGGAAATAGAGGCCATGGCAGATTCTAACAGCAGGCAGCCAGATGGGCAGGTAGGCAGACGGATTAACATCAGGAGGGTCTGACCTTAACAGCAGGCATTCCAGATGAAAAGATGGAGAGATGGACGGTCTCCTCACATTGATCTAAGTCTTAGAAAGACAAGAATATCTTTAGGGGAAAAAAGACAGCACCATCTGCGAAGATGATTGAGAAGATGACTTAGCCATCTTTCTTTTTCATGAACACGTTCCACTGTTCCACCATTTCAACCCACTGACAGGAGGAATTTAACTAAACTCTGGGTTTGTACAGAGACAGTAGCGTAATGCTCATTTTCCAATTATTCTTGGGTGCTAATATGAGAGACTGTGGGACTAAAAGTTCTGATTAAAAACTGACCCCTAGTAATTGTGGAAGAAATATAGTCCCAAAATCAGCTGGAAAGCTTGTCATCTATTCATAAATGAAAAACTACACTCAATTAATTTCAGCCATGTGGCCGATACCAGGGTATTAAAATAAGACTCGGATTCAGCTGTGAATAGGAGTGTAACAATAAAATGACCTGGATCAGTGACTCAGGGATTAATGGTATAATATTATTGATGCTAACTGAAAACATTGATACATTCCGTCATCTTTAAAATACACCTGTATTTTAAAATCCCCATGACATGACTGTGTCAACATTTCCATCCAAGTGTACCTCCTGCCTAAACACTCAAACAGTGCTAGCAGCCTAGCGACAGGTGGACAACATTCTGTTACATTGTGTTGGTTCTCTGAATGAGGAGATTATCCCTATAAATGAATAATCTTTAAGACACACCACTTTACGTGGCCGCAATGTGCCAGGCTATAAAAGCCCCACCTTGCGCATATCCCCCTACCCCAGATTAGATGACTTTAGCTTCAACTTGACAAAATCAAAAACACTTACAACTCCATTTTTACTTTAGCATCAATGACATGTTGTTTCACTTGGACTTGAATATTTTTGACTCAAACAGACTTAACCTTCCTCCAAGTCCAAAGATGAAAAAGTATGTTATTTAAAAGTGTGCCACAAATCAATTAATTTCTCTTTATTTCCTAAATCAGCTAACATTATTTTATTTATTTATTTTTTTTAATTTCTTTTAGACATAAAAACATGCAACACAATACAATTTCATTTTAAAAGAAGAATACTCTTAGAAAAAATGTAGGTAAAGAAAGTTATAGACATTTTTTTGGACAGAACGGAAACATACAAAAATTCATTCTGTTGTGGTACAATACAACGTAATCATGATTATGATTAAGTTCAGTCGCACTTGTTTTAATAAACTTGTTTTGATGCATTAATGATTTTTTGTCAATTTAATATATTATTACTCTTGTTAAAATGGCAGTGCATTAGATGAAGCACATGGTGTGCCTTGTTTAGGACTTGCCTGTCTTGACTTGGGATTTGAGACCTACTTGTGACTCACAAACAATGACTTGGTCCCACCTCTGCTGAAAATATGTATTTGTGACTTGTGTGAGCCAGTGGTTCCCAACTGATGAGTTGCAGTCCAAAAGTGGATCCATTCTGAATGGATGGCAAGTAACTTGCAGACATGACAAGTTTATAAAAAAAACAACAACTTTATATTAGAGTACAGTAAATTTCCGCTACAGAGATATTAATTTGAAGGGCTGTTTCCTGCCGTAGAGTGTGTGACTAACAGATAGCTAGCTACTTGACATAGAGAGAGCAAACTAGCTTGATGACATGGCCAAACTCAAACTCATAATGCTGAATATATTAAACTGCGTGGACTTTGAACTAATGACAAAGGAGAAATCTGGACCCTGTGGCTGGACCAGATGGGAACCACTGGTGTAAACTATTTTGTTGAGTTACTGTGCAGCAAAATGGTCTGACTAATTTAAATTGGTCTTTTACTGTGGAAAATTAACAACAGAAGGAGCAAAGCAGTAATGCTCTGTTGTGGACAGTATTAAAAATAATAGTGTTGACATCCTGGATCATGCTGGTTCAGAGCACAGATCACTTGATTCCAGCTATCAGGTTTACTATACAACACAATAAGTTAGCCGTTAGCTGCCTTCCCCAGCTGGCTAGCTAGCACAACAGTTAGCATAGTTTTCAAGGGTGAATATTCGCCAGTTGCTAAATACTCCGAAAAACACTCCAGGAGCTGTATTTGCATGTGTAACGCGACACAAAAATTTGGTTTGCGTTCACTGTAAACACACAATAAGAAGCAGGGAGAAGGTCTTTTATGAAGTTCAGAGTTTCCTAAGCAGAGAAGAAAGTGGTGGAAAGACAAACGGGTAAGACAAATATTTTCCAAATGCTGTTTGACAGTGACTTAAACGCTACAGATTAGATCATGCAGATAATGGTGGTCAATCTCATTAGAGATGTGCTCACATATCCCACTCAATGCAATAATGCTAGCGCCAGAAATGAAGGTGATCACAAGGTATAAGATATCTGGAAACTGGAAAAATGCATCAGTGTAGCTGTGATGACTTGGATCTGTCTCAACCTTCCATCAGCAGAGTGATCACACCAAATATAACAGCCCCTTCACAGTCTCACATTGCCACTACGTGTTCACAACTTTAAGGCTCACAAAAGGACAACCAATCACATATGTTTAAAGAATACATCATCCCTAGCAGTGGGGTCAACTCCATGTCCTCACTAGGGTAAAAATTTCTGTCCCTTCCTTGCTCAGAGTCGCTCTGAGAATTTTCCTAAATCACTCCTAAGCTTGGACTCCTTGCTAGACATTTTTTAGGCTAAGAGCTTTCTGAGAGCATTCTCAGATTGTTTGTGAATACAGCCCCAGGGTCTTTAACTAGTGAAGAAGGTCAAAAATTTAGCAGCTAGTCGGCAGCTGCTAAATGTTTAATTTTGTCTGCCGTGGCTAAGCACAGAGTGAAGAGAGTGGAATTCGATGATAATGATGAAGTGCTAAAACAGACTACAAAGCTTTGTAGAGGTGGGCTCTCTGCAACACCTTTCAAATTTCATACAGTCATTTGATCTATTGATAGTATAGAAACAGTTATTGGTGCACCTTTAACTTACGGTTCAGGAACCTCATACAGTAAAGACTTTTAAAGTGACTTTATGTGTTGAATCGTTTTCACATCTATTAGGGAGACTGGGTGAAATAGTGCAGTGAAGCCCTGCAGAGCTGGAAATTTGACGAGGTGAAATCCAAGTTAAGCCACAAAACTCAAAGATCCAGTTAAAGGGCGTCATGGTGGCTCAGTTGGCTCAGGCAAGCATCTGACTGTGACATCCTGCGTACAAATCAATGTCTCTCTATCTGTCTTTGACCTTTCCTGTCCTCGTCCAGTAGTTAAGCAAACTTTGACCTTGAATAAAAAGATTGTAGCAGTAAATAGTATTGTATTTTTTTTTACTTTATGCTTATGTGTTGTTACATTTAAAACTAGAATTACTATCTCACAGTTGTATGACTCTGTGAAGCACTCAAGTTTCTCTCACAGCTTACATCCATGTCCGTTAAAACATGGAGCTTCACAAACATCTTCCCCCAGCAGCACAGAAGATCACAGTTTCAAGGTTGCCACCCAAGATAAATTTTCATCAATCCAGCATCCGACCAAATGTCTCCCCTTCTGTTCCTGAGATATGACGTTGAGTAATGGCCAGAAAAGTGCTTTTGCAGAACCTTTTGATGTCACTGTGAAGTTCACCTTTGACATTTGAAGATAAAATGTCATCACTTTGTCAATTCATCCTATGAGACATTAGTGAGAAATGTTGTAATAATTAGTGTATGAATTCTTGAGTTATGGCCAAAAGCATATTCTCACAATGACCTTTGACTTATGACCACCAAATTCTAATTAGTTCATACTTTGTGCTAAATTTAAGGGAAACTACCCCAAGGCCTTCTTGCATTATTGCATTCATGAGAATAAGACTTATGCAAGGTCCCACTGCTTTAGCCACTAAATTGTAATCAGTTCATCTGTGACTCAAAGTGGATGTTTGTGCCCAGTTTGAAGAAATTTCCTCAAGGTGTTCTAGAGGTATTGCATTCATGAGAATGAGATGGATTCAAGGTTGCAGTGACTTTGACCTTTGACCATCAAAGTCTTATTGGTTCATCGCTAAGTCTGGGTGAATATTTGAGGCAAATTTAAATAAATTGCCTCACAGCATTGTTAAGATGTTGCATTCACAAGAATGAGACAGACGAGGCCACAGTAACCTTGACCTTTGACCACAACAATCTACTCAGTTCATCATAAAGTCCAAGTTGACATTTGTGTAAAATTTGAAGAAATTCCCTCAAGGTGTTTTTGAGATATTGCGTTCATGAGAATGGGATGGACAAAACAACTGCAAAACATCATGCCTCTGGCACACAGCTATCCCCAGCGCAGAAGCATAACAAAGCTGTGTGGGAGTGTAATATTTTGAAAAATATGAAGTACAAAAGGTTTGCCTGATGTGATCGAAATTCGTTTTAGCGATTCACTTTAGGCAAACACAAAACATGAATCCTGACATCACAAAAGCCCCCTCCCCCCAAAATGTGTCAGCCTTGAAAGTTTTTAGGATATTTCTTTTACTGTGACCCAAGCTACAACATAAGGCACAGAATGCAAGTTTTTCAAATGATTGCTTCAAAGAGGATTAAAGAAAATGTGTAATGTTTATCCAGTCTATTAAGGCGGTGAGAAAACAAAGAAGAGGCAGCAGATCGGAGCACAAGTGTTTCCTCAAGGCTTGAAACCAAACATTAGAGCAACAGCAGTTCATTACTGAGCTGAAGCTATGCAGTTTCTTAACCTGGAATAAAATACATTGCACAGCGGAGACACAGAGATCTGGGACTAATACAGCTTTTGTGCTCAAAACACACACACGCGCGCACTCACATTACTGTGCATCAACGTTCAAACGCATGCATTACAGAGGCGAAAAGACACCCTGCTGTACACATTTCATAGGCAGCCAGGGGGAAGAAGTGAGAGTGTGTGTGCTCTTCTCGGCTGAGCAGGCAGGATTTTCCCCCCTGAAGACGCAAAACACTGATAGACTCCTTTGTCCTGTTGCTGCCTCAAACACACACCCACATAACTGCATGCATACATAACCGCGCTGCAGGTGAGTGCTCACATGCTTCACGTGAGCAATCATTCACACATATATAGATACACTGACCTCTTTTGCACACTCCCCAAGGAGTCTGAGACATTAATATGGACAAAAGGAGGGAAAACAACTGTTTACTCAGATTTGAAAGGGTGAGAGAAAGTGCGTGTGTGTGTGTGTGTCTGTGTTTGTGCAAGACAGGGAGAGAGAGGGGGTTTATTGTTCTGTAATCTGCTCTTGGGATCCTTGGGGAAGTGGAATTGCAACACCTGATTATCTCCGAGCCCAAGCATCAACAAGAAAGGTAATTCTCCAGAGACAGATTGAAACTCTTTCTCCCCTCATCTCTTTCTTTCAATTTCTCCATTCTCCCTTTTTTCTCTTTATCTGCTTTCTCTATCACTCTGCACACACATGCACTCGTTCTCCCTGTCCTCCACACACACACACTTCCACTCCTGTCTACACTGCCTCATTTCTTCCCATACCCCTGTCTCGGTTTATCCTCCCACTGTCCCTCGTGTCTTTCCCTTTTCTACTTCTTCTTCCTCTTCTCTTTCATCATTCTATTTAAAAGGCCCGGTGGTTTTAAAGATGATTGCTGCTGAGAATTTTCCATCACTGAAATAATTGTGCAATCTCTGCTGCGATTTCATTCCTTCAGACTGCTGCGGGTTGCTATCACAGGAAAGAGGCAGAATCACTCGCAACAGGTAAAAAGGATCTTGGAAAAAGTGTTTTCATGCTTAGTGCATATGTGAAATACCACATTTTAAAGTAGCCGATCAACGCCAAGCACGCAAACCTATTCAGTGTTGTGCTCCGACCTATTCTGTGCCATTCACCTTGAAGAGAATTAAATTTCACTTCACCTCGTATTCACTTTTCCACTTATGCGAGGCCCCAACTCGTACCTTGAGAAGTTGCAGCGATTCCAAATCCATGTGTGTGGAGAGATTGCATTGTATTCCTTCAAGTGATTGACAGCTAGTAAGGCTGAAATAGGCGAAGCAGCACCAAGCAGTGTTGCTGCTGCATAAAAGCCTTTACATAGCTGCACCTCGCTTCATTTCAGTCCTACTAGGCATTCAACCATCCCCACTCTTTAAAGGTCCAGTGTGAAAGCTTTAGGGGGATTTAGTGGCATATAGTAGTAAGGATTGCAGATCGTAACCAGCTGAAACTACTTCAGGTTAAAATTCCTTCCACATTCATTGTTCAGGAGGTTTTTGCCAGGAGCCGAATTATCCACAGAGGTCTCATCCTCTGCCATAAAAGAAATAGACGAGATGATTAAACTGGTAGAAACACTTGATAAAGAAATTTCACCTTAGAAATCAGTGATTCTACAAAGCCGTTTGGCATGTCGGAGAAAGGCGGCTCGCCCATTATAGCTAATGTGTGCTCACATTTATGATCTGATAACTTAAGATCCAGACATTCAGAAGGTTTTTTTACAGGAGCCAAATTATTCATAGATGTCTCTTCTTCTCTAAAACAAACTGACCAGATGATCAAACCACTAAAAACACTGAATAAAGTTGTTTCACGCCACAAATCAGTGTTTCTCCCACGCTGTTTGGCATGTTGGAGATGGGCTGCTCACCCAGCATTTGCTAATGTGTGTGTTCACATTTTTTATCTGATGACTTAATTTCCAGACGCTCAGGAGGAGCCAAATTATCGGAAGAGGTCTCTTCCTCTCCAAAACAAACAGACCCAGTGATTTAAACTGGTGAAAACACTGAATACAGCAGTTTCCCATTACAAATCAGTGTTTTTCTGACCCTGCTTGTCGCACATGGCCTCTAACCACAGTGGCTGAAGCAAAAACGTGAATGGCCCTATCTGGAGACAGTGTTTGGTTTCCCATTCTTGGCTACTGTAGAAACATGGCAGTGCAACATGGCAATCTCCATAAACGAGGACCCGCTTTCTTTGTACAAAAGTCTCGTTCTAAGGTAACGGAAACAATTGTTATTTTCAGGTGATGATACACTAAAGAAAACAGAGGCAGAATAAAATTAGATCAAACGGTAAAACCATGTGAAAGAAGTGAACTTTCAAGTTATTTTAAGGTACGCTGTCACCATGTTTCCTTCCCTAAACCTGACCTATATAACTTTACTTGCATAAATCCCAACTACATGTAACTTATCGTAAAATATGTAACTTTACATGATAGTATGTAACATGATAACACCCAACCATGTCTCTTTTTCTTAACTTAAACTACCTAACTTATCTTGCCTAAACCCAACCTACATAACTGCTACGTTAAGTTTGTAACATGAAAACACCATTCGTGGGGTACTAATTTGTTAGAAATCATACAAACCATTGCGTGAGGATAGGTGTCATATTTCCATCATGTTTCCCATATTGTTTTGACCATTTGAAGTTTGACTACTGCTCTTTTAATTACACCATCTCACCGTGCTATCCTCTTCTGCAATGGTGGCACCCAAATGAAGAATTAGTGCCATCAACTGCTGATCTCAGCCCAACTCCTCATACTCACATAACAATGGCGGCTGGAAATATGCATTAATTCACATTTCCTTTTGCAGATTTCCTGCAAAGTTGGTTAAAATATGTGCTACACTTGGATGGAAACCTGATTTTTTCCCCCTGCTCTCACTCTCTCTTTTTCAGTTCTGAGGTTCCTCTACTATAACCCATCAGTTGTCCGCTGAGCTTCCTCCCTTCCTCCCTTCCTCACTCCCTCTCCTTTACCCTGGACTTTGTGCAGAGCTGGATTAGCACCCCAGGGGCCCCTGGGCACCAGGTCTCAAAGGGCCCTTGTACACACGCAACGTCACCACCTCACACAGCTCATACTAACCAGTTACCAGCAACTAATGTTGATTTCAGCACTTATGATACTAACAACACCTTATTCTCTCTCTCTCTCTCTCTCTCTCTCTCTCTCTCTCTCTCACACACACACACACACACACACACACACACAAACAAACACACACACCCTTAACTCAAGGCTGACACAAACAGCAGATCAATAGCTCACCAATAGCTCACCAATAGACACTCACTCACTCAACTCAATCACACTCACTCACAAACAATAATCACCACTGAAATTTTACATCAGTGCCATCATAACAGCCACACAACACAGCTGAATGTAGGTTTTCAAAATAAGGGGTTCATGGGCACCATGCAGAAATGCAAAAGCCAACAAATTAACTTGAAAAACCAACTGCAACTGGTGTGTGTGTGTGTGTGTGTGTGTGTGAGTTTGAGAGAGAGAGAGTTATTGTGTGCAGGGCAGAGATAATGTGTGAAAATGCGAAAATGAAGGTGTGTGCACTGTGCATGTGTCAAGGCTGACACAGACACACAACAAATCAAATAAACCCATCCACAAAATATGTTCAATGCACTGACAGCATTATCAATGTTCTTACCCTTAGAAGTTGCACTTGGGCATGCACTTTCTGTGTTCGGGTCCCTTCTCATGTTCTCTGCCTCGGTCATCACCATGTTTCCAGACACAAAATCTTGACAAAAATACGTTGTTATGTGCTGAAAAGATTTTGTAAGCATATAGCAGTATATTTCTCTGGTGGAGGGGGAATAAATTATCCATTCACGGGTGATCATTTCTTCATTTTCAAGCTTACTGGAGAGCAGGTCGTTGGTCAGTGAGCGCGTTTTACCCCTCTCGGGCTCCGTCCGACATGATGCTGGGTACTTTTTGGCCCGATTTTGAAAAGCAAAAGCACCTTTCACCATAATTTCCTCTCTGAGGTTATCTGTCATCACCCCCCATAAAGCAGGATCATTGCTGGGTGGCTCGCCTGCTGCTCTCGTGGCTGCTTTTTCTGCTTCTTCGTTATCTACATTTAGTTGAGGCTCTGGGTCACGGGCTGTGGCAGCCGCCACTCTGCTGGTGCTAGGCACTGGATCACCATCCTCCTCCAGCTCCGAGGACCTGTCGCTGGTGTTGGCCGGGCTAACGTTAGGGGCGCTGGATCCAGTGCACCGCTGCTAGAAACAGTTGGCCTATCCTCCAGGGTCCTGCTGCTGCTAACTTTAGGGCTAGAGGTGTTAGCTAGCTCTAGCTGACTAGCTAGCACTGGAGGCTGTCTTTCAACGTTAGCCAACTCCGTTTCGTCGTTGTCTTTGTTTTTTTGTTAAAGGTTGTAATTCGCGGGAAATCTTTAATCACCACTGCTTCTCTCGCTTGTCTTTCTTCCTTCTTTTTCCTTTTTGCAACTCGCTTAAAGGCTTTTTAAAATCCACCTTCTTACTCTAACCTTACTCTTATCTTAGTGTGAGCTATCTACTACTGACCAGACTTATGACTTTGAAGTTCAACGTGCTGCCGTGGCCCATGCTGCCCAGCATGCATCCTGCTAGCCAGCGTCACTTAATGATGACACACTCAGATCTTTTTTTAAAAACATGATTTTATTATTTATTTAATTTTCCAGTGTCACAAAGTTTTTGAAAACAGATTTAAATTGCTATATGACAGGCCTGACAAGATTTTTTCTTTTTTTTATTTAAGGCATCTTAAAAGGGCCCTGGGTCGTCAAGGGCGTCTGGGCACGTGCCCTATGTGCCCCAGTTATAATCCATGCATGACTTCGTGTCATTGGCTCCTGTTGATGTGTCACCCACATGTCTCTGATTCGGGTCATCCTTCCCCAGGAGACTCAACCAGTGCTTGCTTTGTATTTGTTTATAACTGTTTTGACATCATGTGTTTAAGTTCTTTATTGTCATACACATGACAATTACACTGAAACAGTCATTGGCAATTCTTAGTTTTCAGGCTCCCTCCAACAATGCTATTACACATTTTGTACAAATAGGGAAACCCTGTGAGCCAAATTTGTGATTTGGGGTAATACAAATAAAATTGACGACTATTGATGTCGAAATGTAGCAGGTATAATGAGTCCCTGGGAGGCTCCTGCATTTGCTCTCCATGTCTTTTCTAAACAAAAAGCTGAAGCTGTCTAATATGCCATTATAATCACCATGATATATTGAACATAACCAGCTCCTCTAATGAGGTCATTCATTTAGCTAATTAATGCACTGATAAGAAAATGTTTCGATGTCTGCACATAACTCGTTGGTGATATTTAGATGAGCTCCATAACCTCAAGTATGATAGAGTTACTGCAGTTTCATGGAAATTAGTGTTTCCTCATTAAAATCTGTTGCAGAGTGTAGACATGGAGTCCACAGAGAGTTAGGGTACAAAAAAAACCATACATTCATGGGCTCAGATGTGATGAGGACAAAACGCAGAGCAGAAAATGTCTAAGGAAATGCTTCTCTCTAGAAAAGACTGAGTGTAGTAAGTCCATCCATGCTTTAAAGGGCTGAACTGAAAGAGTTCCTCTGGCCTCGCTGTCCCAGCAGTCTGCCATTTGTCTGACTGAGAGGCAGCTGCTGTGTAGCACCGAAAGCTCTCCACATTGGAGCAGAACAGCCTGAGGGCACAAAGCACTTCACTGGAGCATAGTGAGAGCAAACACCTGTGGGAGATCCACTAAACACAGGCTACCTGAAATCGCATAATTGAATGCACGATTGCACCTAGTAATAAACTATAACGTTATAACGTTCTTAGGAAATGAATTACCAGAGGGAAATTACACACGGGAAAATTAATCGCCAAATAACATTTAAATATAGTCTTCATAAATAAAATAAACATACCTTGATGCAGAAATTAAACTTTAATTACCTAATCACGTTTTGGCCTTGACTATGAATAAAACTGTAATAACAGAGACCTGTGGGAATATGAAATCTGCAGAATTATAATTAACAGGGGGTGTTAAGATAAATTAATACACATCAGAAAATTATCTTAAAAAAATAGAAGTCCACATGTGTGCTGACAGAAGAGTTAACAAGAGGAGTAGTCAACACAAAGAGAGTCTTATTAGTGTAAGCCGTAATGGCTATTTCCAGCTGGCCCCAACTCCTTCCAGTTACTAAGGTCATGCATCATTTTACTTACAAAAACATGTTCACACACCCATATTGGAACTCAGAGGGATGAACTCTTTAAAAGCTATAAAAGAAGGAAAGGATGTGACGTCAGTGACAGTTTGCATCAGTGCCAGACTTTGGAGCCTCGGAACAAAGATGGATTTTTTAACACGGAAAGAAAGCAGGACTTGATTATGACACATGCGATTTTTCAAGCAGTGTCAGTGTCATATGAGAATAAAATACTCTGAGAATAGTACAAACATGAGGGTTCACCCGACACACCACCATCTAGAAATACCGTTAGCCGCTGACGGCCAAGCTAACACAAAACTTGCTACGCCAATAATCAACTAACACTGACACGCTTAGATGGACAAAACTACCATCCGACTCTGAGAGGGCTAAGAAAATAACACAGTCCATCCCCTACTTTAGGTGCAAAGATCTGCATCCATACAGCGTTTGAAAAACACTGTAACCCAGGTATGTGACTTAGTCCGGAAGTTTTTTTTCACTGACACAGCTGTACCCAAGCTCTGCAGAGAAGTGAAGCATGAAGTTGAGGAATCTTTGAGTACAGCAGGAAGGGTGGCATTAACTAGCTTGGACTTCAAGGTCAGTGGATCCATATGTGACTGTTACGGCACATTATCTCACAGAGGACTGGTGACTGCTGTCTCACAACTAGAGCAGTACACAAAAGTCACACCGGAGCAAACACTGCAGTCCTCCTGCAAAATGCAGCACAAGAATGGGGGATTTCAGACAAAATCCCTGTCATTGTAACAGACAACGCTTCTAACATGGGTGTTGCCAAGTGTTTCACTCACTACTTAATCTGGCCTCACAGAGGGCATTAAATCTGCCAACAGTTCAGTTTGTGAGGTGTATGCAGCATTTCTAACAGGTTCTATGATGGTGTTGATCGATCTGTCTCCTTTGCATCATATATTGCTGCAATAAAAACAATTAAAGTCAGAGAAACAGACTGAAAACTTTATCATATGAGGTAAAACTGATGTTGACAAAGCTTTCCTTTGGGGAAATAATCTGCAGTTGGAAAATAAGGTAATAAATTGCATAATATTGCGAAAATTAGGCCTATCCTGACCCGAAAAGATGCAGAAAAATTGGTCCACGCTTTTGTTACCTCAAGGCTGGATTACTGTAACTCTCTATTATCAGGTAGCTCTAGTAAGTCCTTAAAAACTCTCCAGCTAATTCAGAATGCAGCAGCACGTGTACTAACAGGAACTAAGAAACGTGATCATATTTCTCCTGTTTTAGCTTCTCTGCACTGGCTCCCTGTAAAATCCAGAATTGAATTTAAAATCCTACTGTTAACTCATAAAGCTCTAAATGGTCAAGCTCCGTCATATCTTAGAGAGCTCATAGTGCCATATTATCCCACCAGAACACTGCGCTCTGAGAACGCAGGGTTACTCGTGGTCCCTAAAGTCTCCAAAAGTAGATCAGGAGCCAGAGCCTTCAGCTATCAGGCTCCTCTCCTGTGGAATCATCTTCCTGTTACCGTCCGGGAGGCAGACACCGTCTCCACATTTAGGACTAAACTTAAGACTTTCCTCTTTGATAAAGCTTATAGTTAGGGCTGGCTCAGGCTTGCCTTGTACCAGTAAGTAGTCACAGCAGTTTGACTTGTAGGACAGAGCTGTTTTGATAAGAGAGGAAGTGCTGTGTGTCCGCTTCTGAATTCAATTTAAAAATCTGCGGAGCATCATCCTGTCCTCCACTCCAAAATCCCCAGCCTCCACCAGCAGGCTCAGGCCTGACCCACAAGATATAAGCAGTGCATTGAAAGATGGAGATGTAGGAGCTCCATCAGGCCAAAGGCATTAAATAATCAAACACTTCTTTGAGATTTCACCGTACAAAGAGAATGGGAGGATCTGAGGGGAGGAAGAGGTTGCTGAAAAAGCCTTTGGGTGACTGCAAGCTGCTGCAGGCCTCAGATGGGACGACAGTGGGTGGCAAACTCACACATCTTAGGTCATCTTTCCAAAGCAAAAGGCAAGTGTATCCAGTCTGGAAAACACTTTCTGCATTAGTGCCATGTAGTGCAGAGCTCTGAATCTCACAGCTCCTCTCTTTGGGGGCGATTATCCCACACAAAGGTGGTGGCAAGCTGCAGCGGAACAGCGCTGTGGAACGAAATAAATCAATCAATCATTTATTTCTCAACTGAAATTAAACAAGGTACAACCCCAGTGAAACATGATCCCATCAGCCCCTTTAACTTGTGCTCTGTAATTTAGTTTAATTTGACATCAGGAGGTGAAGGGGATGTTGGATGGCATTGCACCTGTAGGTGAGAAGCCTGCCGAGCTGCAGACCACTGTACAAGACCAACAGACAACAAAACTGGTTTTGTTTTAGGGACCCATTGCTGTTCCTCCCAGGATAGTTTCATGAAGTGTGTTTTTTACCATCTCCAGACAGCATTGTTAACCCCAAAAAAACAGATATTTTAAGCCAAAACATTATCTTCCTACCATAATTAAGTTGTTTTGTGCCACAACATAACCACACATTAACTACAGTGCTGTTGAAATGGACAGTTTCAGGGTATCTGCTACATATTAATGTACAATCCATATAACTGTGGTTTGCAGAAACATACAATGACAACATTTTTTCTGGCGACTGGGTTGGTTTGCTAATGTTCATTTTAAGTTTTACAAAGTTTTCTAGACATTTTCCACTGCAATGACTGAATTTGCACAGTTTTAAAATGGTATTTAGTCTCTCCAACACGTCTTTCTCATAAATAGGGATGCACACGACATAAATGATCAATTCCTGTTAGCAAAAACAAATAATGAGTGATAAAATATAGGCCTACCTTTATAGCACAACAATAAACTAAGATGAATGAAAACAGAAAGTTCATTACAACTTTGGTCTTTTAACATAATACATTAAATACAGAAATGGCAGCACTAAATTACCCCAAGTACCAGGTTCACTCGTAGCCTGGCTTTAAAGCAACCATGAACTGCAACATCTGAAGCTTTGTTGCATATCATTCCCTATCTCTCTCTCCCTCCCCTTATTTCCTTTTATCTCTGTTAGGGGAGACTGTGTGGTTACCACTTCGCCAGCCAAGTAGGTGCTCAAGTATCAAAGCACCAAATGTGTAAAAACAACTTGGCAACAGTAGTCCATTCATCACAGTACTATTTCATTCATCACTTGTGCCAAAACATGTTGGTGAAATAAAGAAGGTCCTTCCCGTTTTTCTGGTGTTGCCAAGTTGTTTTTCTCACTTTTATCCCTCTGCTGTCAGCTCTGCTATAGAAAGCCAAAAAAAAGAAAAGATTCTTAAAAATGTTAACAGATGAGAGAGGAGAGGAGCTGATCAAAATGTCATCTGAATCACCTGTAGCGATCATGGTGGTCCCGCAGCAATTTTTTTTTTGAAACAGCAGTGAGTTGCAGACTCACCACATGTAGCTGCAGAGTGAGCGGCCCCTTGCTTTCATGCTGCACTTGGATATAGGCAGCTGCAGACACAGACCCAGGGTGAGTCTGAGTATGAATGACACAGCTGACCAGAGGAGGAGAGGCTTTGCCTGATCAGGCTCTGAGATAACGTTATCCTCTGCTCTGTGCTTAGAAGTGGTGAATTTACAGCTCACGGCAACTTATTATGATACTGTCTCTGGCTTTTGTTTGATATCTAGTGTTGCCAAAAATTGCTGTTAACATAGCTAACTCGACTTGTTTTCTATTTAATGTTACTGTAACTTTTGCCCCAAATGTCCGACTGAACCCCATTCAAAGTCTTCAACTCTATATGGGAAAAAAACAAACAGTTGAATTATTGCATTGACCATCCAAATCTGATCCAACTGACATCACTGTGAGGTAGGTACAGCCCTAGTTGATTACTAGATTGACAGAAATGTAAATAAATGAAGGAATCTTTTTTCAACCCTTTTGTTTTATCTCCAAGGTACCAAAAGGGTCAAAGTTCAGGGTGTATGTTATAATAAAGTAGTATGTCCAGAATGTGTACATACTGCATGCAACAGTACGTACTTTTAAGGGCAGCTGAAGAGCCTATTAAAGGTAAAATCGGAAAGTATGCCATTCGGAATGCACCCATAGTGTTTAACATTGCCATCTGGTTGACATTTAAAATGCAGCAGATTGTTAACCAGAATAAAAGCATCTAACTTGATTGTGGTGAAAATGTATGACAAACAAGCAGCAAACTCACAGGCTGAAAAATGAAGCCAATGTGGAAGTAACACAACATCTGTTCATCAAATGGCCACTTGAGGCTGACTCCAAAAGAAATCAATCTCCACAGATGCCCGCTGTTTAAATGCCAGCAGAAATAACCATGTTTACAGCCTGGTACAAAAAACAGTTTTGGTCTACATGGCTAATCAAAACATTCATGACAACTGTATGGGGCGGAATTTTTATGTAACTTACGCATTTACATTATATCAAGGACTTAACCTACGCCTGTCAGTCAAGCGGCCCCAAGTGACAGGCTGTCTGCGAGGCGTCGCTACAGTCTAAGTCAGATCCACCCATCGCTCCTCCACAGCTCCAACCTCTGGTCCAAATAACACTTGTGGCTGCAAAAAACCAAGATGGCGACGGGTGAAATACCGAACTTAAGGCTCCAAAAGGAGCTACATTACTTATAAAGTTTATGATGACAAATAATTAAGTATCTATTAATTGTATACATCCTTACTCATATACACTATAGTGTTGTGTAGAACATGTACACCTGACATAAAAAATTACATACAAGACCATTCTCTCAAAGCTGCAGGGAGATCAGCAAAGTCCAGTAGTCTCAACAGGGCTCCGAGAGGCTGTGCGAGTGGAGAAAGCCTCAGGGCTGAGATTAGTCCCGGGTTGTATCTGTACAACTTGTTCGACTGTGAGCTACAGCAGACTAAGTGCTACACATCCAAATGATTTCAGTGTTTTTCCCATGACCTCAATGATAACCTTTTTCCCTCCAGGAAGTGATCCTGCATGTGACCTGAAGCTATTTAGCTGGAGGGGAACTGCTGTAGATCACCCTGCTGTCTGCAGCACTGGAGTCAGCACGCTTCATATCACTGAGAACCAACATGACAGATTCAGGGAACCTGAGGTAAAGGTGAGTAAAACAGACAGATTCATCCACTGGTAAATATCGCGTTACGACAAGCTGCCATTGTTCCACCATGCCTACCTTGTGACTGGCATGTGGGGAGCAGGGGTATCACAACAAATCAATCAGTCCGCTATCACTCCAACAGAGCCACATAACAAAACAAAGTATCAGAAAGTTGTGTCCATGCTCCTGCAGCAGTCTATGCACTCAGCCTGAGGGGATTGAAGAGCAGACCCTCCTACTGCTGCTGTCTGCTGGTCCACAAACACTGAGTGACAATGACAAATGTGTCTAGTAAAGACTATGACATAAAAAAAAAAACAAATTAAAAACCTGGCTCTTCTGCTCCTCTCTGCCACTAATTGATACAAGGAAACAGGGCTTTAGCCAACAATATAGTCACTTCATAAAAGCTCTTATTTTGGCTGTTCTGACCACCTGAGGTGTGATGACCAGCCTATAACTCTGTTAAGTTCACAAATAAAATTTTGTGTATGCAAAAAGATGGAAAAAGGTATGCACACTCCTTTCTTTCAGATTTCTAAAGCTGCGTGTATGCATGGTACACTGTCTGCATGTCAATAACTCTGTGGCTTCCCCACTCTTAAGACCTGCTGACAAAAAAAAACAAACAATTTCACCAACTGTCTATTAGCACAATCCAATAACAGCAGAGCTACTTCCTCCTACAATGTAAAGCATTCAGTGAAATAATAGCATTTATTTTGACAAGCTCAACTCTGTTATTTTAAAATCTAAAGAACTTTATGAGCTCTCAAAATTAAAAATATTCACGTTCACAAGAATGGAAGAAATGGACGGATGGACATACGGACAACCTGATAACGTAATCCCCAAACATGTTTTTTCTTATTTTGCAGAATGAATCAATATTACATACATTGAAAAGCATTCCATTTCATGTCTCCATCTGCTGATGGGCCATCACGATAAGAGCGTGCATGTGTAATATCATCAATAATATTTGGTGGGTGAAAATGTGGTTATATCAGTACCGATATTGATTATCGGTCAAATGAGTTGTTATATATCCGCATATCAGATATCAGCAAAAAATCGAAAAATGCTAACTTAAGTATTTCCCTAATTCATCCCTAATTTCAGTATTTCAAAAAAAAAAAACATGTTATGGTTCCAGCATTTCAAACTTAATATCTTTGGCAGCTACCGAGCTCCCGTGTCAACAGGTCCATCACCATGACAAGCTGAAACTTGATTGAGGTAGGTTAGAAACTGTCTGTGTCTTTTACCCCAGCGAAGAGCAGAGACAGGGTTATTTATCCAACTGTAAAATGACCTGCTTAATACCCATAATAACCCAAATTACAGGAGCCTTAAAATAATATTTGTTACCTTTTTTCTTAAAAAAGAAACAAAAATTAAATGTGTCAGGCCTAAATTTTTAGCCTTTGCATCTCTTATTTATTACATGTACCTGTGAACGAATTATTAGCAATGCTATCTCAATCATCATCATCAAATGTCAACACAGGTAATAAATAATAAGAGTTACTTAGTTTATAGTGCTTATAGTGAAAAGAACATAAATAAACAAAAGATGCCTCCACTGTAAATAAAACCCAGCGCACAAAAGTAATGACAAAAATGTTTCTTAATGCTCCTAAAACATCATACATCCATGTGTAGACTACAGTCAGTGAAATTAGCTAATAACCTGAATTAATCTAATGTTTTACTGTTAGATTCCCCCCTCACATGTTTAATTTCCACTTTACTATATCACACTACTCTCATAGGGATTATGGGGAATGTAGTCACACAGTCATATTACCAGCTCTGTAGGAGAACTCAGCTATATAACTACTGTGGCATTCCCACAACGGTATCGAGAATTTATTTTATCGCGACACCACGAAATTCAATATATCGTTACATGCCTACTCTTCAATGATCTTCATACATGAGGAGTCTGATTGGCTTAGGCTATATCAGCTTCTGAATAAGGGGTGTGTCTGTATGTGTTTGTTTGTGTAAGAGACAAAGAGCAAAAGTGAAAGAAGGCATTAGTTAAAGTTTCAGTTACCTATGATAAAATCAGGAGCAGGGAAAGGATTTAGTTTGTAACAGAAATACTTAAAACATTTCTTGCCTCTAGTAATAACTGCTAAACAGCCCAATCTCATGTAGAGATATTATTGTCCATGTTGTGGAGATGACCACATGCATAGTAGCTGTGCTGTTTTTTTTAAACTTTCTATTAAATCTTTCTGTTTGTATGGTATTATTTCAGGATATAGAAATGAAACGGAGTGGATGACAAATGAAGAATCATTATCACAAACATACCTACACATGCAGCAAACTTGATGACGCACAAAAACAACAGACAGGAAAGTGAAAGGTCCAAACTTAACAGAAATAAGCTCTTAGTATCCAAAATAAAGATAACAAGAATGGTGCTTCACACTGCTTCACAAAACAAATCAAAATGCGAGTTTTCTCCTTCCAGAGATAACAAAAGCATAAAGTAAGCTACAGAGAAACAGGAATAGAGCCCTCTTTCTCTGCAGGACAGCCTGAGCGGGAGAGACATCAGTCTCAGATTTAGGCACCAGAGGTGACCAGTGACCACAGACAGACTTGTGCTACATCTCATGTCCAACAGACCCATCATTTGGAAAACATTAAATAAACCCCTCTCACAGTAAATCTGGATGACAATAGCAGAAAATGTGTTGTACAGGCCATATTGGTGGCTTCGTGGCTGCTGTCACTTTGTCCTTGCTATCTATACCGGCCCTGCCCTGCAGGATCTGATGTAGCGCTGCTCACTGCTGCTGAAGAGACTGTTTGAACTGCTTTCTTAAGTTTCAAGCTGTCTCTTCATCTG
Organism: Epinephelus lanceolatus; assembly: GCF_041903045.1. NCBI lineage: Eukaryota > Metazoa > Chordata > Actinopteri > Perciformes > Serranidae > Epinephelus > Epinephelus lanceolatus. The sequence continues at coordinate 43,519,968 of NC_135738.1, forward strand.
GGTGCTTTATTTATGACAGACTTTTTTATTGACACAAATAAAGCTACAGTTTTCAATTTCAATTAAAGCTGGGGTAAGCAGTTTTATTTTGGCATCATTGGGCAACAATCCCATAATACCCTTTAAGCATATTGCAATTCAAGTGGTCTGAGAGAACACCAAACTTCTGCACCTCCTCTTGGCTCTGTCATCTTATTTCAGAAAATCTAGCCTGTGACAACAGACTTTGGCCAATCACAGGTCATTTCACAGAGAGGACAATCCTATTGGCTGTTTAACAAATGCAGATGTGGTGCACATCCCTTCAGGTGGTGAAAGCCTGATTCAATGTCTGAAAATCCTGCAGAGAAAGTGGCTATTTCAGTGTTGGCAACAACTGCCTACACTGCAGAGCAACCCCAAAAAAGGACAGACTTATCAAACACAGTCTTTCTTTGGGTTTTAATAAAATTGTATGATGTAACACAGCTCAAAAGCTACAACAGCTCCCTCCATTCCATTCCCTCAAAGGTCAGCACTGTCAAGATGACACTGGTATTAGTCAACGTGTCAGACTTACAGGTTGAAGTTCACCTAAGTTGAACGGCGCATGAAAAATTCACACAGATTGGCTTGGCATCCAAAGTGAATCCACAAAATTGGAAAGTTCTATTATAATGAAATGCAATCAAGTAGACTCTTAATTCTTAAATAACTTTTTTGACAAAGGTTAAATGTCATTAAATAATAGTGTAAAAAAAATGAACACACCCACAGAGAGCTGGAAGAAAGGCCTCAGGGTATATTTCACTAAGTTTATGCCAGTGCTATGTGGACAAATATCATTAGAGCTCAGAAAGTTGCCTGCATGTCCCCTGACTCTTTGTGATGACTTTATCCCAGCATGGAGGGAAATCTGACTGTGTGTGATGGTTTTCCCTAAGAGCTGGAGTCTGGTATTTAGCTGCAGGGCAGCAGACGTGAAGGCACAGCTACAATATGGGGAGCTAAAAGTAAATCTCCACTGATGTTAGCGGGGCATAAAGAACAGGCAGCAGGGGCAGTGATGAAAAAGATAAATTAGGTGATAAGTTCCACCTCTAACAGACAGAATAATAGTTTGTGACTGGAATACTAGTAACTTCAAAATGTGTGTAACTTAATGAAGTACGGTAACTTCACAGAGGTGTGAAAAGGGCTCCTCGGCTTCCAAGATTTCTGTGATAAAGAGTGGATGAATAAAGGTTAATGTTACTAATTGCAACCAGCCTGCTGTGACCCCCGACGCAGAGGTTTGCACTTCAAGTTGCTACAGCTGCCAGTGATTGTCCGTTAGTGGAGCTTTCAATCACTTTCCTCCTAGGGGAACGTCCCCTAGCGACAGGGAGTGAGGCAGAGGGATAGTGGGCGCACTGGCTTGCTAATTCTTTGTGGTCTGGTAAAAGGGGGAGAGAGATTTTGGTCAGATTTATTCAACAACAGGGAAAACTGAGTGCACACATAGCAACAAAAAACACTGTGACCTGTAAGCTGAAGAGAACGTAATGCAATCTGACCATATACAGTGGATTTAAGTCTACACACCCCTGTTAAAATGCCAGGCTTTTTATGTAAAAAAAAAAAAGAGACCAAGATAAATCATTTCAATTTTTTATTTTATTTTTATTTTTAACCTTTAATGAGATTTATAACCTGTACAATACAGTTGAAAACCATGCAAATCTTTAAGGGGGGAAAAATATAAAAAAAATAAAAACCTATAATAACCTGGTTGCATACGTGTGCACACCCTTAAACTAACACTTGGTTGAAGCACCTTTTAATTGAATTACAGCATCTTTTTGGGTAGGAGTCTATCAGCGTGCCACATCCTGACTTTGCATCATTTGCACACTATTTCTGGCAAAAGCACTCCAACTCTGTCAGACTGTGAGGGCATCTCCTGTACACACGCCTCTTCAGGTCAGCCCACTGACTGGGCCTTAAGCCCCAGTTCAAGCTTAAGAAAAACATCCCCAAAGCATGCTTGATTATCTTCAACATTTTGGCATAGCCCATCCATCCTTGAGAAACACTACTTTAAGCCAAAACCTGACACCAAATGTGTCAGACATTTCCTACAGTCCCCCAAATGACAACTTTATGGGGCTGGCAGCCTGCAATTGTCTTTCCAAAGCCTAACTAGAGGACGAGAGGCAGCACCACGGATAGCCTCCCTGTGGTATAGTAATGCAGCCGCAGGGAGATACACTGAGGGGTTAAGAAGACAGTGAGTGACAGTGGCAACTTCACTAAGTGTTAGATTCCGTGTTGGACGCATCGTGTGTGAAATGTGAACAGGCTCCGTCATGCAGCCTGCCACTGTAAAAGAGTCGTCTCCTGCAGGATAACTTGTGTGTCAGGACAAACACACAGATTTCAAAGTATACCATTTCACAAAGACACACATAAAAACACAGCACACAAACACACGTCCTTACACACTTCCTGCTTATGGGATGAGACAAGTGTATGCATGAGTGGCTAAATTAGCAGCTTGCACTTTACTGCATTTGGGATTTAGAGGAGGTGTGTGTGTGTGTGTGTGTGTGTGTGTGTGTGTGTGTGTGTTGTGTCGTGTCTTGTATGTGTGTGTGCATGACTTGTTCATATTTCTGTCTGCACATGTATGTCAGGTCAAACCCACAAACTACTGCAGAGAGTCTCTGTGGTTAGGGTAGAGTCTATTATGAGTCTCCTGTGGGTGTGAGTGCACAGTCCCCTTCCTTAACCAATTTGTCCCTGCAACTGAAATTTTGAATTTCCTTTGGTGGAAGTGTTCTCTGCCTGCCTAAGCACAAATCTAAAGCAATTTTCTAAATTGGTCAAACCATTCTGTCCATGTTCATTAAAGAAATGTAATTTTGATGTAGTTGTAGTTGTAAGGGCGGCAGTAGCTCAGTTATTAGGTACTTGGCTTATAAACTGGAGGGTCACCAGTTCAGTCCCCATACGGACCAAATATGGAGTGTGGACTGGTAGCTGGAGAGGTGCCAGTTCACTTCCTGCACACTGCCAAAATGAACTGGAGCAAGTCCCCGAACCCCCAACTGCTTGGCGAACCTGTCCTGACCAGTGTTTGTGCACATGTGTGTATTTTAGGCCTGTGTGTATATGACAGCAGAATGACAAAAGTGAATTTCCCCTCGGGATTAATGAAGTATATCTTCTTCTAGTCTAGGTCTTTTTGGAAATGTATATTAGAGAATTTAGTTATTTGATTATTTTGATTTTCTTCTAGTTTTGTCATGAGAATTTTAATTTAGTTTTAGTGTTTTTTAAAACACAGATGATGAGGCAGCAGGTACAGCTCAGTGATTTAATGCTGAAACAGCTTGCACTAACTGAGTATCTGACCAAATGTCTCCCTTTCTGTTCCTGAGGTATGACGTTGAGTGATAGCCAGAAAAGTGTTTTATGCAGAACATTATGATGTCACAGTGATGTTAACCTTTGATCTTTTGGATATAAAAAGTCATCACCTCATCAGTTTATCCTGTCAGACAGTTGTGTGAAATTTTGTCATAATTGGCATATGAATTCTTAAGATACAGACAAAAATATGTTTTGTGAGGTCACAGTGACCTTGATCTTTGACCACTAAAATCTGATCAGTTCATTCTTGAGTCAAAGTGGACGTTCGTGTTAAATTTGAAGAAATTCCATCAAGGCCTTTTTGAGATACTGTGGTCTTAAGAATGAGATGGAAGCAAGGTCATAGTAAACTTTGACCGCCAAAGTCCCCCAAAGTCCTATTGAGGTATTGCATTCACAAGAATGAGAGAGATAAGGTCATAGTGACCTTGACCTTTGACCACCAAAATCTAATCAGTTCATATTTGAGCCCAAGTGGAGGTTTGTGCCATGGACAGATGGACAACCCGAAAACATTATGTCTCTAGTTGTGGCTGTTGCCAGCATGGATGCATAGCAAAACAGGTGGGAAAACACATAAAGACAGGAAGTAAAACAAGATATGACACATAAGGAGAGTGATTCTCAAAACTAAACACAGAACAAACTACAAACAAAAACCCTGGATCATAAGAGTAATTTGAAAATAGACTGAGGGATTGAGTGTACAACTGGTAGTCACAGTAAAGCAAGAGTGAAATGTGAGCCTTTTGCTCTTTAATTTAATTGATTTAAGTGGTGCACAAATTACATTCATTTTACATTGCCAAACTGTCTCCATGAACACAGAATAACACTGTTACTGGAGGCAGACTTCAGCCTGGTAAGCAAAAAAATTGTTCTAACACATTGAGCAGGTGTGACCAACCCAAGCACAAAGGATAAATGTGGATTTTAGCAGCTTTTGACACAACCTGATGATGGTTAACTTACAGGTGCATACTAGCTGCACAGGTAAATTCACCTTAAAGACCTTAATCTCAGCAAATGTGGCTGTTGCCTGAAAGGGCTTTGACATCTAAACTCAAGTGTAGAAAATGAGTTTGAATAACTGATACTATAAACATATAAAACAAATAATGTAAAAGCAACTGAGGAATGGTGGTGTCTGTGTTTTGCCAGCTGCATTCACAAAACCTTTTGTGGATAAATGTAATGTATAATGTACAAAGACAATACTTGTGTAAAAGTGCCAAGAGGTTGATACTTTTGCTCCTACTTCTAAGTTTCTGATGATATTATGCAAGATCAAATCTTGCATCTCCAAAACTATGATGCTATTGTTTGTGCTGTTTGTGCATAAATAATACAACTAAAGATTCAGAAAAAAAGAAAATGATACAAGCAATTGGATATTTCTTGACATTTAAAGGCCAAGACACACCAAAGCGACATCAATGAACTAGTGGCAGCAAGGGCTGAGTGCTGCACCAAAAGGTTGCAGCCAAAGGCCAACTAGTACATGCGTTCTGCGCCTGTGTGAGCAGAAATAACCCTTCATACCAGGAGATGGCAGATGTCATCATTCAAAAATGGAAACCCAAAGATCGACAAGACAGACTAAAGATGCTAGTTAGCCACATTAACAACACAACCCAATGTTGAGAGAGCAAATTATATCATTCATGAGTTAGTGAACAATAACGCAAACAATTATGAACTGCTTCTGCTAAAGAACTCAAGTTTGATTTCATCTCAAGCCCTCTTAACTTCAGCCATTTCTTTGCCTTTCTCACCTCCATTTCTCTTCCTTGTGTTCTGAGCTGAACTGCCAATCAGAGTGATTTCTGTCACTGACGGGCTCTACCGTAGATTCAACATACTGAATCAGGTGAAAAACAGTCGACAAGGGCCAGCTAGTGCCAAGCAGGGTGGGGGAAAGATAGACACAGTGATATTTTGCATGATACCAAGTATCAATTTTTTTTAATGAACTATAAATCAAACATCTGGAAGCCTACTTGAATAATAAAATCAAATTGAGTGGAGCTTTAGTTCAGGCAGGACAAGATGTCAAGTTCAGCTCACATCCCAGCTACATCAGCTGAGCTCAAGCAGCCCAATCAACTGATGGAGCAGCTGATTAATGCAAGGAAGTCAGCTAATAGATTGCATGATGCCTTTCTATGCAACCAAATGGCAAATCTCATTCATGGCGCCTTATTTAAACTGCTCAGGCCTGCCTACTGTTACTGCTTCCTCTGCAAGCCACTTTGCAACCTGCCTTCACCCCACCTCCTGTTTTTCATGCTGTGTCTGACTTATCAATGTCATTTCTGTTTGTCATTGATGCTGGCTATGTTCTGTTCCCAGGGGGTCTTTGCTGCTGCTCTCCCTGCGTTAGGCTTTCTGTGTAGGCGCATGGACGGGCAGAGAGGTGTGTTCTCTCTGCTTTCAGGCTTTCCACATAGGCGTGTGGAAGGGCGGAAAGGTGTGCTCTCTCTGTTTTCTGCATAGGCCTAGGAGAGGCAGAGAGGCTCCTGAACGGAGTCATAACGGCAAATATAATACTGCAAATGGAAATAAAGTTATCTTTGACTAAAGTGGTCCTGACTGAAATGGGTTTTTCAGTCCACAACTTTTTACACTTCGAGTCACATTCACCCATTCACACACACATTCATACACTGGTGGCCGAGGCTACCATACAAGGTGCCACATGCTACTCAGTGTTTTTTTAAACTCACTCACACACCGATGGAAGCATCATCGGGAGCAATTTGGGGTTCAGTATCTTGCTCAAGGATACTTCGACATGCAGACTGGAGGAGCCGGGGATCGCATCACTGATCTTCCGATTGGTGGACGACCCACTCTACCTCTGAGCCACAGCCACAGCCACCTCAACATAAAACAGATGTTGACAAATGACCGTAATATATTGCAATATACTCAGAATTAGAGCTGCTCGATTATGGAAAAAATCATAATCACGATTATTTTGGTCAAAATTGAAATCACGATTATGCGGCGCACGTGATGACTTATGTACACGACGGCATGTCATTTCTGTCTCCACGTAGTCGCGCATTTACAATTCTCCTCTGCTCTCTGTATTGTGCACGGCGGAGTTTGGCCCTGATGTGCGCATGCGCGCGCACACACACACACACACACACATACATACAGACCAACCTCTCTCCCTCTGCCATTTTCTGCACACTGTTTTTGAAATCTTCGGTGATCACCTGCCCCTTGCATTATTCAATTTCACCTACTTGACTGGCTCGTGGAGTCAATAGAGGAGAGGAGGCAGTATTGCGCATGTGCGGCTTCCGGGTGCGTTTGATTTGCAACACAAGACAACGAGAGTACTGACATGAAGCGCATAATTGTTTTATGTCGATTTTGTTTTCATAATCGCTGAAAGCCCAAATTGTAATCTAGATTAAAATCCGATTAATCAAACAGCCCTATTTAGAATATGATAAAACATTTAAAATCACTAAAATATTGTTATAATATCATAACTGGCTCTCTAGTGATTACCACTCCTAGTGTTAACAGTGTGTGACACACTGCAAAAACTAGGGCAATGGCCTGACATCGAGCGACGGCAGACTGACGGCTTGTGGTTTGTCAGCGCCCTGCAAAAAGCCCTATAAGGAATACTTTATAAACAAAAGGGAATAAATTCTGATACAGGCCAAAAAACACATGAAGACAAAAAGAAGACTTTCTTTAATATTGAATGAAAGTTTATCCTGAGTGTACATAGTCTCTGGTGATCAGATTTAAATCCATCATTACTTCTGGGCAGGATCTGGGCGCAATTTTGGATCCTGCGTCACAAATCTCCAACATTCGATGCTAGGGGTGAGCTCCCCTGAAACATAACCTAATAATCTGCACACTGCTGTCAAGGATCAGAGCCATGTAACAGAGGAGGTGCAAAAAAGTCATGGAGCTTTAATCTGAAGAAAGTGACACCTCTGGAATTGCAAGCATCACACATCCTCCATCTGACAGACGAAAACCAGAATACAGAAGTGTATCCAGTGCTAAGTCATCACACCCTACCCGGCACCTTCCCTTTGAATTTCAGTGGTGTGAGGGTGCAGATGCAAGTGAGGGAGGGGAGGTCTTTAACATTCACAAGAACAGAAGTCACTCTTGATTATCTCGGCCTAGGAGGTTATGTTTTCAGTTTGTTTGTCAGCAGGATTATGGAAAAACTGCTGGCCTGATTTTCATGAAACTTGATGGAAGGGGTAGCCGGGCCCAAGAAAGAACCCATTAAATTTTGAAGTGGATTGGAATAATGGGGCAGATACACAAATCATTTTTCACTTTCGTTAACACTGCAAGAAAGGGGCCTTGGTGGAGGTCTGTGCTCTCTGATTCTCCTTTTAGTTTAATATATAACCAATTTAGCTCTAGGGATGATCCAGTTCCTTTGGATGTCAAATTACATCAGTGTGTTTTTTTCTCCTTCATGCTCTTTTTCTAAATTGCATTATTCTGCATTATCCTCAGGCATCTTAGAGTGCACCTGGCAGGGAAAATCCAGAGCACCGAGCCAAAAAAGGACTGATTTCTGTGTACAAACGTCCCAGTGCACCTGTGTGTTACAGTGTCATGGCAGCCTGAACCTCCTGATGTCAGGATGTTTACAGTGATGGTGTTCTTCACGCAGTGAAACACAGGCTCTATAGGCAAACTGTGACATCCACATCAGACCTCTCACCACTGCCATGTATCTTTGATGACACACCAGACACGCAACTTACACTGTGATGCACACACGAACATGCTCAGAAGTCCACCCTCCACCCTGCGCACTCCTCCTCTTCAGTAGACTGTCAACATGGATCAACTTGCAATGACTCATAAAGAGCTTACTAAAAATAAGATTGTACTTGGCTGGATAGAAACAAACAATGCAGAACACGGATCAAAACGCGACATCACATGTGAGGAGACAGATCCTCTGAAAATGCAGAAGGCTGAAAGGAAGAATTGCAGCCAACAACCTATTTTATGTTTGAGGAATAATTATTCTCATGCTCTTAATCTTGTGTATCTCACATCTAAGCAGCCCTGCAGTGTGGAAATGAATGGCTGTAAACAAATGTCTTAAAATATGCACTGTTTCATGACCCGAGTCTCTCCCTGTCTGAGACTCTGCCTCAGCGTAGCCAGCGATGGAACATGGCACCTGACACCTTCAACAGAACCAGGACTTCTTATTTCTGCTTAGACAGATAAAAGGACAATCCACCCTAAAACTGAATTTGGACGTTATTCCATATGGAGCCCCAACATGTTCAACAGCACATAAATAAATAAGACATTATGACATACACAGTCATATGAGTAAAGAGTTAAATCTACAAATTGTTTACAAAAAATCAGTCTTCTCATTATTTTGAAGTATTATTTTATTTATTTTTTTCAAAATAAGTATTTTCATTGGCGTTCGATTTAATATCATCATACAATGGTTTATTTAAAAATAACTCTTTTTCTTTTTTATTTCAGTTATTTTCCCAGTCAAAATTTAATTTTATTTAATACATAACATCACTCTTCATTACAATGGTGCTGTCACCAGTCACTACCCCTCACCTTTCATTCTGATACACTTGAAGACTAAGTAAATGCTATTTCCCCCAATTTTTGCAAAAATGAAAATGGCTATCCCAGGTTTAGGTGTTTAGCTGGCGTGAAAATGAAGTGAACTTGTCCTCAAATGTCTTTACTGCAGGAACAGACCGAGGACCAAATATGTCAAACCAAGAATTGCCGGTGTCACAGGTGTTGAGGACCTCAAAATGGTAAAAGACAATCTGAAAAACCCTATCACAGAAAATTATTCTGACCCCTTCCAAGAGTCTGACTGGAGAGTGTGAGTATGTGTCTGCACAAATGTGGCATTTAAGTTCAGTTTATTTGATTATTTTCATGTTTCACTTTCACATGTTACTACCATGTCCAAACACATCCTAAGGGAAAGACACACAACTCTAAAGAATAAAAACACGAAATGCCTTTCTCTTCGGTTGTTGTAACCAACAGGAGCTTGCTAATTAGCTGGGCTGAGCTCAGACCTGAGGGAGCAGGGATACGTACCAACTGCAAAATCATGAAAAGTGATTAAAATAACACAGTGTCTTTAAGAATCAGTGCCATTGTGAAATACGAACCAACTTTTGAAAAAGGTGATTTTAAAATAAATATTTTTATAATGAAAAAACTAACGCAGTCATATGCCTTTGCGAACCATTCAAGTTTTTCACTACCAGTTTACATCCATGTATGTAAAAAAAATGGATGCGTCACCAACCCCCCATAATTATAAATAAGTATGAAATCTTGAGTTATGGCCAAGAATATATTTTGTGAGGTTAGAGTGAACTTGACCTTTGATGTTCAACCGTCAAATTCTGATCAGGTCATTCTTGAGTCCAAGTTTACATTTATGCTAAATGTGAGGAAACTTCCTTTAAGGCCTTCTTGAGATGTTGCATTTATGAGAATTCGATGGATGCAAGGTCACAGTGACCTTGATTTTTGACTATCAAATTCTAATGAGTTCATTGTTGGGTTCGAGTAGACGTTTGTTCCAAGTTTGAAGAAATTCACTCAAGGTGTTCTTGAGATAGCCTGTTAATGAGAATGGGATGGCTGCAAGGTCACAGTGACCTTTACCTTTGAACACCAAAATCTAATCAGTTCATCCTTGAGTCCAATTGAACATTTGTGCCAGATTTGAAGAGAAAAAAAAAAAAAAAAACACCTCACGGTGATGAGTAAATCGCATTTACAAGAATGAGACGAACCGAGGTCACAGTGACCTTAACCTTTGACCACCAAAATCTAATCTGTTAATTGTTAAGTCTAAGTGGACATTTGTGCCAAATTTGAAAAAAAAAATCCCTCAAGGTGTTCTTGAGATATTGTGTTTACAAGAATGGGATTAATAACCCAAAAACATAATGCCTCCAGCCACAGCTATTGCCAACATGAAGGCATAAAAACTCAAAGATTGAACTACCTTTCATAATAATGAGTTGAGTTTTAATTGAATTAAATGTCACAATTTATTTGGGATATTTCATCTGTCTTTATTTATTTATATGCATATCTATTTTATTCTGTCTATTTTAATGGCATATTTTATTTAAGATTGAACACATCATAATTCTACAGTTTGAACTTTGGTAGTTAGTTCAGAATTAGAGACAATATGCCATGTCTGAGCTCATGAAGTGACACAACATAGAGCTAGCACATTGAATTGTGACTACACCACCATATTTTTAGATGTACAGGAACATTAAGCACTTGAGAGTATCAGTAATATGCTCATATAACACTCATTCAGACACTCCAGTTCAGAGTCAGTGAATGAATGTTTTCTTCTTTTTTTTTTAATCAAAGTGTAGTTTATATTTTCTCAACTGCCTACCTACAGTGTATTACTCTGATTGCATTATTCTCATTCAAACCTGCATGTTGGTTCCGCAGTCTGGTCTTTTTGTATCAGTGACAAAGCATAAACACATAAACACATCAGCCTCTGGCTGATAATGTAATCTGGCACCAGCTTCGAGGACCGGGCGGAGTGGAGGAGAGGAGTGTGCCAAGCACTCCGGCGGCTAAATTTACTCACCCGCTGTAACCCCGCAGCCTATGCAGATTCTATTAGCACTTCTGAACAGTTCAGTACACCATCAGTCTGCCATTCTCCATGTTAATGATGAGTGGTGTGCTTTGTATCATACCAACCTTTCTCAGCACAAAGAGGAGCTGCACTTTGAATAGTTACAAGGATCCAAAGTGCTGCATTAGAAAATACTGAAGTTAGTGTAAATCAGCAATACAGGTGTGTGTAAAAGTTTCTTAGATTTGCATCTCATCCTTTACCTCAGGGAGCAAGATAATGTCCTCTATTTATCTTCTCACACTTGTTTAATCAGTGGGACAATAGCAATTTACAATCCCCATCCAGAGTGGAAACTGAGTGCACCCTGTTGTAGGCCGGCACTGTGACCTAACAGCTGGCTTTGTTCACATTTGGATTTAGTTTAGATTTTACGTCCCTTTATTTCCAGAGAAACTGATACAATGACGTAAAGAATGCAGGTACTTGAAGTGTCTAAAAGCAGTAACTTGTTGGCTGAGGTACTCTACAGCCCCTTTCCCACTGGACAATAAAATCTGGCTGTTGTAATAAATAGGAAAGGTTACAACTGGCATTCATTCCTGGGATGACTCTAAGTAGTCACAGGTAATTAGCAATCTAGCTCCTATCAGCTCTGATCTGCAGTGATGGAAATATGGCACAACATCAGGGTGGATGCGCTAATTTTTGCCCCTTTAATGCTGCAATGCTATGACACGCCACCACAAAATACTGTCTTTGTACAAGCAGCGCTGGAGCATTGTTTAAAATTAATTGGCACGGAGTTTGAAAGACTCACTGGGTCTCATTCATGAAAAGTGAGTAAATCTGTGTGTAGATTTGCACATAAAAGCCTACTCTACTAAAAATCTACTCCGGATTCAGGAACACCGCGGGAAACTCAGATTTGATTGTAAACACGTGTGTATGATCATGAATCTCAATCCATCGTAAAGTGACAGCGCACTCTCGGTAATCAGCAATTAGCAAAATCCCCGCCCATGAATAACCAATGACCACCATATAAGGAGGTGTAGGTGAATCCAGTCAACCTGTCAGTCATGGCGCAAACAAAGAAATAATTTTGGGTGAAGTGGACTTAAGAAAAAACATTTTATTTTCTTCAGTTAGTAGTGGTGTGACAGGGACAGGCAAAGCGAAGGCCTGGAGGGAGGCAACAGATGCTGTTAATGTTGTCTCCATAGTACAAAGAACCATGTCAGAGGTGAAGAGTAAATGCCTTGATATGAAACTGGAGGCAAAGAAATGCATAAGCACACACAAAAAAAATACAGCGGTCACCATTTGTGGGGTTTTGAATGAAGTGGGAACGGGAAACCAGAGATGTTTTGTGCGTAATGGATAAACTCTAAATCAGTGATGGCTGTCGGAATGGGAACTGCCCATTGGTTCGACATCCCATTGTTCCGACCATATTAAACTCATTGTTCCGAAGTCCGTTCCGAAATCATCATGATGCCCTGTGGTTAAGGTCTGGTTAGGTTTAGGCACAAAAACACTTGGTTAGGGTCAGGAAAAGATCATGGTGTGGGTTAAAATGAAAAAGAAAGTGACAAACTCATAAGCCGCACTCATGGCGCACCATACGCCCGCCGCGAGCCGTTCAGCACCGCGGACAGTCGGACTAATGGGATGTCGAACCAATGGGCTGTCAAACCAATGACATGGACCCGTCGGAATGTAGAGCTATTTAACATTAATTTAACAAATGATACGGATAACATATAGCCTACAGCAGTTTTGTATGCATCATCTTCAAATTATTTGAATCTTAATAGCCTAAAGCTCTGTTTTTTACAACATAAATTAAACATTTTTCAAATCAGATTTATTCATTCAAATGATCAAAAAGCCACAATAAAAACAAAAAACAAAAAACAAAACGTGTTGTCTCAAATAATTCTTTCAGCTGCTCCTGCTGAACCCAGGCACAGAGGCCGAAGAGGCTGTGATCCAGCTATCCTTATGGATATTTTTATTATCATCATTCAACATGTAGAAAGAACGTGTAATCTATTGAGTCGATTTACATAAATAATTCACAGTCATGAACCTAATCTGGATCTTAAACCTGCTAATTGCCAACTAATTTAACTAAATGTGTTATATTTTTAATATTTTGTCATGTTAAGATTACATGTTTCAAAGGCATCTGTGTATTGTATACATAACAGAGCGCAATACGAGTTAAAATTGTAATTTCCAATAGTGACAAGCAATATTTATGTGCTTTACTAAATTTACACAAGCACTACAAGTGATCAGGAGCAGGAGTAGATTTTGTTAGTAGCTACAAAAAGATCGGAGCTACTAAAATATTGATGAATGCGGACATGCACGTAAATTTCCATCTGCGAACAGTTTACACACAAATTCTGTAACTGAGAAGTTGAGTTAAATAACGGCCAAAAAAGTGTTTTCGCAGAACATTATGATGTTACACCTTTTGGATAATAAGGCCTCTAGTTTCCCGGTGCAGCGCAGGGTGGCGAACCCCGCGCAGAGCTAGTTTCGAGCAGCGCAACCCGAGGCGCGCTCAGTTTGGTAGTTTGGCAGACCAAGGTACGCTGAGATGGGTGTGGCGGCGGGGAGGAGGTGTCGACAGATCCAGCTTGGCGCAGTGACAGTTTCGTGCCAAAAGGCTTCACGGAAGGTGCGCTAAAAGCTCGCCAGCTGAAACCAGGTCTATTGTCAGCGCAGGGGGAGCGCAGCCGGTGTAAGCCGAAGTTTGGCTGACCGGCGGACAGTGCGCACACGTCACCAAAACCTCACAGGCAGGCACAGGCACATTAACGATGCAATAAATACCCAAAAACACTATTCAATGCAACTATCTGCAATTAGCACATAAATGTATCTCTATATCGACTGTCCCGTCACATCTGATGTCAGATCAAAGGGGATTAGCACCGTTTGGCACGCGTAATGGAAACCCAACCTGATTTGATTAACACAGCTGCAAACTAATGAGTTCACATCCCTCTCAGCCAACCACAAACAGCCACAGCATCAGATAGGGAGTATATATTCAACATCTGTCATCTTAGAAAAGTCACAAGAAAAGAAACAGAGTGAGACTGCGAGAGAGAAAGAGAGAGCGTGCGCACGAGAGAAACGCAACATTGATTTACAATTGTGGTGACCTCCTCCCAGGCTACCTTTGCATCATCAGCTCGTGGAGGTCTGCTCGCAGTTCCGTATATTCAGACACTGCGAGCTTGGACCTCCCGGACCAAAACATCAGTTTCCTCCTGGGAGAAGTTTGGCCGTCTGACGCTGCTGCTCTCTTCTGCCATGGCGAATTGAGTAAACTCTCATTACGCCTTCATGCGGCGCATTTAAGGGCGAGGAGAGGGGCTCATTTGATTGGTGGGATGTGTGTAAAACCCACTCCACGCCTTCTCTCCTCCCTCTTTCCGACTTGCGCAGGTAGGAGGGCAGGAGGTGGGAAAGAGGAGTAGCTGCGCCATCGCATACGGTGTGCCAAACTTGCAAAATCCCCCTGGCCACACCCAGTTGGTGAAGCGCAGGTGTCATTCCTTCATTCCATTTTATCCTGTTAAATATCTGTGTAATTTGTCATAATTAGCATATGAATTCTTGAGTTATGGCCAAAAACATATTTTGTGAGGTCGCAGTGATCTTTGCCCAAATGCTAATTAGTTCATCCTTGACTCCAAGAAGACGTTCATGCCAGATGTGAAGAACAGAGATATTGCATTCTTGATAGTGAGATGGCTACAAGGTCATGTTGATCTTGACCTTAGACCACCAAAATCTAATCAGTTTATCATTAGGACATTTGTGCCATGAGGAAATACCCTCAAGGCCCAGTTAAGATATAACCTTCATGAGAATGTGACAAATACAAGGTGACAATGACCTTGACCTTTGACCGCTAAATTCTAATCAGTTAATCTTTGAGTCCAAGTGGACATTTGTGCCAAATTTGAAGGAAATTTCCCCATGGTGTTTTTATGACATGATGTTCCCAAAAGTGAAACTGACCAGGTCACAGTGACATTCACCTTTGACCTATGACTACCAAAATCTAATCAGTATATTGCTGACTCCAAGTGGATGTTTGTGCCTAATTTCAGGAAATTCCCTTGAGGCCTTCTGAAGATATCTCATTTACAAGAATGAGGTGGATTGAAGACCACAGTGACCTTGACCTTTGTCCACTAAAAGCTGATCAGTTAATCGTTAAGTCCAAGTGGACCCTGCTCCTGTCTGCTTGATGACTGAAATGTCTATTCATTAGCATATACTTAAAATACTTTATATGAAATGACTGTTAAAGTATTAATTGTGAAATTCTGTCAGGCATCAGCATCATACCAGTGATAGAGTCTAAAGTCTTAGATCTTAAGTCTTTTAAAACTGGATCGACCTTTTTTTGTGTACAGTATTGTGTATTTAAAAGTGTTTGGGCACTGAATACTGATGCAAAGGTAAAAATGGCACACAAAAAATGCAGTAATCCCTTGCACTGTAAGTGTAACAGTATATGTACTGTATGTGTGCCTGTAAGCATCAGCATTTATGTATCACTGCATCTGAAATGATGTTTTCCCTCTCACGTGTATTATTCCAATCTCCCTGATTAGCAGCATGTTTTCAACAAGCTCATCTGAAACAGAAAATTAATCCTGGATCAACAGACTTTCTCTGAGATGTTTGATAAATTACAGCCCTTATCTTTCCAAGGAATGGCATTCTCTCGCTGTCTATTGGCATTAGAGAAGAGCTCTCGCCGATCACCGCTCCAGCGTTAATCATCTCGGTACTGCGACACAGTGCATATTTCTCCTACAGCCTATGTTCAGTTAGAGAGTCGTGTACTGTCCCATTTAGCAAAAGATAAAGGAAGACTTTGTCCCACTTCTTAATGTGTTGACTCACTGATGTACAGCTCTGAGGAGGATAATTAAAACATAGAGGACCCAAGGAGAATACTATTGGTCCTGTGTGTGTATCACTGAAACATTTTATCAATGAACAAAACCATTCTCTTCCACTGACAGTAAATAGACCAAAATGAGGTACTATCTGGTATCTCTGGTAACAAGTTTGTAAATTCTGCCTGACATGTAAAAGTTTGTCCAGCTCTGACCTGAATTGTGTTTTTAGACAAATGACCTAATCTGATTTCTGAATTTAGGGTGGACTTGAAGAGTTGGCCAGAGAGGGATATAAATGGGACGCTGACGCAAATACAAATAGTACATTAAAATGGGACACTAACTGTCAATGGACTTGATGCTCTTCTCACTTTGGACATCGCTCAAAACTACAACTAAGCATTATGATGAACTAAAAAGAACCAGTATTGCTCCTACAGGAACTTGAAATGGAGAGCTCCAAGAATGAGTCCTAAAACCCAGAGATGAGATAGGTCAGTGCAATTTTTGAATGGGTTTTTGGTTGCCTGAAATAAGGTCTGTGGTTAACACAAGCATAAGAGACTCATATGTTTTGTTCGACAACCGAAAATATTTCTGTAAATACCCCATTTGTGAATTTTGAAACTTTTATGTCTTAGAAAAGGCAGTTGCCAACAAGTTGCTAAATGAGACTACAGAATGTCATCACACCGGACACCGCCTTGTTGTGGTGGCAACATTTCCACAGGTGTCCTAACTAGGCTATACCTACCACAGGTATAGCCTAGTTCGCTTAGAGCCTAACGTTAGCTTTTTCCTGCTGGTGATTGACTTTAGCCTCCAAAAATTATGACAGTAGTATTCATTTGTGAAGATTATCTTGCTGAACAAAATGTGTAAGGATCATAAACATTTGTTGTCACAGACCTTATTTTCTGCAATAATCCTAAAAAATCCCATAGGCTTTTTGACAATGGTACCAGTGTGATGCTAACTTCTGCACTAGCCAGAAAAAAATTTATCCTTGGAGCAAAGGAATTTTTTACTACATTATACAGGGATGTACGCCGATATATAATAAGTCATTTGACTGATAACTGATACCAATATCGACATATCCACTTTTTCCCCACCTAATTTTAGTGATCATCAAGTCTCTTCTGAAGTGGAATTAACATCATATTATGCATGCACACTCTTATTGTGATGGTCCACCAGCAGATGGAGACATGAAATAGAATGCTTTCAGTGTATAAAATGTTGATTCATTGTGCAAAATGAGAAAAAGCATGTTGGCTGATTCTTCATTCTAAAGTCGACATCGGCCGATACCGATGACTAGAGATGTACCGATATCACTTTTTCCTTCCCAATCCCGATTCCGATCCCTGAACCTTAGGTATCTGCTGATACCGAGTACCGATTTGATACCAGCGCGTAAAATAAAAATGGATTGGATATGAATTGTTGTATGTCTCAACTCCTAAATTCTTATGTAAAATATTAAAGCCACTACAAGGAACTTTTAACTGGATATGCAAAGGTCTCTCGTTTCTGCTGATGTCTGTGCGTGACCTACAACAGCAAATGAGACCATCGGTGTGAAGATAAGCTATTTTTATATAGTGTATATCCATACCTTTAGGAAACTGTCTCCGGGTCCGCCCCAGGTCGCTTCCAGGATGAAACGATTTACGGCACTCAGACGGCACACGTCATCTTACCTAGCTGCTTACATTTGACTAGTAGTGAAATGAAACAGTGACTATCATAAATAGGCGCAATACGCGCTAGAGTTCATGGGAAATGTAGCCTTCATTCCGGCAAAACACTACCACTTTTGTCCACAGGGTCGCCAAAATCACCTCAAAATTAAAGTTTAGGGCTTTAAGAAACAAATACATAACAGTAGAATGAAGGCCATAAAACTTTTTTTTTTAAATATTATTATTATCCAGTGTTGACACAGATCAAGACACAGGTTAAAGTGCAGCCACACAATTTGGTAAAAAAGACATTTTAAAGGCTACAGTAGAATGCTTTTTAAACTCTGCTCCGTTTCCGTTTCGTTTGCCTGTAGCGTGCGTATCGGATTGGTCATAGGCTGTACTCGCCGATACCTGATACCGCATTTTAGGCAGTATCGGAGGCATTTCCTAAACTGGTATCGGTGCAACTCAACTGATGACATGCTGATATTATCATGCATCCCTACAGTCCCTCTAGGATTTCGCTGTCAGTTTCTGAGATTGTTGCAGTCTGAAATGTCTGATTTCATGGCAGCTTCTACAAAAAACTCAGATGCATGTTGCAATGATTATGGGCGTATTTTGCAATGAATTGCAGGGGCAACTGAAAAATGTCATCTCCGATTTGGAGTCTATAATCATGAGCATTCAGTGTATCCCACAGAGTTAGAATCTATTTGTGAAGGATGATGTAAGCTGTGTGATGCTAACAATTAGCCCTGTCACCATGTGTGTGTGTGTGTGTGACTCTGTCACATCAGCCACACATCACATCTCTGACAATTACCCCTAACCCTAACCCCAGGCACAGAGCTCACATTAATGAGAAAAGAGGGGCAAGAAGGGGCTCAGTGAAACAATACGCTGTGCACTGCTCTACAATGAAATGAGATTTAACCCATTTTAAATTATGAAATCTGCTGTAGAGTTGCTGTGATTGGACACAATTGCAAGGTCTCACAGAATGCTTGGGGAGTGCCTGAATTTGTGTTAATTGTTGCGATCGCAACACCCTGGAGGGACTAATTAAAGTGCTCCTTTCTTGTCCTGTGGAAACTTTGACTTTATGTGGAAAAAAGCTGAAAAGATTAGTTGATTAATCTGTTTATTGACTGACAGAAAATTAATCTGCAATTAATCGTTTATGTAATTTCTTTAAAGAGTATTTGAATAATTTAGCATTGCTGTCCTACATTTTCTGAGTCACACACAGTTAAATAAACAAGATCAGAATCAATGCAGTACAAGAGATAACATCTTTTTTATATCACACATTCTTCTTGCCTGGTGTCTACATTACTTACAATGCAACTGGACCGCCAACAGCTCAGTTGGAGTTTTGGGTGTGTTATGCTTGCAGTCTCCTGCTGTTAACCTCCAGCTGCGGTGAGGAGCGGGCTACAGAGGTCTGGTAAGCTCCCTTCTTTCTAACTCCACACCCCCTGGAATTTTTTATATTTTCAAACCTGAATCTATCACAGTTCACACAGCTTCCTCCACAGCCACAAAACACTTTACAACTATTTTCATATATGCAGTAGTACTCTCTAACAACTGTAAACAGACTTTGATGTGCAGAATCAGTGGACTCTTTGGGGTGTCCGACTGTTGGTCGGACAAAACATTGTTAGCTGCAGCCCTACTACAGTATGTTTCACTGTGAGAAATTACTTCAAATTTCTATCCATCCATCCATCCATCCATCCATTTTCATCCGCTTATCCAAGGCCGGGTCGCGGAAGCAGCAGGCCGAGCAAAGCACCCCAGACATCCCTCTCCCTAGCAACACTCCAGCTCCTCCTGGAGGACCACAAGGCATTTCCAGGCCAGATGAGATATGTAATCCCTCCAATGTGTTCTAGGTCTGCCCCGGGGCCTCCTACCAGTGGGACGTGCCCAGAACACCTCCAGCAGGAGGCACCCAGGTGGCATCCTGATCAGATGCCCGAACCGCCTCAACTGACCCCTTTCAACGCAAAGGAGCAGCGGCTCTACTCCGAGCTCCCTCCGGATGTCCAAGTTCAAATTTCTCTAAGTATTAAAAAGGGAATTCAGGATTTTGTGAACTTTTCAGAATGCACTATGTTTGAGGGGATACTTTTTAGTCACATCGCAATTCTCTCTTAAAGGTTACGTCTTGATGCAGAAAGATCAATAATTCAAAATTTAAAACCCAATCTTCAATATCATGATCGTTGTAACAGTTTTGTGAGACTGGGCTGCTTGGTCTTTACAGCTCAAGAATGGTGCAACATAATGGATGTAAAACATGCGCATCACTCGGCTGTGATTATATCCTGTATGGCTGAACTTATTGGACAGGGACAGATGTAAACACTTGCGTCGTGTTCACATTCTAAGCCAGGGTACTTCTTGAGTTTTGCTCTGAATGGCTGAGCATGAGCAACTCCAGACTGACACCATCCTACCAACACTTCCTGGCTTTGGAGCATTTCAGTCTCTATGAGAGGCTGGCACTTGGTCAGTGACTTCCGGCATTAGACACCGACGAAAAAAGCTGTCCTTTCACATCAGCATGATACATGGCAGGTCACCGTTATTGTTTAATGGCAGCTGGTGGTATCAGGGGGAAATGCCGCTGGACAGCAACGAAAGTTAAGGTGGCGAAAATCTAAATGGGGTGAGTGGGCCCAACAACTGAGGTGGAGGCTGGCGTTCACTTCCCATAAAGCCAAACCCTGTTTTTTTTTTTTTTTAAACCCAACCGAAGCATTTGTTGCCTAAACCTGACCATGTGCATGTGCAGGCTAAAAGTATACACGTGCACTCATTGTTTAAGGAAAAAAATGTCAATTCGCAATGTACTAACGTAGTGTGTTTATTTTGAAAATGAGACTGTATGCAAACTGTACATTTCACGTGAAAACAGAAGTGTATTTTGAAAACAGACAATGCATGTAACAGGCTGAAGTTAACACGGTGTCCAGAATGTCAACAACCAACACACCCAGGGTACCTTGCACGTCACATCTTGACGTGGGAAGTCAATAACCAAATGTTGTTATGTGACAAAGTTGGAGTGAGAATGTGTTGAAAGTAGAGTATTTTTAAACCTCTTAAAACCTGGGTCTTCAACAAGGGGTCAGGGACCCATCGGGCTCCTCAGAGTTACTGCAGGGGGGTTGCCAAATTATTGTTTGATCATTTTTGATATTTTTTTAAACATTTATTTTCTTGTCAGCAATTAAAATATGTCTGAAAGTACATTTTGCCTTTGCAACAAATTATATTTGTGAAAGTGAAGTTTCCTCCCTCAGCTACCTGAAAAGCAATACAGGTCACGACTGAGGCTGAAACTGCCTTCTGGCAACCTCCATCCACCTGATTTAATATGCAATTCAATTTTGTACAATACATGTAGTAGGGGGTCCCTACTACCTCTCCCTTTCAGCTAAAGAGTCCTTGGCCTGAGAACCGTTGCAGACCCCCGTCTTAAAACACATCTGGGGGGTAACATAGTAACACTCCAACCGTGTTACTATGATATACCTCAATGAACCATTATGTTTTGTTGGAATGGTTCTGCAGCTCCATATGTTGGATTATCATATTGCTTTATCAGCTGGTATTCTAATGTTTATTCACTGTTGATTCAACGTCATACACCACAGTTGAATCACTGTTGAATTATATTTTGATTTTGAAAGATGAATCAACCTTGATTCTGCAGTGTTGTTTCATAAACTTTAAATGTTGTTTCAAAATAATTTTAATGTTGAAACAGATATTTATAAAATTTCAATGTTGACTTATGTGACATTTGTTAAACTTTTTTTCAGGACCATCAGAATTAAACATTGCCTCAATGTTGTTTTAATGTTGAAACAACAACTGACATCATTTCCACCACATTTCACTGTTGAAGATCAGTCGACTTCACCTCAATATTACTGTAACTTAAGTGAAATAATTATCCAACTACTAAGGTTTACATGTGACGCAACTGAAGGGAGGAAATTT
Source organism: Epinephelus lanceolatus (assembly GCF_041903045.1). NCBI lineage: Eukaryota > Metazoa > Chordata > Actinopteri > Perciformes > Serranidae > Epinephelus > Epinephelus lanceolatus. The sequence continues at coordinate 43,541,663 of NC_135738.1, forward strand.
AGGGTTGATTTATTTCTTCCTCATCCGTTAATCCGTTTGTTGTTTTCCTAATTAATTGATAAATGTTTAGTGTGTGAAATCTTAAAGAACAGTGTGAAATGCCCATCACAAGTTTCCTGAGCCCCTGGTGACAACTTCACACTGCTTTGTTTATCTGACCAACAGTTTTAAGGCAAACAATTAGTCATCCTACATTGATATAAAGCAGGTAAACAGATAAAAAAAGTTACTTTTCAGTAGCTAGAAGCTGTGAATATTTGGAATTGTTGTTATTTTTGTAAGTCAACTAATGGATAAATGAACTAGTGTGTCAATAATTTATGTGACATGTTTAGTATTCCTACAGAGAGTTAACGTGTTGGTGATCTACAGTGAGTTAATACTTTTCTCTGCAGGCTGGTTCAGGTCATTTCAGTAGTAATCTAATGCTGCTTCTGACACATTCATTCCAAACTTTCACCACAACACCACCACACTGTGCTGACCTTTGATGTGCTCGTTGACGACGCTCTCCAGCCGGTCGAGCCTCTCGATAATCCTCAGCGTTTCCCCTTTACTGTCCTCTTCCAAGTTTCTGTCGGCCTCCCCGCCGCTCTCCGCAACTTTGGGACCTCCGTTATTGGCGACATAGTTGGTGATCCAGCCGACATAGAGGAGACACACGATGTTGGTCATGCCGCTCAGGATCACACATGTCGACACCAAAGTTTTAGTTCTCCTTGTGCACAGCATCGCGACATCCCTCCATGGGCTTCCTGTTCCCGACGCGCGCAGGCAGGTGGATTGAGGAGAAGACGCACTCGACAAACGTGTCCAAATGGAAGTAGAGCGTTGTGATGCTGTGGAGTCAGTCCGCCTCTGCGCTCTTAGGTCCCGGCTGAGACAGAAATATTCCGGAGGCTTGAAACACTTTACCCTGCCGGATTAACAATAGTAATATTTCTGGTAATAACACCAAGAAGTAGAGTCCCCGCTGAGCAGCCGGCGAGTCAAGCTGCGCTCAGCCTGCAAAGCTGTCAGACGCAGCGCTGCAACCAGCCCCCCTCCACCCCTCCTCCTCCTCCGCCAGCCTGGAGTCCTCACACAGCCCAATAGGAGGGGAGGAGGCGGGCTCTCATCGCCTCTGCCGTCCCCCTCACAGTGAGAGCACACAGAGGGTGGAGGGGAGGAGGAGGGTAATGTGAGGAAGCTGAGGTGCATCGATACAGTGATGGATAGCCTCGGTGAGGTAATGACAGTCAAACAGGTGCGTTTATGTAAATAAGAGTGGACTTTCTCGGGTGTGTGCGTAAGTGTGTTGTCTCTGATGCATAAACCACGTGCAGAAGTGTACAGGTTTGTGCGTAGAAGGTTCTGTAGGTGTGTGTAGTTGCGTGAGTGTGTTCAAACACTGTAGATTCAGTTGTGGAACCGCAGATGTACAGCACCTGTTAGAGGCTGTAGAGAAGTTATTAGAGGTGATGTTTTTTTTTTCCTTTCGGCTAAAGGGAGACTAGTCAGACCTTTTGAGGACAGCAAGGTAGGGTCTTTCTTTTTATCAGTCCCACTAGACAAACGCCACAAAATCTAAACATTATTCTGCTGTACAAGAATTCATATTAAAGGGGTAGTTTGGATTTTTAGTAGTGGGGTTGCATGGGGTACTTGGTCGTGGACCTGCATTTGTATAGTGCCTTTCTAGTCATCCAACCGCTCAAAGCGCTTTTTACACTACGAGTCACATTCACCCATTCACACACACATTATTACCCTATACCTGCTACCCTACAAGGTGCCACCTGCTACTCAGTTTTTTTAAACACCACACACACCAATGGAACAGCCATCGGGAGCAACTTGGGGTTCAGTATCTTGCTCAATACTTCGACATGCAGACTGGAGGAGCCGGGGATCGAATCACTGATCTTCCGATTGGTGGACGATCCACTCTACCTCTGAGCCACAGCCGCCCACTTATCCATAGTCAGTGTGTTACATATAGTAGATGTCAGTCAGTATGCCCCCACTTTGGAAAAGCAGGCTGGAGTCTGAGACAGAAGCTAAGCAATGTACTGCTGTGGATGGGAGCCAGCGACAAAAGGTATTTTAACCACCTAAAAAAAAAAAAAAATCACACTATACACTGTACACTATATTGAAAGTATTTTCGCCACTTAACCTTTTCATCAGACAGCCCATTTTGACAGTAAAGACATTAACAGCTTCAGTTCCTCATCTATGCTCTCGTCAAAGCCACCAGACTCTGCTGACAAAGCTTGCTGAACACAGGAGCTGCTGCTCCAATCAGTTAGTTTGTTTGTTTTATTGATTGACTTTCTGATTAACTAACCCTTTTAAATGCCAAAGTCACACAATAACCCAAACAAAATGATTGTTTGAGGCAGTGGTACACCACCAGCTCATGTGTTCAGTGATGCTAAATCACTGTTTTTAACAGTGGAGTCTTTGAAAATCACTGTCTGACATTAAGGCAAAGTAGTAAAAATATTCTGAATATAGCATATACTTAAAATTATTGTGATTTTTTTTAAGGTGGGACTTATTTTAGGTGTGGCTACAACACATTTGGTTGCTGACCTCACAACAGCACTAGATTTCTCAGTTTCCATGTCAGGCTCCAGCCCGCTTCTCCAAACTGGAGGTGTGCTGACTATCATCTACTGTATGTAATATACTGTCTTTGGATAAGTACCCCATGCAATCCCACTTCAGAGAAAATCTGAACTATCCCTTTAAGCAAGTTTCATGGGATATCCAAGTCACAATGGGAAACTAATGGAACATCTGGCCAAGGGACAACCACTGAAAATTAACCTTTTGGTACATTAAGAGTGATGTTAATTAATGTGCATTCCCTTCATAAATAAGTAAAATAAAATAAAATCACCAATCATCACTTAAACCCACTCTTAATGTGGTGTGGTGTATTTATATGCAGAGAGACTGCCTTCTGCCTGTGCTTTCTCCTTGTTTTCTATGCTCGGGACGTTTATAGGCATGAAAACCTACAGCACTCAGGTGAGATTAGGGCTTTATAAAAGGTAGTAAATGGGTGCCAGGCCATAAGCAGCAGGCATCAAAAAGACACAGTGCAGAGAGAGAAAAAAACCATAGCAGGGTGAAACATCAAACAAGAGTGAATCTGTGGTTGATTTTCACTTTTACTTTTGCTGGTGAGCATGTTTACAAACAGAAATCAACAATCCTGCATAGTATACCTTTACATATACCAACAGTGGACACATTCTCAAAAAAGGGACAAAATAAAATAAAAATAAAATAGCTAAACACCAAAAAGTAGTTTAACACTTTTTCTTCAACAGACTATAGTCATTGGGTTTTCCCGTAACATCTCAAAGTGAATCCCTTACTTTATAAAATGAACTGACACATGTTGATGATGGTACATAGAATTTTTTATGATGAAAAGAAGCCTAACAATTAATTAAAGCACATTTTTAATAACTATTCTAATCACAAATGTGTGGTATATTTCAGTCATTTTCCTTTATTAGGCTAAAACATCATCCAAATTCAAATTTGTTTTTTATATTTGGAATCAGAGGTAGGGCAACAAAAATACCTTCCCCTCAGATACAGCACCTGTGCCTGATTTGCATAGTGACAGTGGTAATAAATCCTTATTTAGTAGCTTTTGGTTCAGTAATAGAGTAGATAAAATGCTGCCAATAGGACACAGTTTGTTATGTTTGCCATAACTATGGCTTTAGTTAAGTCTGCTTCTATTGTTCATTTTGATGTCTATGTTCTATTACAGTTTTACAGTTGCTTTAGTGCATATCTCTGATCAGAATTAAAATTCTCATAACTGTTAGTTCAGCCTCCACAACATTTAGTCATTTGTGCACATCATAATAGCAGTTTCTCATTCCTTCCAACAAATTGCAAATGCTTTGGACATGCATCAATTGCTTTCATACAATTCTCTGCTGTTTTATAACATTATCATTTGCTTATGTCATGTCAGTCAAAATAAACTATACTTATGAATATTGAATAGTCATTCCCTATAAAACTAATATTCCTCATTTCATTGCTTGAGTCATTACATACAAAAATGTTGAACTAATTGTCAAAATCTGTCAAGCAAATTTTATACATTTCTTTATCATTTTTTCCTGAAAACGTCTCCTAAATTGAACAATTTCTCTCAGGTGAACCTCAGCTTTCACTGATGAGGAGGAGTGTGTGAAGTATTGGTTGTAACTAGGGAAGAGAATCGAGAACCGGTTCCTGTTAAGAACCGGTTCCAACTGGTTCAATTCATCGACATCATTAGCCTTTATGCTTAACGATTCCCTTATCGATTCTTTTCATTACGCCGAATCTATGCTCGTCAGTCAGCAGCACGTTCAACAACAAAGAAGACGTAATGGCGGAGAGACAGAAGCGGTCAAAGCCGTGGCTTCACTTCACGCTGTTAATAGCCTCCCTGGAGCTGCTTGCCCACTGTGGAACCTCGCGCATCCCCGCTCCAGGTACACGGCGGCAGGACGCTGTTGTTGTTAGCCTCACTGGAGCTGCTAGCCCGCTGTGGAACTTCGGTGCATCCTCACTCCAGGTAGACAGCGGCAGGACGCTGTTGTGTTAGCCTCACTGGAGCTGCTAGCCCGCTGTGGAGCCTCGGCACGTCCCTGCTCCTGTTGTCGGATTTCATGGAAACACCAAGGATGGTAAGATGAGGGCAGTTGAGTTGATTTGCATGCCATTTGTTGTTATAATATGCTGGGCTAGCTGCGTTAGCTGCCTCACCTGAGTTAGCTGCACTAGCTGTGTGGTGTTGACACACTCAGGCTGTGGGCCGGGATTTTCCAAATCTTTCTCATCGTCTTTCTAAACTAGACCATGGCTTTAAGGTTCATAATAAAACGTTATGAAAGCTGATGTATTGGGTTACAAACAACAGGAGATGATATCATTAATTCACAGGAGGAATCGATAAGGGAATCGATAAAGAATCGGATCGATAAGCAGAATCGATAATGGCATTGATATCAATAAAATCCTATCAATTCCCATCCCTAGTTGTAACCAATGATAAGCCACTTCTCCACAGTCATTCAAAGCTGAATCCCATGAACCTTCACTTGGCAAACATATATGAACCGAGCAGGACACAGTGTGTACCATTTCTACAATACTGTGACACAGAAATGGAAAGTCAACGTCGTGGAAGAGGGGTGAGGATGCGGGGAAGAAGGGGAAGGGGCAAAACAGGGGAAGAGGAAGAAGAAGCCAAGTAAATAGGCGGATTCCTGATGAAATTAGGGCTACAATTGTGGACCATGTTGTCAATCACGGCCTCACAATGGCTGAGGCTGGTCGAAGGGTGCATCCAAATGTTGGGAGAACCACTGTAAATTCAATTATTCAAACATTTCGTCAGGAGAACAGGTGTGTATATTGGACAGTAATTCAGCACTAAACAATCTGCACTACTGTCATTGTGTCATACGTAAGTAATAAGTAAGTGTGTATTTTTCTTTTGCACAATGCTGTGAACAAATTAGAATTGCAGTAAAAATGTGAAACATATGTATTCAGTGTCTTGTACTCACCTCACTAAATACAGTAATGTGTAACTTTACTGTAGTTTTCAAATGGCTGTGCAAATAGTGTAGAGTATTTTCAGGTAGTGTCACCAAGATCTGACTTTTTTGCATTGGAAAACATTTACAGAGTAAACTGTCATAATGAAAACATGACAAAGCCATTTGACTCTTGTTCATAAACAATGGTGTCAGGACTTTTCATTTTGATGACACTGACACTTTCATTGACATGAATACTTGCTTTTGAGGAATGAACTATCCATTTTGAGCAAGTGACACAGTTTTGCAGTTTGCTCTAATTGTTTTGAGAAATGCACTAACTCTTGTGCAAATGTTAATAGTGATGTGAGAAATGCACCAAAGCGATTGAGAAAAACTGTAATAGGGTATGTTAAGGTGCAGTGTGTCTGATTTAGGAGGACATATTGGCAGAAGTGGAATATAATGACTATTTTCTTTAGTGTATAACCTGAAAATAAGAATTGTTGTGTTTTCATTACCTTAGAATTAGGTGTATATATCTACATAGGTCCATGGAGATCACCATGTTGTAGCGCCTTATTTCTACAGTAGCCCAGTATTTTTAGTGGTTTAAATCACCTGGTCCGTTTGTTTTGCAGAAGAAGGACCTCTGCAAATAATTTGGCTCCCAGGAAAAAAAACAAAAACCCCTGAACAATGAACACCAAAGGAATTCTAACAGGATGAAGTTTCAGCTGGTTGCAATCTGCAGTCCTCACCACTAGAAGGCACTAAATCCCCCTAAATGTTACACACTGTTCCTTTGAATAGGCAAACACTATTTTAAATCCTTTATGCACTTTTACTTAATAATGGTAAACTGAACCGTAGCGATGTAACATTTTATTTTAAGATACTGGTTTGAGGGTCGTACGGTTTTGTGCTGAGTTAAGGGATGGGTCCAAAGGAAATATAAATAACGATGGCAAGGGTCTTGCTTTCTTAAGGTAAACATAGGTTTCAGCCCCCCTCCCCACCTATCAATTTTTCTACACTCCCTAAGTGTGTGTGTATGAGAGAGAGAGACAGAGACAGAGACAGAGAGACAGAGGAGAAAATATGTGAAGACTCTACTGTAAAGGTATGGTTATGACTTTGCTGCTAGCAGGTGGTTTGTCCAAAAGCCTCTCATCTACATCACCTCCCCACCTCCTAGCCTTCTTACACACACACACACACACACACACACACACACATACATGCACCTCTGATCACTGGCCACCTAAAGTGCCTACCTGAAATCTAAAGTAACTTCAGAGCTTCACACCACCAACAGATGGATCTCGCAGTTAGAGCCTCTAGGCTGCCGCTTTCATCTTTGTCTTTCATCCACTGCATTGCCAATCATACACACTTGCGCAGATACACACGTACACACACGCAGCGCGTGCCCATGAATCGAAAACTCTCCATTCACCCAAGAGCACTCTGGCAGATTCAGCCGACTCGCCTAGGGTATAAATAATGCATTAGATCTGAAATATTAAGGCTCTCTGTTCTATGCTGCTTTCAGTCTTGTCTGTCCATCTGTCAGTCTGTCTGTCTCACTTCTATCTTTCTTCATTCTCATTTTGGCCAAAAATGGAGGCAAACCATCTTTTTTTTTTTTTTTTTTTTTTTTTTCATTTTAAAAACATCCTTTTAAGAAATGCACACAGTGTTGGAAGATAACCTGATGAGCAGCTTCAAGGCAATCAGTCTTGGGATATCAAAGTCACATTTTCAGAGTTTTTGAAGATGATGGAGACACAGTAGTGCTGACATGATGGTCTGTTTGTACAATTACAGGCTGTAAATCAATCAGTCTGCTCCTGAATCATAGCCATAGCCATGGAGTCATTTTTTTCATCCTAATCAAGTTTAGCTAACAGTGTACTGCACAAATATAAAATAAATGAAAGCTACTACTGTCTACATAAATTACACGTGCAGCGCAACATAAATGAGACATTATCTCATGACACTTTACTCTGACTTCATATGGGCAACTTGACAAATGTAATGTACAAGTACTAATGTACAGTACAAAGACAAGGTATTTAATGTTCAATCTGATAAACCTTATTGTTTTTTTGTAAATATACACTCATTCTGAATTTGATGCCTGCAACATGTTCCAAAAAAGTTGGGACAGGAGCAACCAAAGACGTTGTTGAATGCTCAGAAACACACCATTTAAAATTGGTTAAAAAAAACTGGTTAATTGGTTAAGGTAACAGTAGCATGATTGCTTTTGAAAGGGGTGTCCTGAAAAGCCTCAGTTGTTGACAAGCAAGGATGGTCACTTTGTGAAAAACTGTGTGGGCCAACAGTCCAACAGTCTAAGAACAACATTTGTCAACACACAATTGCAACACATTTAAGAATTTCATCATCAACAATCCATAATATCATCAAAAGATTCAGAGAACCCGAAGACATCTCTGCATACTAGGGGCAAGGCTGAAAACCAACACTGACTGTCCATGAGCTTGGATCTCTCAGGCACTTCATTGAAAACCAACATGATTGTATAAAGGATATTATTACATGGGCTCAGAGACACTTTGGAAAATCATTGTCAGTAAACACAGTTTGTAGCTGTATCAAACAAATGTAAGTTAAGACTCTACCATGAAAAGTGAAAGCCATATATCAACAACAGCCTATGTCTCTGGGCCCTTGCTCATCTGAGATGGACTGACACAAAGTAGGAAATTGAGCTGTGGTCTGACCGGTCCACATTTCAAATTGTTTTTGGAAATCATGGATGTCATGACCTTCGGGTTAAAGAGGAAAAGGACCATCCAGATTGTTACCTGTGCTAAAGTTTAAAGCCAGCATCTGTGATGGTATAAGGGTGTGTTGGTGCCCATGGCATCATGGGTAACTTGCACATCTGTGATGGCATCATGAATGCTGAAAGGTACATACAGGTTTTGGAGCAATATATGCTGCCATCCAGACGATGTCTTTTTCAGGGACATCCCTGCTTATTCCAGCAAGACAATGAGACACATTCTGCACATGTTCCAACAGTGTGGCTTTATAGTAAAAGAGTGCAGGTACTAGACTGACCTGCCTGCAGTCCAGACCTGTCTCCTATTGAACATGTCTGACACATAAAGCACAATATACGGAAATGGAGACCCCGGACTGTTGAGCAACTGAATACATATGGAGCATGGGAAAGAATTTCACTTTCAAAACTTCAACAATTAGTGTCCTGAGTTCCCAAACACTTACTGAGTGTTGTTAAAAGAAAAGGTGATGTAACACAGTAGTAAAAATATCCCTGTCCCGACTTTTTTGGAATGCAAAGCAGGTATCAAATTCAGAACGAGTGTGTATTTACCAAAAATAAAGTTTATTAGTTTGAACATTACTTTTACTTGTAATAAAGACCACTAGTGAGTGAATACACCCGTAAACACCAATGTAGGTCACTGTGTGAATGTGTGGCTTACTAAGTGCAGGTAACTTAGCTATGACAGCTAACATTAGCAGTGGTTGTTTGATTAGCATTAGCAAATGAGCCTATTTTCACCAAAAATGTTTGTTTTCACTCCATGCATTTACTGACACTTTGATGTTAATGTTACCTTTTCGTGTATGTCCTGAGTGAAGTGAAGTGTTATTATTGGTGCAGTGTTACAATAAGTTTCCCATCATCAACTGATGGGATCATTAACAGTCCTAAATTAACGCAAAGCTAACAGGTGGAATAGCTCAGTATGTCGCGTTCGCCAGCTGATATGCAGAATGTAGATTTGCTCCCTCAACTCCTACTGATCTTTGTAGTTTTGTAGTTTGTAGTGTTTAGCTCATTGTTTAGCTTTCCGGTCCACAACTTTACTGTTTTGGTTCTGCTCTGATAGCATCACAGCAGGCAGCCGTTTTCAGCAAATAAGTTTTAAAAACTGTAAACTACCTGCTCACTCACACACACACATACATACACACACACACACACACACACACACACACACAGCTACTGAAGCAAGTGGAGGATAGCAGCTAAAAAGCCAGATATTTCCCTCAGGAGTTGGTAGAGACCAAAAGCAGGCCTAAAAGAGAATTAATAATGGACCCAATGCACCAGGTGGCCAGACACACGACTGCAAATGAAAGATAATGTTGCTTTGAAACTGCTGAATGCGTTAATAAGCCACTGTTGCTAAAGTATGCCATTAACTTAAAAGTGTTTAAATTTAATTCAAAATACTTTAGATATACAAAGGAGCAATTCACAGTAAGCAAGCCTGCATACAGACACACATTGGCAATTAATTTACACACATAAAAGCAGTTTAAAAATACAAATATGAACATGATAGAAAAAGGTTAAATATTCAGGGATTAATAGCAGTTGCCAGTCTGCTATCAGTCAGGCTGACAGCCCCCAACACCACAAAAGCATATATTATGTCAAAAAAGAAATGTAAAAGGGCAAGAGCATTTATTAGTCTATACACAAGGTAACTAAGTATTTCGTATACTGTGGCTGTCTAATGGCTTCTGGAATAAAACCAAGCTTCCTTTTGTTTGTTTATGCAGGCAATCTAAAATGCATTTCTGATGGCACCAGCTGAAAGTAGTTATAGAGGACGTGTAGGGTCATTGATAATCATATATGCTTTTTTTCTATCACCAAGATATACTTGGAATGGGCAGGGTTTAAGCCGGAAGTAGGTGGGATTTAAATGATTACACAAGAGAAAGACACTAAATGCAGCTGCCCAAATGAGGATTTTTCTTGATCACGAGTATGGATATTGAGTGAGTGACATGCAGCAAAGGGCCACAGGCTGGAGTCGAACCCAGGCCGCTGTGGCAACAGCCTTGTAAATGGGGCACCTGCTCTATCCACTAAGCCACCGACGCCCCTGAAACTTGGCTTTTTAAAGATCTCTGTTCCTTTTAAGTTATAAAGGCTTTCTCTTTTCAAATCTTTTCTGGATGTTAATTGGCAACATTTTTTATGAGTTTTAAACATAATTTGGAAAATACTGTAGTCTACTAATTCGTGAAATGTTAACAATTTTGACTAAAAAAAATAATGGATTTGTTGGATCTCTATATCGTTTTCTACTGATTATTCTAAGGGTCTTTTTTGTAAAACGAAAATTGTTTTACAAGCATTTCCCCATACTTCAACACAGTAAGTCAGATATGGAACAATCATAGTGTTATACAAAATGATAAATTGCTCCTCAGTGTAATACTCACATTTGTTGTTAACAGAAACTAACACATTTTTGTCTATATCCTCATCTACATCATATATTTTATACTCTAAATCTACATTTCAGTTTGTGTCCATGTTCAGTCCAGCACTGTCCACCTGTGTCAGATACTTTGATTTCAGTTTCATCTTCCATGCTTCGTCATCCTCATCTATCAATCAATCTATCATCTATCTATCAACCTTTTGTCTGCATTTGTCATTGTCCCACTACTTCTACCTCAAACCGCCATCAAAACAGTAGTAAAGCCCACCTCTTGCTTGATTTGATTGGCTGCCTAGGCCAAGTGCGACGTTGACGAGTGGTGTCACTCCATGTCATGCTGAAAAGTTGAGAATACTTAAACTTCTCTCTGCATCTAGGAACCACTAGAAAAGTGCACTGTGCAAGAGAGGAGCAAACGCCAGGTGTACTGCATCATAGGAAAAGATGGTTTTGCTGGCGACGTGTATCTAGTGACATGTCTTGGTGTGATCAGGGCCTTAAGATGTATTAGGGATCTTTGTGTTTTGCCAGTAATTTAGAGCTGAGGTTGCCTTGCTGTCTGTTCTAACACATTGTCAGTATTCTCTGATCTACTCCAAAGGACTCTTTTTCATGATGACTAATGTATTTTCTCCCTAAGTATTTGTAGGTCTGGACATACAGTATAGGCCAAAAGTTTGGACACACCTTCTCATTCAATGCGTTTTCTTTATTTTCATGACTATTTACATTGTAGATTCTCACTGAAGGCATCAAAACTATGAATGAACACATGTGGAGTTATGTACTTAACAAAAAAAGGTGAAATAACTGAAAACATGTTTTATATTCTAGTTTCTTCAAAATAGCCACCCTTTGCTCTGATTACTGCTTTGCACACTCTTGGCATTCTCTCCATGAGCTTCAAGAGGTAGTCACCTGAAATGGTTTCCACTTCACAGGTGTGCCTTATCAGGGTTAATTAGTGGAATTTCTTGCTTTATCAATGGGGTTGGGACCATCAGTTGTGTTGTGCAGAAGTCAGGTTAATACACAGCCGACAGCCCTATTGGACAACTGTTAAAATTCATATTATGGCAAGAACCAATCAGCTAACTAAAGAAAAAACAGTGGCCATCATTACTTTAAGAAATGAAGGTCAGTCAGTCCGGAAAATTTCAAAAACTTTAAATGTGTCCCCAAGTGGAGTCGCAAAAACCATCAAGCGCTACAACGAAACTGGCACACATGAGGACTGACCCAGGAAAGGAAGACCAAGAGTCACCTCTGCTTCTGAGGATAAGTTCATCCGAGTCACCAGCCTCAGAAATCGCAAGTTAACAGCAGCTCAGATCAGAGACCAGATGAATGCCACACAGAGTTCTAGCAGCAGACCCATCTCTAGAACAACTGTTAAGAGGAGACTGTGCGAATCAGGCCTTCATGGTCAAATAGCTGCTAGGAAACCACTGCTAAGGAGAGGCAACAAGCAGAAGAGATTTGTTTGGGCCAAGAAACACAAGGAATGGACATTAGACCAGTGGAAATCTGTGCTTTGGTCTGATGAGTCCAAATCTGAGATCTTTGGTTCCAACCGCCGTGTCTTTGTGAGACGCAGAAAAGGTGAACGGATGGATTCCACATGCCTGGTTCCCACTGTGAAGCATGGAGGAGGAGGTGTGATGGTGTGGGGGTGTTTTGCTGGTGACACTGTTGGGGATTTATTCAAAATTGAAGGCACACTGAACCAGCATGGCTACCACAGCATCCTGCAGCGACATGCCATCCCATCCGGTTTGCGTTTAGTTGGACGATCATTTATTTTTCAACAGGACAATGACCCCAAACACACCTCCAGGCTGTGTAAGGGCTATTTGACCAAGAAGGAGAGTGATGGAGTGCTGCGGCAGATGACCTGGCCTCCACAGTCACCGGACCTGAACCCAATCGAGATGGTTTGGGGTGAGTTGGACTGCAGAGTGAAGGCAAAGGGGCCAACAAGTGCTAAACACCTCTGGGAACTCCTTCAAGACTGTTGGAAAACCATTTCAGGTGACTACCTCTTGAAGCTCATGGAGAGAATGCCAAGAGTGTGCAAAGCAGTAATCAGAGCAAAGGGTGGCTATTTTGAAGAAACTAGAATATAAAACATGTTTTCAGTTATTTCACCTTTTTTTGTTAAGTACATAACTCCACATGTGTTCATTCATAGTTTTGATGCCTTCAGTGAGAATCTACAATGTAAATAGTCATGAAAATAAAGAAAACGCATTGAATGAGAAGGTGTGTCCAAACTTTTGGCCTGTACTGTATTCATTATTAGTGCTATGATTAGCTGTCAGAAGACTGTGTGAAGTGAATGTATGTTGATGGGATCATCATTTCTTACATTTTGGATACATTTAAATTGAAACAAGATCTTTCACACTAGTTCACAATGGGTCCATGTGACTGATCTGACTGAGAAGAGACATGATAACTTTTTACTGAATGCTGATTTTCATATCTACCACAACAGACATCTGTATACAAGATAAAAACAATAAAGGAGTAAGGACACGACCCTACGGTGAGCCAGCTGAAGTACAAATTGATTTAATTCTTCTTCAGGCTGAACCTTTGTGTCAGTTAAATTTATCTGCTATTTATCCTTATAGCCTAATCTTGTCTGCACTGTTCACTTGACCTCTCCATTAACTTCTCTCCAGAAGTCAAAAATATGCCCTCATCATTTATAAATAGTAATTTTCTTGGAGGGTATCTCTTTATCCACACAGAGGTTAATATGTGATATTACATCTGATTAATATCTGAGCCTGCCTAATTGAGAGCATTCCATCCAATGCATTGAAAACAGCCTTAAAGGGCCTCAGTGTTATTCTCTGACCAGACCTTAACTCTTTTGTTAAAAGTAACTACACTGAACAAAAATATAAACGCAACACTTTTGTTTTTGCTCCCATTTTTCATGAGCTGAACTCAAAAGATCTGAAACATTTTATATATACACAAAAGACCATTTCCCCTCAAATATTGTTCACAAATCTGTCTAAATCTGTGTTAGTGAGCACTTCTCCTTTGCCGAGATAATCCATCCCACCTCACAGGTGTGGCATATCAAGATGCTGATTAGACAGCATGATTATTGCACAGGTGTGCCTTAGGCTGGCCACCAGACCCCCCCAATAAAGCAAAACTGCACATTTCAGAGTGGCCTTTTATTGTGGCCAGCCTAAGGCACACCTAGAAAATGTTTTAGATCTTTGAGTTCAGCTCATGAAAAATGGGAGCAAAAACAAAAGTGTTGCGTTTATATTTTTGTTCAGTGTAATAAAGATTTATCAGACTCTGATAAATCTAGACTTTGTGCACTGTTCTACTGTGCAGTGACACCTGTACAAATATGACCTCCATGAAAGAGGCATCAGGAGAAAACCTTTCCTGTGTCTTCACACAAAATTCAGCATCAGAAGTTTGCAAAGGAACATCTAAACAAGCCTGATGCTTTTTGGAAACAAGTCTTGTGGACTGATGAAGTTAAAATAGAGCTTTTTGGATGCAATGAGCAAAGGTATGTTTGGAGAAAAAAGGGTGCAGAGTTTCATAAAAAGAACACCTGTCCAACTGTTAAACACGGGGGTGAATCAATCATGCTTTGGACTTGTGTTGCAGCCAGTGACACAGGAACATTTAACAGGTAGAGGGAAGAATGGATTCAGTTAAATTCCAGCAAATTCTGGAAGCAAACATCACAACATCTGTAAAAAAGCTGAAGATGAAGAGAGGATGGCTTCTACAACAGGACAATGATCTTAAACACACCTTGAAATCCTCAATGGACTACCTCAAGAGCTGCAAACTGAAAATTTTGCCATGGCCCTCACAGTCCCCCGACCTAAACATCATTAAAAATCTGTAGATAGTAGGCATGTAAGGATATATCGAATTTCGCGGTGTCGCGATAAAATAAATTCTCGATACCGTCGTGGGAATGCCACGGTAGTTATATAGCTGCGTTCTCCTACAGAGCCGGTAATATGGCTGTGCGGCTACATTCCCCATAATCCTTTGCATGCAACTGCGCACGCAGGTGAGAGCAGACTCCTGCAGCTCAGCCTCCCAGTCTCCGACTCTGCCCGTGCATGACCAGAGGAAACGAGACGAGTGAACAGAAATGCCAGAATGGCGAACAAAGTAAGGAGATTGATTGTTCTTCTCTGTGGATTTTCTCCGTGACCATTCGTCATAGCAAGAAGCCTCGCATATCACGTGAATCAGCGAAATCGTAGCTTTCCGACAAGGCCAAGCACTCGTCGGTAGTTCAGTGTTTTCATAGCGAAAACACTGATAAAGTTACACTAAAATAATGTATAACAAAGCTTTCATACAGCTTTGCACACACATTACTTTTGGATGGATTACTCGCGAATGCAGGCTCGCACAGAAATGCCACGCATATCACATGAAAGCGCAGGACCAGAGCTTTCCTCTCCTCATCTCCTGTTCTAGGGTCTCCTTGATGTCAAGATTGTCAACCTGGTGTGAACAAACTGAGCAAATGTGTGTTTTTGAGTTTTTCTATGACTTCGAGGGAAATGGTTGGGCTTTATTTATTTTGGTTTTCTTTTACACACATCTCTACCCACCTCTCTCTCTCTCTCTCTGTGTATCTGTGAGTGAGGGATTGTGTGTTTTTGAGTTTACATTGTTTCTGTTTGATGAAAGCACATGTTCAACTGTGTGTTGATTTCTTTATGATACGCTTCCAAGTTAAAAATAGCATGCTGTACAGTGTACATGCAATATTTTTGAATAAAATAGCTATTTTTTTACAATAAATTTTCTCTTTTTTCCCCCTTGTATAAATATCGTGATATATATCATATTGTGGACTCTTTATCGTGATAATATTGTATCGTGAGTTTCTGGTATTGTTACATCCCTAGTAGATAGACCTCAAAAGAGCAGTGCATGCAATACAGCCCAAGATTCTCACAGAGCTAGAAGCCTTTTGCAATGAAGAATGGGTGAAAATCCCAAACAAGAACTGAAGACTCTTAGCTGGTTACAAAAAGTGTTTAGAAGGGGGCGCTACTAAGTACTGATCATGCAGGGTGCTCAAACTTTTGCCTTAGGCCATTTTCCTCTTTTGTTATTTTGAAACTGGAGAAGATTGAACTGAAAAGTAATCTTGCTTAAAACAGTTACATCTTTAATTTCATGCTTTTTGGAGATCAAGTCATCTTCTACTTGCCTAACTATTCAGTCTACTCCTAGAAATTTGTATTGCTGCTGCTTGCCACTTGGGGATGCTAATGCCCAAACAGTATGTCAATTTTTTTTCCCTCTCTTTTTCTCTCTTTAGGCTATCTGTTTTACTGGCTTTTTCACTGTGTGCTATTGCAGACTGTTACCATGCATCCTCTATGAGCATGCACATCAGAGACTTCCGCTGGCTAAGCTGGCTGCTTCCAGTTTAGCCCTTTGCTTACCTGAATGGGGATAACATTTTTCAATGGTGCGGCTCTTCTAGACATTGCAACTGATCAAATTCTAATGATGAAATGAAGTACTTAGTGGGGGTTGTGACACACAATGACGCATATTATCCACCCTTTTACAGCTGCATCAGTAGTAACTGAGTGGGCTACAGCAGAGCCTATAATATAAGCACAAGTTTATCTAACTTCCTCAGCCCACAGGGATTTGTCATGGAATGATTGTTTGTCAAGGTCATGAAAATATTATTCTGATGCTTTTTGCCCAACACTGATACAGATTGTTGTTATGTCGTGTAAAATATAGGTTGAATTTAGAGAACGAGCAAGGGAGACTGCTGCAATAGACACACCTTTAGGTTCTAATTATGCAGTCCATTCTGTGCCATGAAAGCTCTAAAAGCTGCGTTATTTTACAAGATGAAGAATGAAAGAAATAAGGGTGGAAAGTAAATGATATACATTAAGAAATAGCTGTGTGTGGCAGTGTAGGTGGCACTCATCTGTGTAGCCGATTTCTGCAGTGGTATTGCAACACGCCACGACCAACGGACAGAAGTCTGAAGTCTGAAATGGGATTACTCGTTTGAAGAACATGACTCTTTTTTCATTATTTTCTGCCTTACTTTTGAAGACTTGCTGTGTAAAACAGGCTTAATATTAAATGAAGATAAAAACAAGAATGTTTTGGACAGGCCTAGTATGTCTTGAAGTTTCCAATGAAACTGCTGTTTTATCACAGAAGCACTTTCGAAAAAGATCTTTCATCCTTAACCTGCAGCACCACTGCACTTAAGAGACACTTTTCTTTGTGACCTGCTGCATTTTACATTTAGGCTGGATAAAAAAGCTTTTCCTTCTAAATGGCAGGGCTGCTACCTGAGGAGGAGGACAAGGCTTTCTACAAGAAAACGCTAGAATGAAAGTCGAGGTCCTGCCGGGTCTCATGGTGAACTTGGCAAAGGCTTTAGGGCAAACCAGGTGTTAAGTAATATTCGACAGAGTCCTTGGGCTGGCACAGGTATACATTAAGGCTGCCTGTAAGACTAAAGAAGATAGAAACAGCTTTCTTGCACCATTTTCCTATGAAAAGTCAAGATGAACAGATTCATAATTCAGAATTCAGAGTTCAGAGTTTCAGATTAAGATTGTCTACTTCTGCAAAACACTTTTTCCCCCCATGTTTTCTACCGCAGTCACTGAAACAGCAATGTTGCAAAGAGTGAGTGAAGAGTTGGAGTAGATATACTGCAGAATAATGGGCTTGATGGAAGGGAGGTGTGCGTAATCAACATGAAACCAGGGAGCCACGCCAACGCCACATGAACACACACAGAGAGACAGACAAGGGATCACAGGTGGCAGATGGGCAGGGAAGCACAAGGAAAGGTAGAGTGCTTAAGGACTAAGTTCACATGCACAGTATTATTTAGTATATGACAATATTCTGAGTTTGAGAGGGTTCATGTAAATAGCATATTCAGTTTGGATATTCCAAATTTGGCCTTTTTCCAAATGTAGCATTTTTCAACAAGATGTGTGAGATATACCGGCATTAGTCAGGTTTTAGGAGCATTATTTGGACATGTACACAATGCATTCGGGATTTGCATCTCAGTTGAGACTTTTACTGCAGTTTGTGCCACACCACCTCTTGCCTGTTTATGGTCAGGTTGATACGTTAAAATGGAAAATGCCTGATTTCATGGCAGCTTTTCAAAATAACTTGAGATGCATGTTGAAATGGTTACACTTTTTTTTGTTGGTGTTTAAAGTTGAGGCTGTCTGAGATTTACAGCCTATTTTTAGTGTTGTTATCATTTTCCCACATAACTTAAATCTATTTGTGATGATGGCGGGGGGGGGTTCTGACGATCAGCTGTTGCTGCCATTAAAAGCAGCTCTGAAGGGCCATTTGCATGAGTCGCTCTCCTCCGGCTCTCTCTGCGTGGTTAGCACAAGCTAACACAGCAGCAGCGGCTAACATTCGTTACCAGATTGAAAAGTCAAATTTGCGGTAACATCTATCTTATCTATCTTATCTATCTATCTTATCCTATCCTATCCCATCTATCTGTCCATCTATCCATCCATCCATCCATCCATCCATCCGGGAACTGAGCCAAGGTGAGGTGAACCCAAATGCGAGACACTCAAGATAATCTGAGAAGCAGTTTATTAAAGCAACCAAGTCCAAAAATCCACAATCCAAAATCCACAGTCAAACAGGCAAGGTTGGTACACGTAATGCAATAATATCAGGCAAAGTCCAAAATCCACAGTCAAAAAACAGGCAAGCAAGGTTGGTACACGTACGGCAATAATATCTGGCAGAGGTACAAAAGGGCTAGGCTAGAGGCAAACACGGGAAGGCAAAAAAGGTCTTTACACAGACAATCTGATCACAGGAAAGAATGCTCGACACAGGGGACCCAAGACGATCTGGCAACGGGACACATGAGGGAGGGTGCTTATATACACAGAGGGGTGATTAGACAATGAGACACAGGTGAGGCACACGGAGGAGGGGACCCACTTGAGGTTTTGGAGGGAATCAGACAAAGACAAGAAGTGAAGTCACCTGAAACGAGACACAACAGTGAGTACCAAAGCAAGACAGGAAGTGAATGAAAATAATGAAACACAAGACAGGGGAATGATAAACACAAACTTGACTAATAACTGGGAGAGGTAGAGCGGCTGAGAGGCCTCACACTATCTATCTATCTATCTATCTATCTTTTTAGAATATGGCCAAAAATCAGAATATTTTGTGTATGTAAACGTAGTCAAGTGTCTTCAGTCACAGTTCAAGGTAAGGAATTCATAAGCATGAGCGCTCAAGTTTATTATTAATTCATCATTCTCCTCATCTCACTTTCTCTTCATCTACACACTGCGAGATATAGCCCAGTTTTCCCATTAATCTCTTAAACAGTTATTGCTTGATGTTAAATATATCAAACGAAACATCCTGACTCCTGTTTGAGTGATTAACTACCCTCAAATTAAATTCAGCTCTGAAATAATCTATTTCCATGGCACATTTTTCATAAGCAATGACAGCTGTGCTTTTGTTAATGTGCAGGCCTTTTTAAAAATTGGACCCTTATGAATTGCAGGGAACTTTGTTTATAAGCGCTGAGTCTCTGGCAGATACTGTAGAGTAATTTGTGGAACTGAAAGTTCTATAATCAGTGTTCTAATGAAATGGAAAGCTCTTGATTTGTATTGGAGCAGAATGATGTTGCTCTGCTGCTCTGCTTTCACTTCCTGGCATAGACATATTGCAGAAACAGCAGCAATGAAAAGTGGTGCAAAAGTTTGTCTTTTTTATTTTCCCATTTAATTATTTTTCTATACTTCAAGTGGAGCAGCTAATTCAGTAGCTCCTAAAGATAATGATATAGGCTAAACTGCTCAAAAAACATTAAGGGAACACTTAATTGCAAAAGCTAATCAATTTCACCTGCTTTGGTGCAAATGAAAGTGACGATAGGTGCAATGGCGAAGCAAAAGCAAGACAACCCCCAAAAAGGGAATGGTTTTACATGTGGTGGCCACAGACAGTTGCTCTCTCCTTATCTTTCCACCACCAAGTACTGCCACAGACTGTCCAGGAGCTTACTGATGCCCTGATCTAGGTCTGGGAGGTTATCCACCAGTTGGGAGTGCATACAGGCACATGGGGGCTTGCCTTCTCTGTCTATCAACATTCTATATCCCATTTGAGCTTATGATGTGAAGATAACTTTCTACGCTTTAATATCTCAAAAACAAAAAACTGCTTTTTTGCCTCAACAAAACACAGCCATTGGTAAATTAAATCATCTGTCTGTAAAACCCCATCTTCTTCTCTTCTCCTATACCGTAGCATTGTGGAGCCAGTTCTTTTGTTTAATGCCATCTGTTGTTTTCTTTCATATGCTTTCAATCACCAACAGAGATAGATGGCAAACTCATTGGTATTTCTACCCACAACCTATGTGATTGTGTCACGTCACCCAGATCATCCACTCCATCAGTACTTGATCCTCCTTCCTTCTGTACACAGGTATAGACTACCCAAATGCAGAAGCTATACAAGCTATATGAGCTCTAAAAAGATAACCTCCTCTTAATTGGAAATTCATCCTGAGTGTGTCAATTGCCAATCTATGTTTATGTGTGTCAGTGATACACATTCTTTTTCTCTTACTTGTTTGTGCTATGTATGCACTTGCTGTAAAAAGAATTTCCTACTATAATAAAGAAACTATCTATCTATGATTAGCTGACTGCAGACTGGTGTGCATGATGAGCAAAGCCCGGGGGCCAGGAGAGTCTAGAGGACCACACACATGCCAACACAGACACAGGACAAAAACACAGACAGACAGGGGATATTGGGAACACAGGGTAAGGAAAACACAAAGAAACACCAGGGTTCTTCATGGGATACAGCATAGCCATAATAATAGGTTTGCCTGGCAGTATCAGAACCTCAGAAATGATTGTTAACGTTTGTTGGAGACTCATAAACAACCACAAGGAGATACCAAGGGATGTGTACTCATCCCAAGTCATCACATGTTCCCGCTTTGTCAGTGGCCTTTCATGTCAATCAATCAATCAATCAATCAATCAATCAATCAATTTTATTTATAAAGCCCAATATCACAAATCACAATTTGCCTCACAGGGCTTTACAGCATACGACATCCCTCTGTCCTTAGGACCCTCGCAGCGGATAAGGAAAAACTCCCCAAAAAACCCTTTAACGTTTTAAAAAAATGGTAGAAACCTCAGGAAGAGCAACTGAGGAGGGATCCCTCTTCCAGGACGGACAGACGTGCAATAGATGTCGTACAGAACAGATCAACATAACAATAACAGTAATCCGTATGACACAATGACACAGAAAGAGAGACAGAGAGAGAGAGACAGAGACAGAGAGAGATGCATGACAGACGGTAATGACAGTAGCTTACAACAACATTAATGAAAGTAATAATATTATAGTTAAAATTCTGGCTATTGTGGTACAATATGTTGAAGTATATATTAATATCTGATAGTATACATATGTGATAATAATCATGTGTATAATAACAGTAGAAGTATGACTAATGACTAATGATGGCAGCAGCAGCAGGAGGCATCTGGCAGGACCACGGCAGCAGCACAACCACACACGTCACACTATCCAGGCACCGCTGCGATATAAGTTAACCTGAGAGACAGTGGAGCACAAAGGCTCCGGAGAAGATGCCGAGTTAGTGACATGCAGTGACACGACATGAGAGAGAGAGAGAGAGAGAGAGAGAGAGAAGAAGAGGAGAAGGTGCCCGGTGTATCACAGGAGGTCCCCCGGCAGACTAGGCCTAAGTCAGCCTAACTAGGGGCTGGTATAGGGCAAGCCTGAGCCAGCCCTAACTATAAGCTTTATCAAAGAGTAAAGTCTTAAGTCTAGTCTTAAATGTGGAGACAGTGTCTGCCTCCCAGATTGCAACAGGAAGATGATTCCACAGGAGATGAGCCTGATAGCTGAAGGCTCTGGCCTACATACATATTACGCGCTAGGTATCCTTCTGCATCTGTTTTTGACATTCCAGGATGCAGCTACCAATACCAGGATGTCAGCAAAAGCACATAGTTGACTTTGGGCAACAAAAGCTTGTGGTTAAGTTTCGAAAAAAATTGTCATGAGTTGGCTCTACATTCATACAGGAAGCAAACAGCGGCCTTCCAGGTGAAAGACCAGGGTTTGTTAGAGCCATCCACCACCCCTCCCACTCATCCTATTGGGACTTTCCTGTTCCTTTTATTATGTCATTACTGGCAGCATTTCATCCTGACACTGCTTCTTTTTCAAGTTTCTGTTCGGCCGCATTACCTCCTGACACCGCCTGCTGGCGTATCATACTACTGCGAAAGGTGGCTTTTGGTGTCAGGAGTCTGACCGAAATCATGTTTCTAGACTGGCTGCAGTGCATATGTTAATAGCATCCTGGATGGTTCTGGTCATCCATGGTTTCTGGTTGTGGAATGATTTAACTGTAATTTTGGGTTACCGGTGCCATTGTCAATTTTTTTTCCTGAACGATTCTTAAATCCATTTTAACAAAAGGAAAATTACATTACTCTATACAGTACACATTTTAGTTTTATTTTATGTAGCTCCTTAGTATTTTTACACATTAAAATCAGTTTTACGACAAAAAAACCCCCAATCTACTACAAATTGAAGTCTGTTGTCTGTAGCCATATGCTTAAGCTACCCACAAATAATATCTAACATTAAATGGGTCCCAGTCAGAGCCAGCCCTGCCTACAAGCGAATAAAGTGGCTGCTTAGGGCCCCGTGGCCACTAGGGGGCCCCCAGATGGATGCACGGTAAACTGAACTGACTGACTGTCACACCTCTGCGCAGACCTGGCAACCCTGTTATTTACAATGAACTGCAGCCCACTTGTTCATAGGGCGGCATGTGAGGATCTTCATGTTTGTTTGATCCAAAAAACTGGCAACGATGACTACTGAGTCAACATCAATGGTCAACATACATAATGTGACCTGTAGCAGGGCGGGGACCCTACAGACCAGGGGGCAGGTGCCGTCCACTGAACGGAGCGTGCAGAGTATCGTCTACGAAGATGTCGAAGCAGGCATATCCCTCAGGAGCGGAGAAGAGGAAGCAAAAAAAAGGTTGAAGAGGCAAACAAACAAACTCAAGGTAAAGTCAAGTAAAGCAACTTTTATCACTTACCAGAATGGGTGATTAGGTTGGTATGTGCAATATGTTTTTGCAGTGTCTGTTTGAAATTTACAGACCAGTTTGTTGTTTTGTTGTTTGACTAATGCACTCACACAGTGTAGGGTTTCAGATGATTATGGTGAAACCTATCATTCAGCAAGGTTGTTACATCCTTCACTTTGAATATAATTCATGGAAAAAATTAAAAGCAGCATTGGTTGGTCGGGATGCACAACATATCTGTGGTTCATATTTCTTGATCGTGTCTAATAATAAAGGGTCAAAAACTACCTGCTCCATACTGTGAAGGTCAGAATATGAACAGTATGAAAGGATTAAAAAAGCATACTAAACTAAAGCTGTATTGGTAAATAATATGAGTAACCCCTACATACATTTTCTTTTAGCATTATTTTCTGTTTACAGTAATTGTTATTGAAATAAATAAATAATATAAATAAATTAATTAATACATCACTTTTTCAGAAGGAGCGATACTCAAATATTTTGGTGGTGGTGGAACTAGAGAGGATGAAAGCATTGGTAAGTGAAAATGTTTTAAAATTAAAGTTCACTGTGTTGTCTTCTTGTTCACGGATGTTACCTGGTATAATAACTTATGTTTTATCTACTCTGCATGTTCTATTTGTATTCTCACACAGCAGCTGGAGATGACAATACTCCAACTCCTGGTTCATCCACAGAGGACACAGATGTTCCTGGTACATAAACTATATTTCCAACAGGAAATTAATAATGTCTTTGTTTACAACAATTTGAACTCATTTATGATTTTTAGATATAATGATTAAGATTCTGATATAAAGTAATAGACTCCAAAATGTAAAAAAAAAATGTTAATGTATTTTTCCTACCAGGCCCATCATCATCATCCCACACTGAAGCTGACTCATCTTCAGCCCCTGTGGTTGGTTCCAGTGATACATTTGGTACTGCCAAATTGTGGATGTCTTTCTTGGAAAATTAAATTGTGTACACAAAAGTTACTAAAGCTTTTCCAACTGATTTTACTCCTCAGATCCAGTAACTGCTGATCAAAGCCACCCAACATCTGTTCTTGTTGTGATCTCTGCTCCACTACCACCAATTGAACCTGCTCAATGGCCATCACATCTGTCTGACCAAGTAAGGACTGATATGGTTTACAGGGGTCCTGCAGTCAGCCAACATGCAGCTTGATATTGCTGTCAATTTAACTGACAAAACTACAGCATCACTGTTGAAGTACAGAGACACAGGATTCTCTGATGCCCAGTCCAAGGCAAAAGATCTGTGTGAGAACATGAATGTGGAGCCAGTGCTGAAGCAGAAGAGGCTTCGGAACACCAAAAGACAATTTGGCAGTGAGGCAGCAGATGAGACTGTGGAGGATGTCGTGAAGAGAATGGAGATAACATTCTTTAATGTTGTTGTTGACTCCGCCATCCAGTCTTTGGAGGATCACTACATGTCACTGAAGGTGGTAAGAAACTAATTTGGAGTTCTCCTCAGTTTCAGTGACATGGATGATGAGTCACTCAGAGCACTGTGAACTCTTAGGGAACACACTCACTAATGGAGAGGAGACTGATCTGGACTGGCAAGAACTAGTCACAGAAATCAAGAGCCTTCCAAACCTCCCCACATCAAGCATGACCAATTTTGAGCTTCTCACCTTCACCCACCAAAACGAGTTGACTGGATTTTATCTAAACCTTTGGGTGGCTCTGAGAATAGCTTGTACACTGTCAGTGACAGTGGCATCTGCTGAAAGAAGTTTTTCCAAGCTCAAACTGATCAAGACCTACTTAAGGTCCTCCATGGCACAAGAAAGGCTTAGTGAACTGGCAATCATCAGTGTCAACCATGAGGTTGGAAGCCAGATTTCTTTTTTTATTTTTTAAGATTATTCTTTGGGCTTTTTGCCTTTAGTTTAATGTACAGGACAGTGTGAAATGGGGAGACAGAGAGAGTGGGGGGACGACATGCAGCAAAGGGTCGCAAGCCGCAGTCGAGCTCGGGACCGCTGCAGCGAGACATCACCTCTATAGATGGGAACCAGATTTCGTATGATGACATTATAAATGACTTTGCATCCCAAAAAGCAAGAAGACCCAAAATATGACAGAAATTGCCATTAAGAGGAACAGAGAATTTTTATTTATTTGTTTGTTTTTAAAGTGCATTTTGATTTTTCTATTTACTTTCCTCATATTTCTTTAAAGGGTTTTATTTATTACTCATTGCATTTTCAAATTTGTAAAGACTTTTCTTGTTCATTTTGTTGGGATTTGAATGTGTATTTCAATTTATTTATTTTTTTTATTTTCATATATTTCTTAGAGAAAAATTTAACTTATTATTTAATGCAGAATTACTTGGTTCATTTTGTTTGGATTTGAATGTGTACATTAGTCCTATTTATTTGTTACTGGTTAGAATAGTTTAGACTTTGAAGTTTTGTTTTAAGGATTATTTTCAGCTAGTTGTTTTCCACCTTACATGGCTTGTTACAAATTATAATTTAGAGAATAAATGTAAAATCTTTCTATAATCTTTTGTTGAATTTGTTTTTTTTCTGTTAAATGGGCATTAAATATTTTATGTAATACTGTAGGTTTGAAGCCATCTAGTGGTCTAGCAGAGTTAATGCCATCTTAAAAATTTCAACACTAAGCAGCATTCAGACAGACAGTAAAAGTAAAAAAAGGCAAGTGCAGTTAGTTAGCTTCAAGTGTTTCAGTGAGTGTGCTCAGGTAGCAGTAAACTATGGCCCGTCATGTTGATAGAGGTAAAAATGTAATGCATAAGGTTTATAATTGCATACAGTATCTGGTTTTGTGTATCCATAACAGTTATGGAACAGTAGGGCCCCCAGATGTCCAGGGCCGGCCCTGGTCCCAGTTGAGGTCACCACACCTATTAAACATTAAATGTAGCAAACAACCATGAGCCACCAGAGCTCCCCAGGGCTGCATTTGTCCCTGTACACACATGACTGTGTAGCCACTTTGGAGTCCAACACCTTCATCAAGTTTGCTGACAGCTGTAGTGGGCCTGATAACTGTTAACAATAAAAAGGTCTACCTGAAGCAAGAAGAGAGCTTGTCCTTCAAGAAGATTCCAACTTTCTAACTTGGAAACTTGTTTCTAAGTGCTTCTGATCAAAAGTAGCAGCCTAAGTTATAACATGCTCTCAAAACCGTCTCCTGATTTTAAGCAAAACTAAGGAGATGACAGTGGACTTTGGGAAGATACAGGGAAGGAACAATGTCCCCCTTATATCAATGAGCCCTTGGTGAAGAATGTCGACAGCTTCAAGTACCTTGAGTCTAGTTTTCACCAAGCAGTATGGTTCAGTTCAGTTTGTTAAACATTAGACCGGATATTTTTTCATTTCCATAATTAGAAAGGATGTGTTGCTGCCTTTTCATTTTTTCTAGTTGTTAATTAGAAGCTCTGCATTGAGAAAATGCTATAGTTTAGTGTACTGCCCAAGGCTCCTGCTGTCAGCTTCTGACAACTTTTTTAGGTGGAATGTTTTCTTGCATTTCACTTAATGCATGAGCTGAGATTATGAATCCATCAACACACCTTCTGTGCGACACAATTAGGCAAGTAGGACACACTCCTGGATCAACATCCCACATTGACATTATCAGTATGCTTCTCCTGTGCTTCTTTTCAAAATTCATTTGGGAACTCCCTGACCTGACGTGCTGACGTATTGCGGTAAGCAAGTTGTGTCATTTCCGGTGTTTCTGTGACAGCGTCTCTGTACTGCTCTAGTGAATTCTACTAGCCTGCTTTCTCACTTCAGTTGCTTTAACGTCTACTTCAAGTCTTAACCCACAGTGGTTCTGTTTAAGCACTTATAGCTCTCCTCCTTTCTACGACTTTCTCGCTAATCTCTTAGCTGTTGTTTGCACGTTACTAGCCTTGGTAGCTACATTAGCTTTACAGTTAGGCTTCTCCTTCTGCTCTTTCTTGCTCGGTGTGCCAAATGTTCAGTTATGCCTCTGCCTCCTTTAGCGACAGTGGTAATTGTAATAAGTGTAGCTTATTTGCTGCGTTGGAGGCGAGGCTTAGTGAATTACAAGCGCGGCTCCACACCATGGAAAACCATTCATTAGCTGCGGTAGTTAGCCAGCCCCCTGTAGCCGGTGCAGAGCCACATAGCATAGCCTTAGCCTCTGCTAACTGTCCTCCGGCAACTTCCGTGCAGCCGGGAGGCTGGGTAACTGTTCGTGAGAGGCGCAGCTCCAAGCCGAAGCCCACACCTCACCACCAGCCTGTTCACGTTTCCAACCGCTTTTCCCCACTCAGCGACACACCCGCTGAGGATAAAACTCTGGTTATTGGCAGCCCTATTCTGAGGAACGTGAAGTTAGCAACACCAGCGGCCATAGTCAAATGTATCCCTGGGGCCAGAGCGGGCGACATTGAATCAAATTTAAAACTGCTGGCTAAAGCTAAACGTAGATTCAGTAAGATTGTTATTCACATCGGCGGCAATGACACCCGGCTATTGCACGTCTGTCCGTCCTGGAAGAGGGATCCTTCCTCAGTTGCTCTTCCTGAGGTTTCTACCGTTTTTTTCCCTGTTAAAGGGGTTTTTTTGGGGAGTTTTTCCTTATCCGCTGCGAGGGTCATAAGGACAGAGGGATGTTGTATGCTGTAAAGCCCTGTGAGGCAAATTGTGATTTGTGATATTGGGCTTTATAAATAAAATTGATTTATTGAATTGATTTTACAGAGCTAAGCTAAGTTTTCCAAATTAAAGTCAGTACAACTGAACCAAATCCTCAGTAACCAAAATCTTTATGAGCTACTGCAGGGTTAGCGAGCTTGTTAGCAGGGTTAGCTATGCTAACAAGCAAGCTTGCCAACGGGCTAGAACATTTTTCATTAACATTAAAGAGGAGGTATATTATCACTTTTCAGTTGCAAAGACCTGCAGTCAACACATTTCCTTCATTTTTTATAGCCTTGTCAAAACATTTTTTGCAAGATTGCAGTGTCAGTGTTAAACCAGGACCATCATTGCCATGTTGAGCCTGAATAATTTGTGCATGTTGATCCTGGATACATCAAAATCAACAGATTTTTCAGGATCAACATAGCGATGATGGTCCTGGATCAACATGACGATGATGTGCTGGATCAACATAAACATTAACGTGTGTACCTATCGATGTTTAGTAAACAGGTGAGAACTCAAATGCATGATTAGATCTGGCCGTCACTGAGTGAAAGTGAGCATAATTGCAGTATTGTTGCAGGTATTTGGTGGGATACAGAACAGGTGTGGGAGTCAGCTCATAGGTGATGGTGAGAACAACAGGTTTTACTGCAGTGCAGGTGGGAGTATCAGGCTCTGAAATGAAGGGAGTTAGTGACAAGGTAAGGAACAGCAGGAATGTTATAAATTATCAGGTACTGTGACAGTACGAAATTTCATGGCAATTCATCTGATAGTATTTTAGATATTTTAATCAAAACAAAAATGTCAACCTATTGGTGGCTCTAGATGAAAGGTAATTCTTTGGGCACCATGAATGTCTGTACAAAACTGTGCAGCAATCTAGCCAGTGGATGTTGAGATATTTTACTGCATGAGTGAAAAGTGTGACCTAGTCATGACACTAAAGCAAAAGGTGGGGGATCATCAGTAGAATTGGTTAGGGTTAGGATTCAGCTGCTGGGGACTATGGAAAGTCATAAATATCATGGTAATCCATCCAACATTTGTCATGATATTCAGTCTGAATCAAAATGGTGGACTATAACAACTCATGACAATGCCATCCCTAGAGTCTGCTAACCACTAACATGGCTACAAATGCTGGGCTCTACATCTTCTTCTATGAAAGGGAGTGAATTCTGCAAAGAAATTGCAGTAAGTACCAGGATTTCGATACCCCAGACTCAACCTCAGCTTTTACCCTCTGTTGCTATATTCCTCACACTCTTCCTTCTTTCCTGGGTCTGTTCCCGTTTCTCCCTCTGGCACTGTTGCACAAGAAAGGTTTATTCCACTAGAACCCATTAGAGGTAGACAGCTGGCTTTCACGCCTGTCAAACCATGAATGTCTATGTGTATACATTTATCTGTGTATGTGTGCAGTGACGGTGTGAGGAGCCGGGCATTATAGCTTTCTGAATGTGCATTAGTATGTGTGTGTCATCCCTCATGGTTCTCCCCACTAAAGCTGCAGCCTGCTTACCTGTTTCTCTTCTGTGCCCATTCATCCTCACCGCTAAATCTGCTCTGATGCGCTGGCTACAGTGGAAGTAATGTGACTAACAGCACAGTGGTGGCCATCATCGCCTTTCTCCTATTATGAATCAGGCCTCTATCAGTACTGCTGTCATCACCACTTTTTCCTCAAATATTTTACAGTACAAGTGAACATACAGACTGTAAGACAAGCCCCGTAGCCCTCCATTAACTGGTTGCCAAATCATCTCGGCACCCTTTGACAGCTGAGAGCAAAAATAAAGTTTTTGAAATAAGATGCTTTAGGGCAGTGCACCACAGGGACCTCTCTTCCAGCTTCCATTCCCTCTCCATTCCTAACACCTAGACTTCACCGTCTCAAAGCTCATACCTCAACATTTCTAATGTCATACCTTAACTATACCATCATCATCAATTACTGAAACATAATTTCAACTATAATTTGTTACATCACAGCTAGTTCTGACTCTACATCTAGACCTAAACATGTCTGTGCCCATGCCCTGTGACTTTACCGTGTATTGAATATATTAGATTTCAGCACTCCATCTTTGCTCTCCCTCCATAAAATTTCTTGCAGGTATTTATAGGTACAGCAGGTATAGCTAATTATGAAGTAGACCATCAGCTTGTAACTCATGACAGTGTTATCAACTCTTTTCTAATGAACAAGCTAGCACTAGCTGCAGAAGTTGCTAAAAGTTGCTAGATGACATCATAGGCTCATTTGCATATTGATGACATCCTTGTGATTTGGGTGCAGCAAGGGAGAGATCAAGAGAAGCCATGTAAATGGGTAAATAGAGAAATTTATCTCACTACAGGAACTTAGAGACATACATTAGAGACAGCTGTATGTGGGTGCTACATACGAAAGGAGGTAGGGAATGAAATGAAATGTTCCTAATTATACTCTTACAGAAATTGAGGCATTTAGCTACTTTGCTGAATTAGGTTCAACAGGAAAAATCCTCAACAAAGACATTTGAATGCCATGCGAGCTATGAGGTAAAATGACATGTATCTGTCAAAGGAGTCTTGGGACTGTGGGCAGGGGCAGCAGCAAAATGTATTTTAGCCACATAAAAAACCACCTGAAAAAAATCAACATCAAATTAAGTGTACACTATATTTTGAGTATTTTCACTGCTTTACCTTGCCGTCAGACAGCAACCTCACAACGGGAAACTGACAGTGTTACGATATGCTCTCCTCAAAGCCACCAGAGCTCCAGTAACAGAAACAGTCATTTTACCTCACAGAACACGAGTCGCTGGTCTTCTGCTGCCCCTCTATTGGTAAGTTAATTTGTGTTATTGTGACCTAACCTGTCAGTTCTCTAGTCTGCTTTAAAGATCTCATTCTCTGTCCATGCCTGACTGGGTCTGACACTGACACGATCATCACAAAAACAGCAGCATTGGTCATTTGTTCAATACCTTCAGATAACTTTTCAGTTTCGCTAATAAAGAACCACTTTTGTTTTTTTGTTGGTCTCTAAGAGTGATCTACAGCTGGCAGCCATCTCTCTTGATGTGTTGAGAGCAGTAATGATTTTGAAAGACCAGCATATTCAGCAGGGATTGCTATCAGTAGATCAGATCATGCTTCTAGTTTAAAGGCAAGGGGGTTAATTTCTTTAAAGATGGATAAAGACCTGATAGAAATTACTTGTATCTATGGGGGAGAGGCTACTTTTGTCAGTTTTTCGCCATCCAGTAGTTTGAAATATGCGAACAAAACATTAGGGGACTAAAAGAAGACCAATATTGCATAGCAGCAAATAAATGAAGATGTTGGCCTGCCAGGTATGTACCATGTTTTATGAAGTATTTAATTAAAGACGTGTGTTTGTCTGAATGAGTCATATGCCTGCCCTTTAGCATCCTATGTTAGCTAACCTGTTTTCAGCAAATTATGCCTTCTAACTTTTCACTCAAATGTGTAAATACAGCTGCATTGCTCATAAATCGGTTATTTTGACAGGTTTTTCCTGACTGTATATAATATCAGACTTATAATGACAATTTGACTGTATATAATGTGTAACAATATTTTAGCAGATAAACATTACTCAGATTCACAATGTGTCAAAACTAGATAACTAAGTTCTATTTAATCATATTAACTCACTTGACAATCAACAAAGGCAAATGAATGGAAGGAAATAACCTGTTAGTTAGTTAGCAGCCTGTTAGCCAAGCTAGCACACTGTCATACGGTCTCTCCGAAGTCCACCACAAAAGGTTCCTTTTTTTTATTTTACTCAAGGCAAAGTTAGGACCAAAATATTGCGGAGGGGAGGAGTTTTGCATGCACATCAAATATCACAGAGATTCCCAATGTAATGAAAGGACCTCTAGTTGACAAGGCGTTATCCACAGCACTATTGAATGTGAATACATGTAAAATTTCAACATATCTGCTACATAATTTACAATGCTTACATATCAATGGTTTGCAGAATACAATTCTAACATTTATTGTAGTGATATGGCTACAGCGAGCAGCTACAGAAAAAAAACTCCGATGTACTTTTATTGGTTGTTCTATTAGTTTAAAAAATGTGCGCTCTGTCGCCTCACATTGTCTGTTGAAGCCACTCACAGCCCCTGGGTGGATCATAACGCAGCAGCACCCAGCATCCACCTTCTCATGTCCCTGTTCCTTTCTTATCAAGCAAAGAGGTTAAGTTAAAAGGAACAGAAGTCACAGTGTCATATCATGTCATATTACTGGGGTAAAACACATGCACAGTAGAATCTGGTCTGCACCTACCAAAAGGCCCAATGATGGCAAGCTACCATAAAACATGGGATAGATTGATTTGTTTCACTGAGGCTCTGCAGGCGGGCCTGAGTGAGTCAGTATATTTTACAGGAAAAATAAAGATATGGGTGAGAATTATAATTCTGCAATTTTGAAAAGGTCTTTGATAAAAGACCACAAACAAATGTTTTTTTTATAAGAATGTTAAGCTCAGTCTCACTCCAAAATCACTTGGGCAGTGACTCGCGGTTTCAGAAACCAAAGAAAAAAGGGGTCCTTTAACGTTGGCATGCTACGCGGCCTGTTGCAGTTAGAGTTGGGTCCAACAAACATCGACTTTCACCCGAGAGAGCAGTGTTCGTGTCCCATAAGATACTAACCCTGTTCTTATATGCCAAACCTACGTGCTTTTGTTGCCTAAACCCAACCATGTGTGTTTATTGTTGAAGGAAAAAAAAGGGCAGTTTGCAGTGTTGTACTGACGTAGTTTGTTTATTTTATTTATGTAAACGTTAAATTTCTTGTGAAAACCAACACACCCAAGGTACCTTGCATGACGTATATGGGTGTGGAAAGTCTAAGACCAAAACATCAATATGTGGTGTGGTCGGAGTGAGAATGTGTTGGAATGTTCTATTGTATATTGGCTGCCATCCATCTGACTTTACCAAAAAAACTTCTGTCAGGCCCACTTTACCAGACACCGTCTCCTTAATTTTAGCATCGTCTGCTTTAACCCTCCACATCACTGCACCAGTTACATTGCACGTGTCATGCCCCATGGCTTAAATGGGGACCAACAACCACATCCCAGCTTTCACTGAATAGCCTTGTGATCAAAAACGTCCAGCTAGCATCTTCACCAGGTGGCTGAAGCTAAAAATGTACAAACCAGTAAGAGTTCAGTTGATAGTATGTCAATAAAAGCAGCTGCATCTTGGATCAAACACTAGTTCTTTGTCTTCTTACAAGCCAAAGCCAAGCTTCAACATATCTGTACCACTGAGCAAGTAACTGGTTATCAAAATGCTTCCTTGAAGGAACTCCACAACGCCAGTGACTAGTAGAATTGCTGTCATTCTAGCACACCTGAAACACCTTTTTTAAACTTCCCCCTGAGATATATTGCAAGACCATAATCTGCTTCCTCCCAGGAGCTGTCAACTTATTTACCCAGTCCTGCTCTACCTCTAACATGATGCATTCACAGCCCAGCCAGGAGAAAACTATTGCTGGATTCCTGTAAGTCCATCCAATTTGTTTTAAGTGGTTTTGGCACTTTTTCAATACTTACGATGTCTGAGGAACCCTGTCCGGGCCCTATATTGCTCAGAATGCTGTTTTCTTATTGCACTGCTGACCTAGTATAATATCCTTTGTCCACGGTGTATCCACAGTGGTCCTGCATTAACAATATATTTGTATATTAATATGTACACATGTTGGCACATATATTCTATGTTGGTGTGATCTGCCTCTTTACATTTTTGGATTTTACAACCCTACAAGACTTCTATAGCTGAATTTCCTTTACAACTGTCCCTTTTCTCACTTGGCAGCTAAAATAAGTCTTCCTCTAATCCAGATTCAGAGAAGCTTCTGTACGTGCCAAAATATGGTGGCTGCTATTGTACAAAGATTCACATATGGAGACAAATCTATGACAAAAAGAGGGAATTTCAAGATATATTGTTAGGAAATTTAATCTTGTTCTGCATTCAGCTGTCATAACAGAGGGAAAAAATCTAGTAAAGCAACAGAGGTGCTTGTTACAGTAGAGTTTCATTCCCACAGAGATGAAAATGTATGATTCAAAACCCCCTTTTATTGTATGTCATGTTAATTAGACACAGTGAGGAATGCTCCCACCCTGCACATCTATCCCCAACAAAAAGCAACAGATCCTATAAAAAGCCACAATGGATTGTCTCGTCCATCTTTTCCACTGGTCCACAGAGATTTTTGACACCAAAATGATGATAAAACCCCTATAAAGCATTAACAGTCAAAACAGCAGGTTTCCTCTCACATTCACTGTGGATACTGACAGTGGCTGGTCCTCTGGAGGTGGAGTAGCTGAATAGTGGCAGCCAGGGCTGCCCCTTGAATGTTGGAGATTGTGTGCTGTACTGTGTGCTTCTTGGGATGATCTGGTCCCTAGATTTTGCTGCGGAGAAACTTTACAACTATTAATGAACAAAAAAACAAACAAAAAACAGTCGTGGAATGTTCATATTAAACGGCCGAGTCTGATTCTACTGACAAAATCACACAGCCACAGCACAGCCCTAATGGCGCTTACAGCTAACTCTTTGTTGAGGAAATCAAGCGATGGTCTGGATCACCTGCCATATATCTTATGTGTTGTTGGTTTTGAGGTCTCTGTCCAGTTCCTCCTG
Source organism: Epinephelus lanceolatus (assembly GCF_041903045.1). Taxonomy (NCBI): domain Eukaryota; kingdom Metazoa; phylum Chordata; class Actinopteri; order Perciformes; family Serranidae; genus Epinephelus; species Epinephelus lanceolatus. Next base: position 43,576,090 of record NC_135738.1, read on the forward strand.
ATGTCTTCACTTTGCCTCCTTCATGCCAGCTTTCAGTCTTGCTCTGCTGGTGCTGAATGCTCCCATATCACCTGACCCAAAGGCAGCTTTCTCAGCTCTGAGGGGTCCTCACCCCTCTTCATCCAGGCTTTCTCGTTAAAGCAGCTGTGCGGAACTTTTTACCATTTATAAAACTCTCCCTAGTGCGTATCACCCCCCCTTGAAGATCTGCATATTTATTTGAACCCAACAGCAACAAAAAAGCCTTTCTCTCTATGACTATTTAGTGTAGCCTCACTCAGTCAGGTCAGACACAGAGCACAGAGCACCATCTAAAAGAAAAAGAACAGAAGAACAGAAGAAGGCTAAACGGGACAGTGATAGGGCTCGAGCCTGAACGCGTGTAAACCTCGGTCAGGCATTCACCAAGTGGAGAGAGCTGAGAGATTTGAAAGGTTTTAAAACTGATCCTGAGTTGGCCCTTTTCCCAATCGACAGGTATGTAATTTTTGTTTTTATTTAGAGAATATACCGCAACTTGTTAAAAGTTGTTTCACTTCAATATAAGACGACGTGGAAGTTATAAGCAAGCTAAATATAACGTTAGCTGATGTGAACCGCTTTTGTCTAGTAACGTTACAACAAACGCCACAAAATTATCTGTGACTGTGACCATGAACACAAATATACAGCAGGCAGTTGTCCTCAGTTTATAAGAAATTCAGAGCTACACCAGAACATTTATGATTTTCCTCTCGCTCTCCAAAACAAATGCATGTGGTAATTGCTGGTTGCAGTCGAGATTTTACAAATGAAGCCGAATGCCGGCTGCAGTTGGAATTTTACGACACCAGGCTGTGGGTGTCATACCGCTTCGACCAAAGGGGCGCTATAATCAACGAAACTGTAAAGTTCTGCGCAGCTGCTTTAAAGAATGCTGCCACTCTCAAATTCAACACCATCATCAAGTTTGCCAGTTACACAGCTGTGGTGAACCTGATCACATATGAATGAAAAAGCCTACCTGAAAGACTACAGGACCTCACTGGGTGGTGTCAGGACAACAACCTACCCCTAAACATTAACAAAACTAAGGATATGATAGTGGCAGCAGAGAAACCCATCAACGGGTCCTTGGTGGACAAAGTGGATGGCTTTAAATACCTTAGTTTCCACATCACTGAGGGCATATCCTGGTATCTGCATACTAACTCAGTGAAAAAGGCAAGGCAGAAACAGTTTCACCTTAGACGGCTGAGGAAATTCTGGATGTTCCCGAAGAGTTCATAAGAATTTCTTTTCCTGCATGAATCCTGACAGGGAACATAACAGCCTGGTACAGAAACAGCTGGGAAAAGGGCCGCAAGGTCCTGCAAAAAGTAGTTTGCTCAGGTGAACATACTAAAGGCACTGCTCTACCCTGCCTGACGGATGTATAGGACACCAGGCACTGTAAGAATACGGCTAGGAGAATCAGTAAGGATGCCAACCGTCTGGATAATGGCCTTTACTTCCTGGTGAGGTTGGCAAATAGGTATCGATTATTACACCAGGCCAGTACTGAGTGGCTCAGGAAGAGCTTCTACCAAAATTGAAGGAACTGACAGTATTACATTTCACTGAAACTGCATTTATGATTTCATGTGACAGTAAATTCATTGATTTGAAAAAGGGCATGCCCCTTGTTATGAGTAGGCCCTGACACATGCCAGGAGAAACCAGAAGTATCTAACAGAGTGGAGAACTAACTCCCCCAAAGTGGGGTCACTAAGGTTATTGATGTAAAAGTTAAAATAACCTTAAGTAAGAAAACTGCCAAACTTAGTGGAAATAGTGGACAAAAGCTCAGCAAAGCCATCAATACAAGAACCAGAATATGTTGGAGGCCTATAAATAACTAATGTAAGGGTGCAGCAGGAGCATTTCAAGAGGGAGGAAAGGTATTCAAAAGATAAAACTGTTGTTGAAATGTAACTCTAAACTAGGCAGCCAAAGCATCACTTTTTCTATCGGCTCTAGCAGTTTTCATTAAACTGAAATAAGGAGGGGCTGACTCAATAAGGGATACTGCATCAGTGATACTGTCAAGCAAGGTTTCAGTCAACAACACAGAGGCTAGTTTTACACCCTGGGCAAACCATTCCTCGCCCCCCCCCCCATAGTGCTCTGCGGCGCAAGCTAATGGCTTACTGGCGACAAAGAAGTCTGACTCCAGGTCCAGTAATTTCATCTTTTGTTGGTGTCATGACTGCCCAGTAGTACCTGGACAACCGAGCCGTGGCGGCACACAGGTATGTGGCGTGCCAGAGGAGATGGTTCGCCCAGGGCCTAAAACTAGCCAGGACCGCCTCTGGGCTCCCCAGTGCCCACTCCACTAACTTGACGTGGAAATGAGCAGTAGTCTAGAAAACTGGCGAGTTTTTTGTTTTGTTTTGTTTTTTTTGGAGGGCGCTCATGCGCCCTCACATAGAGTGCGCCCTGGGCAGTCGCCCACATTGCCCAGAGCAAAAACCGTCCCTGCAACAACATGAGATTAAGATTATGAGAATTTATAAGATTCTTGATTAAAAAAAATATATATTTTTTTTTTAGCTAGCTACCTAACATGGAATAATGCAAGCTTCAGTACTTTCTGAGTAGGCTCTAATACAGATTATAAGTGACAGGGGATAATCCTCAGGTAAGGAGTGTTAACAGCACCAGCGGAGTGGACTTTTCTTTGCCAAGCAGACATTCTTGATAACGGGAATGAGGATGAGTAGAGGGATTAGAGGGATGGAGATAATGAATCACTTCTAGGTAGTTGTGAGGGGTAAATGGTGAAAGGCACTGGACCTCCAGATTAAGAAATATCCAAAGAGAGGGACTCTGTCAGGTCAGCAGGAGGAGAGAATATAAGCTGCCAGTTCCCATTCTCATTAAACATCAGAGAGTCTTTTGGTATTAGATAAAGTCAGTCGGTTGAAAGCAAGTGGGAGACAAGGTTCATGGTTAGCGCCCTGGTACTCCTCTGATTTGGGTGGAAATTCTAACACTCCTTCCTTGTCCTTTCTTGTCCAAAATGTATCAAAATTACAAATAAAGCCATGACCAGCGGCCATACAGTAGCTGGATAGCTATTGGCACAGGTTGAATAGGCAGCTAAATATGGAGCTATATTTGTGTCTTTATTACATGTGAGAAAATAAATGATATGAGAGGAAAAAAAAATGTTTGAGAGAAAAAAAAATATTTGAGAGAAAACATTTTCAAACTGATAGCAAAAATAATAATATTTGAGACTAAAAAAAGTTTTGAGAGAAAGTATTTTGTCATAGAATATAAAAAAAAAATTTGAGATTTAAAAAAATGATTTCCAAGAAAAAAACTCTCTCAAAAAACTTTTACTCTCAAATATTATTTTTTGCTATCAGTGTGAAAACATTTTCTCTCTCTAAAAAAAAAAAATTGTTTCTCTCAAAACATTTTTCTTCTCTCTCTCAAAACCTAAGTCTTTGCTGTCGTGTCAGGATTTTGCTTTCACTGCGAAAATAATGTCATGGGCGGGGCCACGTTCCTATTGGCCAGTTTCAGTCGAATTGACAGCCGGGTGAGGATCGTCTTGGGTGTCGAATTCAACTGAATCATTCATCCACCATGGTGGATTCACCGGCGTAGATGCGCTGCATTATTTGGGAGCAGAGACTCCAATGTTTGGGTAAGATGATGACACACACAATTGATGGGTAGCTAGCTGAGCAAGTTGGTTATCAAAATCATTCCTATAATGAATCCCTTTTCTCACCTAACGTTATTTTACCAAGATTGTGTTATTAACTGCACTAGCCAGCTAGTGTTAACTTTACATCTAGCTAGGTTATCCCATTAACGTTACTTTACTATGGTGCTTTTCTCTTCCAACATTCCGCCCTTAAGTGCAACACACACCGCCACCGGCGCGGCGCTGTGGCCGTCAAGTGCCGCCCCCCAACACACACTGGCAGCGGTGCGTAGCGGCACCGTCAACATGTATTTCCCACCCCAGCCCTCTAGGTGGCTGTACCTACACTGGTTGCCAACGGTTGCCAACTGTTGTAACAGAAGAAGAAGAGGAAAAACTTTGAGGCAACAACAACTTGAATTTCACGGGTGAGTTTCTTATCAAAGTCGTCTTATTAAAAATTTGAAACAACCGGAGTTGATCCTACGAGACGAGACGTACATAAAAGGCTTTTCTCGCAGCGCCGCCATGAGCGCCGGCCGTGCTGGAAATAGAGCAGTGGGCTGGCCGGCGCCAGTGTGGGTTGGTTCATAGAATATATATTGTATGGCGGGTGGATAGTGCCAATGCAAGGATTACCAGGAGAAGGAGAAGGAGCAACCTCCCCTTCCGTCACCGCCTGACCGTGTGGATTTTTGATTGGGAGTGAATGGGACAGCAGATGAGAGACTGGCGGCGACTTCACGACGAGTGCATTGAAAGAACGTGTATCGACGGCGACGTGACGACGGCGTATGTTAGAATTACTAACAAAAATAAACGTCTGAAACACACGTCGTCACCAAAGTACGTCGTCACCAAAGCACGTCGTCACCAAAGTACGTCCCCTTGTCTGAAGTTAATTACAAATAAGGCCTATACACTCAGAAATTTTCAACCAATAATCTGTCACAACAATTATAATTATAATTCTCATGGGATTATGATGTCACCAAGAAATTTATTTATTTTTTATTGTTAATTCGATTGTTCTCTTTTGTTTAACTCTTGTTATGCTGTCATATATGTGTAACTCTATTGTACAGAAACGTGAGCTGGAATGACTGAATTGTTTGTTGTTGTTCCAACTTTCAATAAAGTTGGAAGAAAAAAAAAAGTACGTCGATCCCCTTGTACGCTGTCGTCAGTGTGACTTTCCCCAACTTAATTGAGTGAATTCAAGTCTTTCAATAGCTTACATGTTTTATATGTTAACGTCTTTATTTTCATGTATATTCACTTTTTGTTTTTCTTTTGAGCAGTTGCAGCATTGAAATTGCGCTGAATAGACTAGGCCTAAGCTGTGTGAAAAGAACAAGAAGCCAGCAACACTCCTTCTGATATCTTTAATGCCTCACTGGTACAGGCTACTCACACAAACCGGTTTCGACAGTCAGTCTTCGACAGTGTGTCTAAGCTGTGCCCTGCTTTCAAAATTGCAAAATTTAAAAGTCCATGTCCAAATTTAACAATGTTTCCGTGGGAACTTCTATTGCGGATCTTATCCACTAGATGGTGCCATTGTTCAATGATTGTTGTAGTTACAGTGTTGAGTGTTGGAAGAAGTAGGCTACTTAGATCAAAAGTATCAATACCACAATGCAAAAATACTTAATACTTAATATATATATAAGTATTTTATTTAAGATGACCAAGGGTACTTGCACACCTCCATTTTTAGAAAGAAAACTGACCGCAACACTGTATTGCATGCAGACAGTTTTCACCCCCCATTACTCATTAAGAATATCCCTTATGGACAAATGCAAAGATTAAGACGTATATGTGATTCTGATCAGGATTTTTTAAATCAGTCCATGGACATGCAGCAGCGTTTTAGACAGAGAGGGTATAAATCTGAGCTTCTTACTCAGGCTCATAATAGAACTTTATCACTGGAGAGGAGGGATTTGCTCAGCCCTAAACCTAAACAGGAACAAGTTCAGAAACCCTATTTTGTCACTCGCTACAGCAAAGAAGCTGTCCACATTATAAAGAAAAACTGGGATATCATTGAGAGTGACCCTTCTTTACAAGAGGTATTCCCTGAACCGCCGGGTATCAGTTTTAGAAGGGCCCCCACCATCAAGGATAAATTAGTAAGGAGTTATCTTCCTGCTCACAAACCAGACACCTGGCTGTGTCGACCAAAGGTGGAGGACAATTGTTGAATAAAAGGCAACAGAATTAAATTTTGTTATTTTGTGTGTTTTCATTTCCTATTTAATCAACACCTGATACCCACCTAATACTTTATTTTCATTATACCATGAAGAACACAGGTGGGTTAGTGCATTTTAAAATCCAGTTTTATCTTAGGGTGACCAAGAGTTCTCTTTTGGCCGGACATGTCCACTTTTCACGTCCTGTCTGGGTCCGGTTATGAATCGTTTTTCATCGTTTTTTACGGGACCGTTAAGCACATAAAGACTTGTCTATGCGCTGACGGTGCTTTGTGCAGCTTACTACTGTATGGTGCTTTTTACAAACTGCAAAATTCCAAGTTACTTAATAGCTCACTTGGTAGGAGTTCTGCAACAAATACCCATTGCAATTTTTACTGGAGCGGCACGGGTTCGAGTCCTGCTGTGTTTCTTTTTTTTTTTTTCAGTCCAGTATAATTTATTTTATTTTATTTGTGTACCATTAATAAGTATATCATATAAAAGAATCAGGTGGAAACATGCAATAGACAAAATAATGTAGACCTATTTAATAAATGTTATAGGCTACATGAAATGCTGAGGCAATAAAAACAATCTTAGATTAATTATGTTAATATGTTGGTTGATGGTTTCAAATAACTACTCTTGCCCTCTACGTGTGCTGAGATTAGCCTACTGTAAAGTTTACATAGGCTATGTATAAGCCTTTGAGCAGGTGCATCAGCTTTCTTGTGTTCAACTGTTCAAAAATATCTTATTTAGGTACATTAGGCCTACTGTTAAACTATTCAGTGGTAAATTGAGGTGTTTTTTTTTGTTATTTTGCATTTCACGTGTTAAGTTCTTTGTGGCAAATCAAACAGCTGGAAATTTGAAAATTCTGTGAGTAGCCTATTGATTGCACTTAAGTAAGCAATCTGCACCCTTGTGGCCTATTGCTATGTTATTATATTAAGACATTAACTTACACACAAACTGTCTGCAAAGTTCAATAAACGAGACTCAATTTTCCTCCTTAACTTTATTGCTGAAATTGATATACAAACAATGCAACAGTACCATCAAGTGCTTAGAGGCCGCAGTACATTAGAAATGTTAAAAACATAAATGAAATTTGACATTGTCTTGATCATGACAGAATCAAAAGCAAACATTTTGGAGGTAGATGCAAAGTCTTCCATAACATTTAATGTGAAGGTAAAAACAAAAATATTGCCGTTATTGCAACTGTGGAAGATTGTTATGTAAAAAATAATGTTTGAATGCCCATGCAAACAGAACTGATTTATGGAGACCAAAACTGATGTGAATTAGAAAGTTGACATTGTGCATGTGCGTGTGTGTGGGGGCATGACGGCGTAGGCGTGGCGACGTACTTATCAATGACGACTTGCACTGGCGACGGAGTAAGTCAGCCAGTTCAGATGTTGATGTCACACGAGAGTCTCCTGCGGTAGGATTACCGTGGCACTATCCACCCACCATAATAATGGAGGCGGGCGTTTTGACGCGCGGCGTACGGCGGCGGTGTGTGTTGCACTTTAATTGGCATCAGCTGGGCCTAATTTCCAGTTGTCGGAGCCTAATTGCGCAGTGGTGGCACCTGCGTTATTTGGTCTTCTCCTCACGGGCGCGTTCACTTCTACCTGGCGTTTACCTGGCGAGGGCTGTGTGTGGCGTGCTCCGATTGGCGTGCTTTGTGTGTGTCGTGCTCCCGTTTCTGTACCCAAACTTGGGACTCATAAGGTAGGCATGGGTGCTGCAATGTTTGTGTACTGTTAAAGCATATTATGGTGTCACAGCTGCCGTGACTCTTCGCTTTACAGCGGCGTTGGTCGTTCCTTTTGTGTGTTCGGAGGGGACTTTGAAAAGTGTGGTGTCTGCTCTTCCTCACTGCCAGATGGTGACTGGGTTTGAGCTGTGCGCTGTGCGTTAAGCTCCCTTCGCTCCAGTAAGCTCGCTCTGTTTTTTTATTTCTACTTCTGCTAGTTCTGTTAACTTTATGTTAACAGGTTGTCCTGCTCTCTGTCCTGCTGTCGCTGAGGCCACAGCTTGTGGCTTCTTCTCCTCCTCTGCGCACTGTGTGGGGCTACACTCCATAGCCCGGTGACGTGGGCTGTCAGCTGGGCATCCCGAAGGACGGCTATCCACGGCCTCCAGCCCCGGTGCGGCCGCTCGGTTTTCCACTGCTGTTCTGCCGGTTTTCCACAGACTGATTAAAGCACACTGTAACGCGGCTGTGCATTCATGCGGCTTTGGACCTCCGTGTTGTTATATTTGGAAGTCCGTCTCCTGTCCCCATATTTACCAGTGTACGAATCTGTGCGACCTTCCGCTGTTAAGAGTAGTCTACGGGTTTGAGTGTATTCCCTGCAATTCCCCAGGTGGCGTTGTCGGTTCATTTCCCTCTCCTCTCCATTTGGCCACACGTGCATAACGTTAATGTATGTATATCCGCTCCCAAATAACGCAGTGCATCTATACCGGTGAATCCACCATGGTGGATGAATGATTCAGTTGAATTCGACTCCCAAGACGATCCTCACCTAGCTGTCAATTCAATTGAGACTGGCCAATAGGAACGTGGCCCCGCCCATGACATTATTTTCACAGTGAGAGCAAAATCCTGACACGACAGCAAAGAAAAATGTTTTGAGAGAAAGTTGTTTTTTTTTTTTTTTAGGGAAAATGTTTTCACGCTGATATCAAAAAATAATATTTGAGAGTAAAAAAAAGTTTTTTGAGAGAGTTTTTTTCTTGGAAATCATTTTTTAAATCTCAAATTATTTTTTTTTATATTCTATGACAAAATACTTTCTCTCAAAACTTTAGTCTCAAATATTATTATTTCTTGCTATCAGTGTGAAAACTTTTCTCTCAAACATTTTTTCCCCTCTCATATCATTTATTTTCTCGCGTGTAATAAAGACACAAATATAGCTCCATACTAAAACCCTTGTCGCCCTTCCTCAGGGTGAGAATGGGGCCAGAAAAATACAGTTCTTTCCAAGATTCTCAGTTGTTTCAGTGAGAAGCTTGAAGTCTATTTTGACTGTCTGGAGCTAATGACATTTACCAATGTGCACAATTAACGTTTGAGGAATAGGGTGGAGGTTAGTAGGGGTTTGAATGCGTTCAACAATGTCTGTGACCTTTGCAACAGGAAAAAAGTATGTGATGGCATTGGGGATGGTAACTGTGTGATGGAATCACCTCCCATGATGGCTACTGGGTAGGGAGTGTAGATGCTTCCTGCACCATTCCTGGGCCCGATGAAGCAAAGCTGTCAGCTAGCTCACCTAGTGGAGAAAAGAAATTCTTAAGCAGGTGGACCTCTGTATTTTTTTTACTCAGATATAAAACAGGGAGAGATATCCGTCTTTTTTCCCCATCTTTACCACCAATGCCCATGTGGAGTAGTCATGGTGGGGCTGTCGAGGGGTGTCTTCACTCCCTGATGAGCAATCTCTGGCCAGGGAGGGAGATGATGCCAGCAGTTTTAAGGTCAGCAAGCCTTGAGTGAAGGAGCAGTTACCTTCAGAGAATATCAGCGTTGTGCCTTGATGCCTGGCAGTTCAGGAGCCATCGGTGTGTAGTTAGGTGCCCAGTTAAATTGCGAAAATCCCATATAAAAGCAACTGACAGGCTTAGTTGATAGGTCAGATAGGTAAAACATCCAGGAAACAAAATAGGCTCAAAAAGACAAGAAAGTCAAGTCAAGGAAGGATCCTCAAACGGCTGAATTTGAAGGGGACTACGTCATCGAACCCTGCCAAAGGACTGTTCCAATGTCAAGGATCCTTCCAAATTTCACCCAGGAGTAAGTCCTTCGTTGTGAAGGTAGGGCTTCTTCAGTGAAACCTGTGTCAGCGGAGCTCGGCAGGACTTTGATAAATATGTCATTTATTTGCATTAATGTCTCCAGGAGTTTTTATCATACAAGAGTGAAAAAAATTTTGACAGACCCCTCATAATTTACACTTCCAATGTGTTCACTGCTGAATGATGAGATTTTTATAATAACGTGACTTAGATACAAACAAAAGTTTTAAAATGAATCATTTTCAGCAGAGACGGACCACCTCCCCTCCTCCCCCCACATCATGGTTTTCATTCTGTCAGTTTCAGTTAATGTATTTTTTGGTGGAATTGCGTTGAACGACCACAGTAAAGGCATTTGGAATATCCTGCAGGTCAAAACATCACTCATTTGTTTTAAGGTCACCTTATTTCAGATGATAATCCGGCGGTATAGTCGGTGTGGTCAGCTGTTTCAGAGCAGCATGGCTCATCAGATCAGATCCACTGTTGTAGTGAGTGTGTGGTGATCAGTGATGGGAATAAAAGGCGTTATAAATAAACGCCATTACTAACGGTGCTACTTTTTTCAGTAACGAGTAATCAAAAAAGTTACTGTCTCCCTCGTTATAACGCCGTTATCGTTACAATAAAATGCGCCATTACTCAGCTTTACTTGAGTTCACTGAAGCAAGCTCCTTCTCAGCAGAGCTCTAAAGTTTTTTTCTTTGGTAAGGGCAGGTGAGGGGGAAGGGAGGGAGAGACAACTGCATAAGTGATGAGGATTGGCTTAGGGAGAGTAAAATTTCATCATAAACCAATCAGAGGCAGAGTAGGGTGGGTATTCACAAGCACACAAGCAGGGTTGCTGCGTGGGCTTGTTTTTTTTGTAAAGTCGCTTACAAATATTGGTCGTCGTGAGTTGCGTTTTTTTGGCTTGTTTCTAAAGTGGGGTTGCTTATTTGGGCTTGCTCTCTAAACGTTGCCTTTCTCCATATATATCCATCTAATAAGTTATTTAAACACATGATAGTATGTCGGACTGCATGATGTTTCCACAACTCCGCTCCCTCTGCCCCTCTCCTTCTCCGCATACACACAGGTGACGGTCAGTCAATGAGACTTTTCACATTTAAATGGTGCGATTAATGGACGTTCTTACACACACACACAACAATGCAGTGTAGTGTAGATAAGTGTACAATGTTTTATAATAATGATTTATTCTGTTAAATGTCAGTTTCATTACATACAGTTCCATTAAAGGGGTGTGTCCAAGCCATTTGACACATTTGAGCATTTTATAACAAAATAACGCTATAGTTACTTTTCCAGGTAATTAGTTACTTCTATAGTGCAGTAACTCAGTTACTAACTCAGTTACTTTTTGGAGAAAGTATCGAGTAACTAAAACTATATGGAACACTTTGAAATCACAGGTTAACTTCAGGGTATCGGATCAAAGCCTGTCAACATCCCGACCTCTGACCAATCACATTACTGAAGAAAAAAGTATCCATTAACAAAAGTCCGGAGTGTCAACTAAAAAAGAGGAGCCTACATGCTGTTATAGGTCAGTCAAATCATTTAATTGTTTCAGGGCTCTATTTCCACTGGTTTTACTAAACTGATTGTTTACAACACTAAATACATGTTTTTAGCACTATTTGAAATTAAGTTTATTTTAGTCCGCAGTGATAGTGTATGGGGGGCCATTTGTAAAGTGGCTCACGCTGAAAATAACATCAACATTCTGCCACATTTAGCTTCAAACAATGTTTAAAAAAGTGTTGTGAATTTTTTAACGTCACCTTTTACCACATTTACAGCAATATTTGTTAACGTAGAAATATATTAAATCGTTAAATCTAAATATTAAATGTGGCACCTAAATGTTAAATCTAAATATTAAATCTAAATCTAAATATTAAATCTAAATGCTAAATCTAAATCTAAATGTTAAATCAAAATATTAAATCTAAATCTAAATGCTAAATCTAAATCTAAATGTTAAATCGAAATATTAAATCTAAATCTAAATGCTAAATCTAAATCTAAATGTTAAATCGAAATATTAAATCTAAATCTAAATGCTAAATCTAAATCTAAATGTTAAATCTAAATGCTAAATCTAAATGCTAAATCTAAATGTTAAATCGAAATATTAAATCTAAATCTAAATGCTAAATCTAAATCTAAATGTTAAATCTAAATGTAAATCTAAATCTAAATGTTAAATCTAAATGCTAAATCTAAATCTAAATCTAAATGTTAAATCTAAATATTAAATCTAAATCTAAATGTTAACTCTAAATGCTAAATCTAAATCTAAATCGAAATGCTAAATCTAAATCTAAATGTTAAATGTTAAATCTGAATGTGCTTGGTGAAACTAAATATTTAGCTAATATGCAAATTCACACTGCCGGTCACCGGAAGTACCAAAATAAAAGCTCGAGATGGTCAGACTGTGTTTATACAATCAAATAACAAATTAAAACCAACTTATTGGGGGAAATGAACACTTGAACATACATTAGTGTGATAACAACTACATAAAATAACAAAAAACATGTTTGGAGAAATTTTATTTGACGTGTACTTTGAGTTGTTAGTGTCCCTTCGGAGGGAATCACCTTGTTGTTTACAAATACTTCCGGGTAGAATACTAGCAGAGTTTAGCCATCATAGTGCTATTACTTTTACACTCTGATTGCATCACTGCAGCTCAAAATAACATGAGACACCTGAGTGATGAGAACTAGGATAAAACAGGTAATATTTTATTAGTAAAATAATCCACACACTGTTGGCTCCTGTTATTATAAATACCACATTTTGGTCAGATAGACCTCATTGGTCATTAACTGCTTTTCCACCCTTTACTTCAGTAACAGAATTGTCTGGCGTAACTTTAAATTGTTTTATGTGACATATTGAGAGTAGTTTCATCATCATCATCCAACTGAACAGCAAAAAATACTGACATTTTGCTAATGTCGCATAGGCCCATAGCTCAGTGGTACCTGCATGATACCTGACTACATTTGGCTCCCTTACTATTCAAAGCAAATCTAAGATTGAAAAAATGGTGAAAGCTGCCTTCAATCAACCTTTGAGGAAATAATAGTCAAAAATCTCATCGTATCTTAAACGATACTTCACATATTCTGTTCCCAGAATATGAATTCTTACCCTCAGGAAGCAGATATAGAGCCTGTAGGTACAAAACAAACTGTAACAGGCTCTCCTTCCTCCCAACATCAATTTCTCTTCTCAGCAAACAACCAGCTCAATTTCATTCTTAATTATTTATTTATTATGTATTTATTTTAACCTGGAACTCTTGCACTTTATTCTTAAAATTGGTTGTTCCTGCTCTGTGGCTATTGTATTTATTGTATTTTCTTATAATACTATTTTATTCTTTTACTAAGCCACTGACTTTAAAGGTGAGCTACCTTTTGCACAGTACCGAAGGTCAGTGTTGGGGCCCCCTTGTGCCGAGGTGATGTTGGAGGGCTGGTCAGGGTGTTGGCGATGGAACTCCCTGATGAGCCGTGCATCCAGGATCTGACGGGCCGGAACCCATGACCGCTCCTCCGGACCGTACCCCTCCCAGTCGACGAGGTACTGCAGGCCCCTTCCCCGGCGACGAGAGCGGAGCAAGCGGTGCACCGTGTAAGCAGGGTCCCCATCGATGATGCGAGGCGGTGGGGGTGGCCGAGAGGCGGGCTGCAGGTGGCTCTCCCGACACGGCTTTAGCTTGGAGACATGGAAGGTGGGATGAATCCGCATGGAACGGGGCAACTTGAGTCGAACAGCCACTGGGTTTATCACCCTCTCGATGGGGAAAGGACCGATGAATTTGGGGCCCAACTTCCTCGACTCCACCCTCAAAGGCAGGTCCCGGGTAGAAAGCCACACCTTCTGTCCCACCTGATAAGGGGGGGCCTGGGAGCGGTGACGGTTGGCGGCTGTCGAGTATCTGTCGGCGGCCCGTAGAAGTGCAGCCCTGGCCTGTGTCCAGGTCCGGCGGCAGCGGCGGATGAAGGCCTCCACTGAGGGACAGACGGTCTCTTTCTCTTGAGCAGAAAACAGGGGAGGCTGAAAGCCGTAAGCGCACTGGAAAGGGGAGAGTCCAGTAGCGGAGCTGATGAGGGTGTTGTGGGCGTACTCCACCCACAGCAGTTGCGAGGACCAGGAGGCAGGGTGCCTGGAGACCATGCAGCGGAGCGCCGTTTCCATTTCTTGATTCATCCTTTCTGACTGACCATTAGACTGGGGATGAAATCCAGACGTCAGGCTGGTGGAGGCCCCCAGGAGACGGCAGAATTCCCTCCAGAAGGTAGAGGTGAACTGGGGGCCTCGATCGGAGACCACATCAGACGGGAGGCCGTGAATCCGGAACACGTGTTGCAGAATCAGTTCAGCAGTCTCTTTGGCCGATGGAAGCTTGGGCAGGGGCACGAAATGAGCCATTTTACTGAAGCGGTCCACAATAGTCAAAATGGCGGTGTGGCCCCCTGACAGCGGCAGTCCAGTGACAAAGTCCAAAGAGATGTGGGACCAGGGGCGGTGAGGCACAGGCAGGGGTTGCAGGTGGCCGGCAGGGGCCTGCCGAGGGGCCTTGTTCTGGTTGCAGATTGGGCAAGCGTTAACAAAGTCTCTGGTGTCCTCATCCAAAGTAGCCCACCAGAACCGCCGTTGTAGGACCTCCTTGGTACGGAGGATCCCCGGATGGCAGGTGAGCCGGGAGTCGTGGGCCCACTGCAGAACCTCCGTCCTTAACTCCTGCGGGACGAATAGGCGGTCTTGGGGGCAGGAGCTGGGCCCGGGCTGGTCCTCCAAAGCAGCTCTAACTCGCTCCTCCACCCCCCAGGTGAGAGCGGCCATCAGACGAGAAGTGGGGAGGATGTTGTCAGGGCTGGGGGAGTCCTCTTCCCCGACCATGAACTGACGGGACAGGGCGTCAGGTTTGACGTTGCGGGAGCCTGGACGGTAGGAGAGAGTGAAGTTGAATCTGGCGAAGAAGAGGGCCCACCGGGCTTGACGAGAGTTCAGCCTCTTGGCCGAGCGGATGTACTCCAGATTCTTGTGGTCAGTCCAGACGAGAAAGGGGGTCTTGGTTCCCTCCAACCAATGGCGCCACTCCTCCAGTGCCAGCTTCACCGCCAACAGTTCTCGATTCCCGATGTCGTAATTTCTTTCAGCTGGGGACAGACGCCGGGAGAAAAAGGCGCAGGGGTGAAGCTTCTGGTCCCTGGCAGCACGTTGGGAGAGGACGGCCCCCACCCCCACATCCGAAGCGTCGACTTCTACGACGAACTGTCTCTCGGGGTCAGGGATCAGGAGAATGGGGGCTGAGGTGAACCGCCCCTTCAGGTGCAGGAACGCCTCCTCGGCGGCCGAGGTCCACCTGAAAGGGACCTTGGAGGAGGTGAGGGCGGTGAGAGGTGCTGCCACCGTGCTGTAGCCCCGGATGAACCTCCTATAGAAGTTGGCGAACCCCAGGAATCGTTGCAGCTGTTTGCGGGAATCAGGGACGGGCCAGGAGGTGACAGCTGATACCTTGACGGGGTCCATCTCCATGCGGTCCCGGCCTATGATGTACCCCAGGAAGGAGACAGAGGGGGCGTGGAACTCGCACTTCTCCGCCTTGATGAACAGTGAGTTCTCCAGTAGTCGCTGCAACACTGTCTGGACGTGATGAATGTGTTCTTGCTTGGAGCGGGAGAAGATGAGAATATCGTCTAGGTAGACGAACACGAACTTATTGAGCATGTCTCGGAGCACATCATTGATGAGGGCTTGGAACACAGCAGGGGCATTGGTGAGGCCGAAAGGCATCACCAGGTACTCGTAATGTCCAGTAGGGGTGTTGAAGGCCATCTTCCACTCGTCTCCCTCACGGATCCGGACCAGATGGTATGCGTTGCGGAGGTCCAACTTAGTGAAGATGGTGGCCCCTTGGAGCAGCTCGAAGGCTGAGGCGATGAGGGGGAGAGGGTAGCGGTTCTTCACCGTGATGTCGTTGAGCCCTCTGTAGTCGATGCAGGGCCTCAATGTCCCGTCCTTCTTGTCGACGAAGAAGAACCCCGCTCCGGCAGGTGAAGAGGAGGGTCGGATGATCCCGGCGGCCAGGGCGTCGTTTATGTAGGTCTCCATGGCTTCCCTTTCAGGTGCGGACAGGGAGTAGAGGCGGCCCTTGGGAGGGACGGAGCCGGGAAGGAGGTCGATGGCACAGTCGTAGGGCCGATGAGGGGGCAGAGAGGTGGCCCTAGCCTTGCTAAACACCTCCCAAAAGTCGTGGTAGTCAGGGGGCACCATGGAGAGGTCTGAGGTGGAACGGGAGCTGGCCGGTGGCGTGGATGCCACTGCTGGTCTGAGGCAGATCTGTTGACAGGAGGGGCTCCATCCCAGGATGGACCCCGTGGACCAGTCTATGTGGGGGTTATGAGGGCGAAGCCAGGGGTAGCCAAGAATCAGGGGAAGGTTGGGAGATCTCAGAATGTGAAACTGAATAGTCTCTTGATGTGTGCCGGACAGAAGCATCGAGATGGGAGTGGTTTGATGAGTGACAGTCCCCAGGAGATGACCGTCCAGGGCGCTGGCTGGCACGGGATGAGGGAGAGGGACCCTAATGAGGTCCAACTGGCGGGCGAGCTCCTCGTCGATCAGGCTGACGTCCGCCCCCGAGTCGATGAATGTGGCGAGGGTGTGGGACCCCCCTGGCAGCAAAAGCTGGACGTGGAACAGAGGTCTTGGGTCGGGGGCAGAGTTCTGGGAACGGCTCAGCAGAATGCCCCTCTTTACTGCTGAGCCCTCCCTTTTGCTGGACACCGGGAAACAAAATGGCCGGCCTGGCCACAGTAGAGGCAGAGATTTCCCCGGCGTCGTCGCTCTCGCTCCTCTGGCGTTAGGCTGGTCTGCCCCACCTGCATGGGCTCCGCCCCTCCATGTATGGGTTCAGGAGGTGGGACAGGAGGGGCTGGGAGTCGACGTTGACGGAAAGATGGCCGGTGATCTCCTCCCTCGTGGCGTTGTTCCCTCCTCCTTGTCTGAATCCGCCTGTCCAGCCTCGTGGTCAACTCGATGAGTCCGTCCAGGGAACTGGGGAGGTCGAACGAAACCAGCTCATCCTTCACGTACGGAGCCAGCCCGTTGAGGAAAGCGTCACATTGGGCGGCAGCGTTCCAATCACTGAGACGAGCCCGGGTCCTGAAGTCAATGGCATAGTCAGCAACTGTCCGATCCCCCTGCCTCTGGCTCATGAGACCCCCTGTAGCATCAGGACCCAGGGAAACGGGACCAAAAACCTTGCGAAGCTCCTCTGAGAAGGCCTGGAAAGAGGCGCAGGCTGGTGTGCCTCTCTCCCACTCTGCCGTTCCCCACAGACGTGCCCTTCCAGTGAGGTGGTTGATGGTGAAGGCGACTCTAGCCCCCTCTGTGGCGAAGGTATGAGGTTGCAGGGCGAACAGAATGGAACAGTTTGTCAGGAAAGGGTTGCAGCCCTCAGGATCCCCTGCGTAGCGTTCTGGCGCCCCCACCCGGGGCTCGGGTGCAGTGCTAGAGGACGGCCCCGGGGTCGGAGCAGGAGGGGCTGGAGCCGCAGCAGGAACGGCGTGTTGTGTCATGGCGGCCGCCATCTGTTGCACCTGGGCGGCTAGCGAGGTTAGCGCTCGTTCCAGAGCAGACGCCGACTGACGAGCCTCCACCGCGTTGGAGGCTAACTGAGCCTCATGCTGCTGGAGCATGCCCTCCACCCGGGCTAGGCGAGACTGAGGTGAAGCAGGGTCTGCTGGGTCCATTTCTGGCCAGATTGTACTGAAACGGGTGTGTTTGTGGACCCAAATGCAGTACCAGGCTCGCAGGAACAGTTGGTAATGACTTTTATTAGCACCACAGCAAACAGGGAATGCAGCAGGCAGAATAAACACAGAATAAAGCTCGTTCTTCGGGCAAGTTGCCCTCACACAGTCTCTGAGGCTCAGATGAGGGAAAGAGATCAAGCTTACGGCAGCCAAAGGTGGCGAGGCAGACGCACCGTAGGCTGAAGTGCCGGCTGATCGTGCTGAGAAGCCGACGAGGAGTGAGCTGAGGCGAGGTCGGGAGCCGGTGGGGGGGTCGTAGCTAGAAGAGCCGTCAGCGAAGGCAGAAGCACCGTTGAGGAGCAGGCAGGAGGGTAGACGAGGCCGGGCGGAGGAGTCGAGACCAGACGAGCAGGCAGAAACCAGAGACGCTGAAGCAAAGCACGAGGTCGGGGACAGAAGGCAGGTGAGTTTACCGGGAGGCAGACGAGGGGAGCAGGTCGGGGACAGGCAGAGTTGGCACCGGGAGATCAGGCAGGAGAAGAACGCTGGAGAGTCTCGCATAATGCTAAAGAACAATCTGGCAGTGAGTGAAGGTGCTGGAGAGGCTTATATGCAGGGCTGGTTGATGAGCTGCAGCTGTGTAGGCAGGTGAGCAGAGTTGGGCTGATGAGGTGGGCGCGGCTGGCAGGTAGAGTGAAGCAGAGGGAGGGGGAGTGGAAAAACACTGCAGCAGAGTGGCAGGAGAGGACTGAGAGACAGGGATTGTGACACTCCACCAAGACTCTCACATTTTTGGTGTTCAGTATAGACTTCTCTTTTGGTTTTGTTTTGCAGTACAGTATAGTAGACATGTATATGTTTATTTTTGATAATCTGCATGGAGCACAACCACCTCAAGGCCATAATACATCAGCTACACTGCCTGTTTCTCCCCTGTTTTTTTTTCGTTTGTTTGTTTATTTGTTTGTTTTTCCTCCTCCTTCTCCGCATGCACTGTCACTATATAACTCAGGACTTAAGCACCTGCCCCCTCCCCCTTGCTTGTTTCCTTACTTTCCCCCTGACACACTTTGGTGTATCACGGCCCTCTCTGGCTCATATTAGGAAGTTTTTCCAATAAAGGCTGTTAGGCTAGTCTCCAGGGAGGGTGGGTGACGGTCACAACCACGCATTATGGGTATAAAATACTTGACTGCAAGATTAACAGTGCATCAATCTTCACAAGAAGCTTACACCCTTTAGTGGCGCTAAGCTATGAAGACCAATGCAGACAAGTATTAAAAAAAAAAAAAAAAAAAAAAAGCTGACCAGCTGCACTATACTTTTTATTTTAATTGAGTAAAACTGTTTAAGCAGAAATTTATATTCATATTTTTCATTCAAAAAATGTGTTAAAAAAAACAGCAGGATTTTATTTTTCACTTTTATATTTCTATTTTCATTCAAACAATGTGAAAAAGCAGGATTATATATATTTGTTTCATTCAAAAATCGTGTAAAAAGAGTTAACTGCTGTGGTGGTATGTTTTAATAAGGTTACCAATAAGTAAAAGATATTTAATAGTTGTCTATTTTTTTCATTAGGCTACTGTACCGAAAAAAAACGAACTGTGACTTGTGTACCGAGGTACGTACCGAACCGAGATTTTTGTGTACCGTTACACCCCTAATTCTGATATAACTTAAGTCTCAGATAATGCTGAATTTTTGGATAAAATGTCTGTATTTCAGTTTTAAGATTACAGATTGTGGTTTACATCCCACGCCACTATCAATTTACTGTCTCATGGTCACAGACATTTTTACTACCGTTTCATCTCAAATGATATGAAGCAGCCCACTTCATGCATGGTTCTGATTATGATGTTCGCAATTAAAAAGCCCACCCCCTTTACTTGAACTGGATAGGAAAACCCAGAGTTGACTGACCTAGGTGATAACCAGCTTCGTAGTGCCAGAGGCCTGTACTACGAACAAAGATTTGGAGTTAGCAAGGTAACTGTGCGCACCGCATCACCAGTATACAGTACTATTACCATCTAGTGCAGTCAATACTATCAATATTAGGTACTTCTTGACCTGACATTTTCAGCTTAGATCATACAGTTTTCAAGATGCCATTTGTGCATGTTGGCATGGCACTGCTGGTTTATGATAATGATTAGAAAGTAAGTAGCTTGATAAGAGGAAGCTGCCTTTTTGCAATAATCTCATTATCTCAAGATAACAAACTTTGTTTTCTCAAGATGACAAATTAAAACGACCTTTAGTTTTCTCGTGATAATGGGTTGATTATCTCATTATCTTGAGATAACAAAGCTTGTTTTATTGAAATAATGAAATAATTAACTTGATTTCAAGATAAGCCCTTCTCAGCACCCATCTGTCTTTGCATGCCATTTTATTTTTAATTTAAATTATAATTTTATTTCAGTGATGATCGTAAGGCTACAATGCTGTGACGCCTTCATAAAGACAGAACGTGTCTGGAATTAACTCCTGAGTTCGGTCTCTCACACCATTAGATCAAGTCCATATGGATATATATAGTGTAAAGTGTGGGGAAAAGTGGTCATAGGCCCCCATTAACATACTCTTGAACAATTATGCCCAGAGCAGACCCATTGGGAATGTCGAGTCGCATCTCTCGAGTGCAGAATCTCAAACGTACGCTGCAGAGAGCCCCAGCTGACTTGTCCTTCATTTGCATGATGATATTCAGTATAATGGATTTCATTCTGAATGTGTCACAACTGGCTGAGCTCAGTGTAGGTCCCATTGGCTTTGCCTTTCCTCTATTCACACTCCCCTTGCAGAAGAACTGTCTTATCCAAACTCAACCTCCTCCTTACGGCCCTGCACCTGGGACTCCTTTTTCTTTCTATCTACTATATTTCTCTATCACTGTCTCCCTCTCACAAACACATGAATACACATCTCTTTTCTTTCCCCATTTTTATTCCCAGTCAGGCACCTCAGAGTTCTTTGTTTGGTTCCCAAAGCTCTGACACTGGCAGCCATTATGAGTCAGTGGAGACACACTTTAGAGCCTCATAGAAAGGTTGACTGAGTTAACTATAAAACTCTCTTTCTCCTTCTCTCACCCCATCTGTCTGTTTCTACCCTTGTCACTTTTAAAACTCTTTGACTCTTTTATTGTTGTTCTCACATCACCATCAGGCAACTATCAAGCACATGCAGATCAAAAACTCTTCTTAATCCTGCTCAGGTCCTACAACTGAAGAATAAAAGTGCTTACATTTAGACACTGACAGTGGAGATTACAAAACACATGCTGAACGATGATTCAGTAAACTTTCACATCCACTGTGAAAATATCAATGTTATTTTTACTGCGTATGTAGCAGCCTGAGGACTGTCAAGTGTATGCCATACCATACCTACAGATATATTTATTATTATGATTCATTTTTAAATGAACAATAGGCACATGCCTGTGTGATGTGAACGATGTTGCTCTCAGTGCCAAACCCACAGAGATTTATCACCAACTCTGCAGTTCCCTTAGCTGTTATGATCCTGGGTTTATGCTTATATTATATTGTGTTACTTGTTTCATGTTATTCATTCATGTTTAATCTGTTTTGTGTTTTAGTTTATAGACACTCTCATGTGTCATGTCTGGTTTTAACTTCCTGTCTTTGTGTGTTTTCCTGCCTGTTTTTTATCACACTTGTCCCCTTCGTCCTTCCCTGTTCCCAGAGTCTTCCCTTCATGCCTGTTCTGTGTTAGCTCCACCCTTGTGTTCCACACCACACCCTTGTTGTAAGCCACTCCCCATTTCCCTCCTTTTTCCCACGTCCATCTACTCCAGCTCTGTCTCATTCTTGTGAGTAGTGTTCTGTGTAGATATAGGTGTTTCTCAAAGTCAAGGAAGGATCCTCAAACAGCTGAATTTCAAGGAGGCTACGTCATCAAATCCCACCAAAGGACTGCTTCAATGTCACAGAGGACTGAATCCCTCTTTCAGAGAAATTCCAAGGATGCTCGTGTGTTTCCTCAGCGGGTATAAAATTCCTACAGTGCTTTGCATGTGATTTGCTGGTAGTGGAGGTGAGGACTCTTCAATGAAACTTGCGCAAGCGGAGCTCGGCAGGATTTAGATAAATATGCCATTTATTTGGACAAATATCTCCAGGAGTTTTAATTGCCTTCATACAGTCAGTTTCAATTGATGTGTTTTTCGGGGCAATCACAGTGAGAACGGCCATAGTAAAGACACTGGGATATCCTGCAGGTCAAAGCATCACTTATTTGTTTTGAAGTGAACATATTTCAGGAGATTACACGACAGTATCATGCACAGGCAGCAGGTCAGCTGTTTCAGAGCAGCGTGTCTCATCAGATCAGATCTGCTATTGTTATTATTATTATTATTATTTATTTATTTATTTTTTTAACATTTCTGCAGGTGTAACAAGGTAGTATTACACAACCATATTTTTCCCAGTAAACAGTTGCAATATAAACAGAGAATAATACTACAAAAGTAATCAGCAAGAAGAATAAATACATAAATATGTTAAGGAAGAGTGAAAGACAACCTTCCGGTTTCCGGGCTGTGGACTTGGCTTTGTTTTGGATATTGCTCCCTATATTTATTAATAACTTTTGTCTCGGCCAGCAAATTAAAATTTCCGACCGGATATATGTTAATCTGGATTCATCGGATTCATCAGCGTTAATTGGGGCTCTGGAAAGTTTTATTGATAGATAATACAGAGCCGCGAAGAAAATGCCAGGTCACGGAGCGCCCCGACACAAAAAATCCCGCAACAGGTCGGCTTCTTCGGAAAGCGCAGAGGAACAAACAGTGGAAGTGGAGATATCTTTAATGCAATCAATAAATGAGCGACTCGGCAAGTTGGATATACTGGTTGAGCTGCAAAAAGATCTCCGCGACCTGAGACAAAGTTTGGAATTCAGCCAAGCTCAAATTGACGATCTGCGGAAGGAGAACGACTCCTTGACAGGTACTGTGTTTATGATTCAGAAGACTCTGGAGACTGTCACAAAAGAAAACAAACAGTTGAGGGAAACGGTGCTTGATGTGCAAACTGGATCAATGCGGGACAATTTGATTTTTTCCGGGATTCCTGAGAGAGAGAATGATGACGCTGAACAATCCATACGGGAATTTATGTGCCACCAATTAAAGTTATCCCAGGAATCCGTACATGAAATTTCCTTCTCGAGGGTCCATAGGCTGGGAAAGAAGGGGAAGGATAAAGCTCGCCCCATTATCGCTCGGTTCGAACATTTTAAACAGAAGGAGTTAGTGAGGTCTCGAGGCAAGGATCTTAAGGGAACAAACTTTTGGATAAATGATCATTTTCCTGCGGAGATTAATGACAGAAGGCGGAAACTAACTCCCATCTTGAGAGAACACAGGATCAGAAACCACAAAGTCTCCTTAATTGTGGACAGATTATATATAGATG
Source organism: Epinephelus lanceolatus (assembly GCF_041903045.1). Lineage (NCBI taxonomy): Eukaryota > Metazoa > Chordata > Actinopteri > Perciformes > Serranidae > Epinephelus > Epinephelus lanceolatus. The sequence continues at coordinate 43,599,047 of NC_135738.1, forward strand.
GACAGCTGTACAGAGATTCAGAGATCACCCCATGGCTGTTTTAAAGTTTGAATGTTGTGTATGTTTTATGTGTGTGTGTGTATGTGTGTATGCATATGTATGCCTATGTGTACATGTATGTATTTTATTTTTTATTTTAATGTTTAAATGATGCTTTCTGACTCTATTAATTTACACTTGCCAAAGAAAGGGTTACATATCGCTCATGTGAATGTAAACAGTTTGGCAAATAAGGTGGATGAGGTATTGAATGTTGTCCAGAGGAACAATCTGCATGTGCTTGCTATCACTGAGACTCATCTTGACCAAACTATAACAAATGGACAAATTGAATTGAGAGGATACAATATCATAAGGAAGGACAGGAACAGAAGGGGAGGAGGTGTCGCCATATATATTCAAGAGCACCTGCTGTTTAAAGTGCGAGATGATCTATGTGTGAATGGACTGGAGATCCTGTGGATTCAAATTCACCTTCCTTTCCAACAACCAACGTTAATTGGATGTATTTACAGACCCCCAAAATCAGATGCTTTATACCTGGATAAGATATGTGAAAGTATTGATCTTGCTCTGGACGATAGAAAAGAATTATTTATGCTTGGGGACTACAACATTGACTGGAAAAGTAAACATTCTGATGGTAATAAGACTAAGTTTACTCAATATATAGAGAGTCGTAATTTATATCAAATGGTACAGGATGTCACAAGGTCCTCAAGAAACAAATTTGGGCATAAAACTGAAAGCATTATTGATCTGATATTCAGCAATGTTCCAAATAAGTGCTCGAATGCCAAGTCTGCCCTGGTGTCCTGGACAGATCATAATATTGTGTACATTACTAAATACACCAAAGTACCAAAAAGACCTCCTAGAGTGATTGTTAAACGGAGCTTTAAAAAATTTGTCCTAGAAGACTATCAGGGAGATTTGGCTGCTGTTCCTTGGGACCTTGTGTATCTTGAAGATGACTTGGATTGTGCTGTTGATTGTTTCACGAAATTGTTTACAAATGTGATTGAGCTTCATGCTCCTATAAGGAAATGCACAATTAAAGCCAAACCATCCCCCTGGATTGACCAACAACTGAAAGAAGCAATATCCCAGAGGGATGAGGCAAAAATTATAGCATCTAGATCAGGATTGGATTCAGATATTATGATATATAGAAAATGCAGAAACTTTGTTGTAAAACTCAATCGTCAGAAAAAGACCCTATATTACAATACAGCTTTTGAGGAATGTAGAAACAATTCAAAACAGATATGGCACACAGTGAATGGTTTACTTGGTAGGTCAAATAGTGTTAGTCCTGTGAGTGTTGAGGTTGATGGGAAGATCAGCACAAAACCAATGGATATTGCAAATCATTTTGCAGACTATTTTGAATCAAAGATAAATGATCTCAGGTCCCATATGATCAGTAATGTATCAAACGCGTTATTGGTGGGCAAAATAGACAATAAGATTATGAAAGGGAAAAACTGCAGTTTTGTGTTACCTGACACATCAGTAGATGAAATTGAGAAAATTTTGAGTTCACTTCCTGATGATAAATCCCCAGGGTATGATCTTATTGACAATAAACTGTTGAAATATGCCGCACCATATATTATGAGACCTGTAAAATATCTATTTAACCTTTCTCTGCAACAAGGAGTGTTTCCCACAGAGTGGAAACATGCAAAAATCTGCCCCATTCCTAAAGATGCTAAAATATCTTTCACTGCAAGCAACAGTCGTCCAATTAGCTTATTCTCCTCTTTAAGTAAAATTTTAGAAAGAGTTGTTAGTGACCACATTTGGAAATATATGGAATCTAATAACCTTTTAACCCGTGCTCATCATGCATATCGTAAAAATCATTCTACTGAAACTGCATTGATAGATATGACAGATGAGTGGCTAAGTGCCCTTGATCAAGGTAAACTAGTGTCCTTATTCTTGATTTTACTGCAGCATTCGATTTGATAGATCACACTATTCTACTGAAAAAGTTGACTCATTATGGTTTCAGTGAGAATGCTATCAATTGGATGAGTTCCTACTTAAATGGTAGAAAGGAATCCATCTATGTTAATGGCTCCTTTTCTTCCCCACGTACACTTACATGTGGTATTCCACAAGGGAGTTGCCTAGGGCCATTATTGTTTATTATATACATGAATGATTTTCCCTTAGTGTTAGCCAACTCAAATGCACATATGTTTGCAGATGATACAACCATCACTGCAGCAGCAGACTCACAAACTCGGTTGTATGAATATTTGTCTAATGATTTTAAATCCATTATCAAATGGGTGGAAAATAATAAATTAGTGTTAAATGTAATTAAAACAAAGTATATGATTATATGCACTACACGAAAGAGGAGGAAATTGAAGCCATGGCACTTAACATATGGCAGTGTTCACATCGAAGAGGCTACAGAAGTAAAGTTATTGGGGGTCAAAATACAAAACAATCTCTCTTGGGCAGCTCATATTACTGATCTTTCTAAAAGAGTGATGAAAATGGCAGGAATGATTGGACGAATTGTAAAGTTTTTATCTAAAGACACTCTTAAGGTAATATGTCATAGTCTAATCTATAGTCACATTAGTTATTGCTGTGCAGTGTGGGGTAATGCAGCTCTGAGAGATATGAGGAGGCTGCAGATTACATTAAACAAGGCAGCTAGAATGGTCTTAAGATGTGGGTTTGAAAAAGCAGTAAGTGAACTTCATGCTATGATGGGATGGCCCACAGTAGTAGAGCATGTGAGACAACATTCTACTGCACTAATTTCAAAGATTCAAAAGTTTAGCAAGCCAGTGAGTATCAAGGACAAGTTGTTATTAGTGCGTGAAAAACATCAAGTCAACGTTAGAATAAGAGATAAAAATCATTATGTATTACCAAAAATAAAAACTGAAATGGGAAGGCGGACTTTCATTTTCAGAACCATTAAATTATGGAATTCATTACAATAATTACTCAGGAGTGGTTTGGCAGTTGGATTGTTGACTGTAGGATTTGTATTTGTATTTTAAATGTTGTTATTATCACAATATTATATTGCAAGTAGGTTTGCACAGTAGTGGTATTTCTGTGAATGAATATCTCATTCACATGAATATTTCATTTCATACATGCATTTGTTTGAATGAATGTGTGTATATATGTAGACATATATGGTACTCAAATTGTGCTAATGTATTTTGGCTGTGTGTGTGTGTGTGTGTGTGTGTGTGTGTGTGTGTGCGTGAGTGAGTGAATCTATATATGTATATGATTATATGTTTAAGTGTTATGATTACTGTATGTTTAATTGTTTTTAATCTTGATGTGGACTCTTGGAAGATTAGCCAATGGCTAAAAGAGATCCAAATAAAATCAAAATCAAATCAATCAAACAACAGAAAACATAAACAACAGCAACAAAAAACAAACAAAAAACAACAACAGCAAAAAAAAAAAAAAAAGAACTGTAATGTGATATATAGTCAGCATGTACTTCCTGGAATACTATTCAACCATTCGTACCATGAAATTTTAGTCCAGTGAGATAGATTGCATTCTTTGGAAGTAAGAGATGAGAGGCTGCCAACACCTGTAAAATTTGTCTGTTGAACCACGAATGGTGAATTTGATCTTTTCCAGTTTTATGAATGACAATAGGTCTCGCAGCCAAGATGTATTTGAGAGGGGTGAGCGACTCTTCCATAGGAGGAGAATCCGATGACGGCGATTAATGAGGCAAAGGAGAGAACATTAACTTGTTTAGCAGTCATTCTAGCTCTTTCCTCAGGGATACCAAAAATGGCAATTTGAGGTGATGGGACTAATGTCAGCTCTAGTACCTCTGACATAAAATTAAAAAAGGACCTCCAGTACTCTGCCAAATTTGGGCATAACCAAAACATATGAGACAGGTCTGCCAGCGCCTGAGAGCACCTATCACAAATATCAGAGAGATTTGGGTAAATCCTTGATAATCTGGCTTTACTATAGTGGATCCTGTGAAGTACCTTAAACTGAATGAGGCTAAGCCTTGCGCAGGAGGAGGAAGAATTTATTGCATGTAATGCATCATCCCACCACTCCTCAGTCAAGATGATGCCCAGTTCAGCCTCCCAGCTAGTCTTGATCTTATGCAGGGCTGGGGGTGGGGTTGTCCTTGACAAAAGATTATAAATAAAGGAGATATGTCCCTTTGATAAGTCACCAACTGGAAGAAGATGGTCAACACCTGAGGGCGGCGGAGCTTGTGGAAATACTGAGGAGTTGGATTTGACAAAGTTGCGAATTTGAAAGTATCTAAACAAGTTAGACTGCTGAAGGTTGAATGTGGAGCATAACTGTGAAAAGCTAGCAAAGAGACCATCAATATAAAGGTCACCTGGCAGGACAGGCCTTGTCTACTCCAGGAAGCAAACTTTGAATCAATCTTGGCTGGTTGGAATAGTTGATTGTTACAAATAGGTGTAGCTGATGGTAAAGAGATCCAACCGGATTGAAGTCTAACCTGCTGCCAAATTCTCAGAGTGTTAATAACCATGGGGTTGGTGGAGTATAGTCTAGGTTTAAGTGGAAGGCTGCTACATACCAAGGCTTTTAATGATGAGGAAAGACAGGAGCTAGCTTCTAGGTGAACCCAAGTCACTATTCTTATTATTGTAGGGGAGTGTGTGGTTATACACACATAAAATATGGAACACTATGGAATCACAGAGTGATTCTGTGTGAGTCTGTGTTCATACCGGTAATGAAAATTTTGAACAATTTTGAATATGATCCAGAAATATATATTCTCCCTAAAAGTCACGTGATTCTGACAATACTGCTACATTTGTTTAAAGTTGTACAACTACATTAGAGAGTGCCAAAATGATCACAGTACCGTGAGTCCCCCTCAGTCTGCTGAGGGTTAATAATGTACGTCTGGGTACACTCGTTAGCCTGTTCCAATGTGTGTTCACTGAATGCCAGGAAGGATTCTTGCCTTGCCTCTTGGACTCATCCTCCCAAGGAAGGATCCTTGACTTTGAGAATAACCACCTGTGGGTTCATCCCAATATCCCTCCTGGACTCCTCTATCCTCGATCACTTGACCCGGAAATTGATTGAGACTCGTCATCTTGTAGGACGTCTCAATACATTAAATGCACTCGGAGTTGTCGAAGAGAAAGGCGGCTTTCAGCGGGGAGGGAAGCGAGGATACATGAGTGCAGCCTTTGCCAAAGTCTTTTACTGACTGACACACCCCTCAATTTGGATATCAGTTGTTGATTGGACAACGCAGTGCCGCAGCTGATCGGACTGATCTGCTACAACACAACATCACTGGAGTTTCATACAGAGACAGATAACAGATTTAACTCAAATGTATCACTGCCACGTTTTATATTTTATTTGTTCTCTGATTCACCATTGCGTTAAAAGTCTGAACAAGAAAAGGAAACAAATGACTTTCTTCATTTATTAGAAAGATTTTTCTCTTCACAATCTGTTATTTCCGTCATCAACTTTAATAATGGATACAATCAAAGTCAGAGAGTCTATCTGTCAGCAAGAAACACTCCAACATCAGTGATCGTCATTTCCATTTAGTCACACTGAAGCTCATCATTCCTGAGCGCCGGGTTGATGAGTTACAGAATTTTAATTTTCCCTGAAGCATTTGACCTAATAAATTATTTCCAGTGTTCAAAGACATTGTGATCATATTCTGGGTTATTAAATAATTAAACTAAATACAGATGCAAATTATGAAAAGGCCTAAATCATATAAACACATTGTGTGACTCTGAGCAGGACACAGTACATATTACAAATACAGAACGCAGGTTGTTGTTCATGTGCAGGTGATTGTTAGAGAGAAAACACTGCTGCTCTGTTACTGATAACTGTATATGTATCTTTACCGTTATATGTATATATAACATTATGTGTGTGCAGACACAAACTCCATTAAAACTTTCTATAGCTGTTAATAAAGCCTCATGACAGCCGATCCAGCTGTAATCAGCTGCCACTGTCATCACGCTTCACATGACGCTTCAGAGGAAAAGACGTCTCATTTCTCTAAAGACACATTTCCTCATTTCTTCTCTCCTCGCGTCTCATCCTGGTATCTCTCCCCTGTATCCTGCGAGGGCGGAGCTAAGACGCGAGGAAGAGATGCGAGTGAGGTAAATGGGGATGCGAGATTCGGTATTGGGATGAACCCTGTGTGTTTCCCTTTGCTCCTTGTCAGTTCACCTGTGTTCATCCCAAAGTTTATGCTGTCATTTCCTGTCTAATTAAAACGCAGCACTCTGAGAGTGCTCCAAAGGGCACAGGCTCCTGGGGACTGGCAGTATAAAAATAGTTAAATCTCCTTGTATAGGCTCCCATAGGGGTTAAAAGTGCCCCATAAAACATGACCACAATTTACAATTTTGTTTAAAATGTAGGGTTTACTGGACCACTGAACATGTGGGGCAATGGGATTTAATTATAAATTAGCTGAACTATGGTAAAAGATCTTATAAAAAGTGCTGAATTGAATTAAAGAAACTGATACAGTGAATGTAGGGTTAAAATAGGTTAAGGGATAGAAGATAAGTGCTTAAAATTAGATATACACAACAAAAGGATCAAACACACAAAGGTACGTGCTATTAAAAGAGAATAAGTACTTAAAAGGTGTAAAAGCTTGATACTTGAAACAAACACACAACCATATTAGAGTAAAATAGAAATAGATAAAAGCAACCAAGATACCAGAGTTAAAAAAAAGATATGCATGCATTTATTTATATCAGCTAAAATACTGAAATTCAGTTCCATCAGTATAAGATCTCAGGTAAATAAAATAAAACAATAAGATTCAAATTAAATCAAACTAGTAGGCAGTAAAATTTAATCAAACACGTCTCAAGTGTTTCTTAAAGTCTTTATTAAAAAATAAGTCCTTCAAAGGAGTTCTCTCTGCTGGTGGATCCCTAAAAGTAATAAAAAACAATACAATAATATGATACATAAATTAATTTAAGAAATTATGGTTCCCTCCTGTAGGATTCAAAAGTGCTTTTAAAAGGCAATGATTAGGGTTAGGGTCAGATGCAGTTTGGGGTTGGGTAAGACTGTCCTTATGATGAAGATGGTTCTGGCATTGCTGTCAGATGGTTAGGATTAGGCATTGATTTTGAGGGGTTCAAATAAGAGTCCAGGGTCTAGGGTAGGACCGTCTTTGGGATTAGTCTTTCAGTTAGAAATATTTAGTTAGTATACTGGTTCATGCCTCGGGTTTAACTGAATTAGATATTATTAAATCTTTGCAGGTCCCCCAAGGGATTAAAGAAAGACTTTCTGGGGTTAAATTCTTAAGTTCTTCCCCACTGGATCAGGCTGTACACTCCATCTCCATTTATCACCTCATTTTCATGAGGGAAGCAGAAGAAGGAGAGAGAAAAACAGAAGACAAGAATACATGGTATGCTATCAATGTGGTGTTTAATCTTTAAAACATTTTTTGTCTCTACATTCAGGTCGAGAGGTATAGTCAATGACAAAGAAGTTAGAAAGAGCATGGGGAAAGCAGTCAATTTGAGACATTTGTTTGGACTTAACACTCCCCTGCTGAGTCGGGCTGTACACTCTACCTCCCCCTACTCTCCCATTTTCAGGAAAAAGAGGGGAGAAGAGAGAAGAAGAAGGCAAACAAGTTTAAGTTGAAAGGAATCAAGATAGAAAAGAATAAAGGGGAATAATCAAATCTGGGCTTGTTCTGGCTTCAGCCTTAAATAAAAACAATCACTCTTCTATCTTGGCATTCAGCCTTGAACATGATCCACTTTTGCATCACTTTCTTCCCTTTATCGCTCTTCTTTATTTTATAATGTTTTTGGAGATGAATGTGTTATGAATGATTAGTAAACAGGTGACAACATCAAAGTAGTATTTCAGTCAGGACCACTTTAGTCAAAGAAAGCTTTATTTCCATTGCATTTCATTATTTGGCGTTATGGCTCTGTTCTGGAACTTCTCGGCCCCTCCACGAGCCTCTGTGGAAAGCCCAAGGCAGAGAGAGCACATGTCTCTGCCCTCCACGCGCATGCGAGGAAAGCCTGAGGCAGAGAGAGCAGCAGCAAAGACCCCCCAGTACAGAACAGAGCTAGCATCAATGACAAACAGAAATGACACTGATAAGTCAGATACAGCATAAAAGCAACAGGTGGAGCTGGGGTGGAGGTGGGTTGCAAAGCGGCTTGCAAGGAAGCAGCAATAGTAGATAGGCTAAAGTTTAAATAGGGTGCCCATATTGAGAATTGCCAGTGGTTGTGTAGAAAGGAGTCATGTGATCTATTAGCAGTGAATGGCCTGCTTGAGATCAGCTGATGTAGCTGGGATGTGAGCTGAGCTTGACTCCATGGCCTACCTGAACTAACGCTATGCTCAGGACCTTGTTAGTCAAAGAAAGCTTTATTTCCATTACATTTCAATATTTGGCAGTATGGCTCTGACCCGGGACTGGTGGACAGAAAACTTCGCCCCCACTCCTGGCGGGAATCCCGACTCACCTTTACCGGGCCAAGGAGGTGAGTCTCCGTCGCCATGGTAAACGCAGCGGCCGGCAGGTGAAGCTGAAAGTCTGGTTGGCATGCTCTCCGTCCATTTCCCAGTTGGGACATGGATTATACCCTCCCTTCGCTGTGCCCGGCCCTTCCTGGATCCCATTGATGCCTGCCTGGTACCTGTCACCAGCTCAGTTGAGGGACTCCGGCCCCGCCGTCCCTGCCTTCCTCAGCTCTCTCAGCATGGGGTCTGAAGATGCCAAACCACAGGCCCCAGCTCCTGCCAGGATTGGTCTGGTAAACGCCAGATATCTGGCAAATAAAACTTTTATCCTGAGGGATTTCTTCAGCTCCCAGAGCCTGGATTTCCTCTGTGTGACAGAGACTTGGATTGGTGCCAGTGAGTGCAGCGCTCTTGTCAAACTTTTACCGGCTGGTTGTTCTTACTTTCTGCCTACTTTCTTTCTTCTTAGGAGGAACAGCGACTGTTTATAAAAATGGTTTTAAATGTAAGCAGTGCGCTGTATCATCCTCATTCTCCAGCACTGAAGTGACTTTATTTGAGGTGGATTGCTCTGACCTGGTGCTGGGCACTGTCATCTACCGACCCCCCAAATACAACACTTTGTGAATGACTTTTCTGATCTTCTGGCTGAAATTATGCCTAATCATGACCGTGCCCTTTTTGTTGGAGATTTTAAAATCAATGTTTGTTGTCCTGATAAGCCATTGGTGAAGGACTTTTTAAGCCTTATTGACTCTTTTAATTTGGTACCACACACGAATATGGACATACATTAGACCTCATCCTCTCATATGGTTTGTCTGTGTCTAACTTGGAGCTCTGTGACAATGTGATTTCTGATCATATACCAGTATTATTCGAAGTTGGTTTCTTATGTGTTGCAGTTAAAAAGCTCTGTGTCCCCTCTGACTCAACATCTGTTGACACGGAGGAGCTCAGTTCCTGGTGTCACTCCTCCTGCCGAAACATACTGGACTCTGTAGCTTCATTAAAAACTGTGCAGCCTAAAGCTAAACCTGAGCCCTGGTTCAACGACAGAACTCGCGCAGCCAGACAGGAGTGAAGCTGAACGCAGGTGGGAGAAGAACAAGCTGCAAGTTTCTTTCCAAATCCTAAAGGACTGTTGGTGCCGTTACCAATACACTGTTTAAGAGGCCAAAAGAGAACACTTGTCCAACATTACTGTGTCTAATCATCACAACCCACGTGTGTTATTCAAAACTATTGACTCTGTTCTTAATGCCCCACAGTCTGTCTGCATGGAAGCATCCCCTGAAATGTGCAATAGCTTCCTGCACTTTTTCAGTGACAAGGTTGTTACCACAAGGGCTTTTATCTCAACTCCTGCCTCTGACCCCTCTGTCTCTGCTCCTAGTTCGGCTGTGTTTGATAAGTTTGAGCTGTGACTCGTAGTGTAGTTTTTAGAAGACGTGGTTGGCCATATTATGCCATCAGGTTCTCCGGGTGACGCTGTCCCTCCTCACTTTTTCAAAAAAGGTTTTCCCTGGTATAGGACAGTCAGTTCTGGCCATTATTAACAGCAGTCTGTCTTTTGGTGTTGTCCCCCTAAGTTTTAAACATGCACTATGCTGGCCAATTTCAGGCCCATCTCCAAGCTGCCTTTTATCTCAAAAATCCTGGAGAAAGCTGTTCATGCTGAGTTAAGGTTGTTTATGGATGAGCATGATATCCTGGAGGTCTTTCAATCTGGTTTTGAAACACTGCATAGCACAGAGTGCGCAATATTAAGAGTTTCTAATGACTTCCTCCTGGCTAATGACTCTGGTGACTATGTCATTCTTGTTCTGCTGTACCTAACAGCGGCCTTTGATACTGTGGACCACAATATCTTAGTGGCAAGGTTACGGCACCTAGTGGGCATTTGTGGTAGTGCTCTTCCATCCTTAGAAAGCATGGTATTTTTTTCCATTGTTTCAGTGTTTTTATTTTTTTATTTGTTTGTTTTAGGTCTTATGTTTTTATGTTTATGTACAGCACTTTGTTTAGGCTGTTGTTGTTTTTAAAGTGCTCTATAACTAAAGTTGAGTTGAGTAATGTCTAGGAATTCTATAGCCTTAAAGGGATAATGCACCCAAAAATTCAGCCATTATCTACTCACCCATATGCCGAGGGAGGCTCAGGCTCAAGTTTTTTTTTTGTTTTTTTTTTAAAGATATTTTTTGGGCATTTTTTGCCTTTAATGGACAGGACAGTTAAGTGTGAAAGGGGGAGAGAGAGAGAGGATGACATGCAGCAAAGGGCCACAGGCTGGACTCGAACCCGGGGCGCTGCGACAACAGCCTTGTACATGGGGCGCCTGCTCTACCACTAAGCCACCGACGCCCCCCAGGTGAAGTTTTAGAGTCCTCACAACACTTGCGGAGATCCCAGGGGAGAGGGGGTAGCAACACAACTCCACCTAATGGAGGCTTAGATCCATCCTTAGATTCAGATGTCCAAAAACACATAATTGAAAGCACAAAATACCTCCATACTGCTCGTCCATAGTGATCCAAGTGTCCTGAAGCCCCGACATAAAAAGTTGTTTGAAAACACGTCACTGTAGCCTGCAGCTCTAACTGCCTCTCTGTGCACTGCACTCACGCATTACCTGCCAGGATTTGGCTTCTCATGCTGGGAGAAATGGCAGCGGATGGAGGAAAGAATGGAATGCCGGTAGAAACTGGGACTGCACTTCCCAGCGTGCTTCACGGGATAGTGGTGCCATTGAAGGTCACTGGAGTGGCGTCATCGTTGAGCGTAGCCAATGTCTGCCATGCGTCCATGGTGGTGGAGGAAGATGGCCCGGCTGTGCAGGGGAGAAATAGTCTGGTTAAAGGTGCCAAAGCGGACTCCAGGGCTTGGATTCTGGAGTCCATTTTGGCAAGCGATGACTGGATATTGGATAGCCTTGACAAGATGGGGTTGTTGTCCTGGTCTGTGGAGCTGGCTGCTGGGGTTGGAACTCAAGCGCTTTTGGACAGAGGCACAGTGGCCGAAGGGGGAACTGCAGAGCTGGAGCTGTGTTTTCTTTTCTTGGTGGCTTTCCTGGGAACAGAGGAAGTGGAGACATCTGCTGGTGGGAATTTGTCATGGTTGTTCTCCAAAAACAATGCAAAAAGGTCTTCGTGAGAAGCTCCGACTGGAGTGGCAACATTGTTATTAAACAATGCTTCCAGGGGCCTGGGCACTGCCCAGTCACTAATACTGGGAGTATTTGAATGTTAACTTGCCAGGCGAGAGCTCTGGTGGATGGGAACAGTGCTCTCTTCATAATTGGCTTCCTCTGCCTCTGAATGCTGAGAATCCATGATGGAGTCAATCTGCCATGGAGGACCCTCATCGTGGACGGGGACCGACATGGCGAGAAGCAGAGAAAGTAGGAGGGTGTACACTGACAGTGGAGTTGTTGTCATGTGGGAGCTTGCAAAGCAGCTTGCAGAGAAAGCAGCAACAGTAGGCAGGCTAAAGCAGTTTAAATAGGGTGCCCTTGTTGAGAATTGCCAATTGGTGGCATAGAAAGGAGTCATGTGATCTATTAGCATTTAGCTGAATGGGCTGCTTGAGATCAGCTGATGTAGCTGGGATGTGAGCAGTGCAGGGTTGGCCAATACTTACTGGAAGTTCCTCTTCAGTCTGTAGTTTGTTTGGATGGCATGTTATATGTAATATATACGTAATATACTGAAACCAAAGGGATAATTTGGCATTCATCCTGTGGTGCTGTCAGAGTGTCCTTGTAGACTTTTTTTTTGAGTTGTTTGAAGAAAATATCTTGAATAGCCCCTTAGTCATGGAGTTTGAAAAAGGGTAGCAACGGCTTGGTCCCTTTCTGCATATCTTGAGCAGATTCTATCAAATCTCAACAGTTGAGATTTCAGGATTCTTTGAAAACGCATTTAGGATTAAAGTTTTGTTTGTGTAAAAGGGTATGGGTATCTGCTGGTTTAAAGTGGACCTTGGTATCCAGTATTCCTTTGTTGTTTTACAGTGTCCAGGAAGGTAACTTCTGTCTCATTTGCCACTGGTTCCAATTGCGGGGTATGATGGCTGTGCAAGAGGCTGACAGAGTTTGAGAAATCCTCTTGGGAATGGGTCCAAATATCCCAGATATCATCAAGATACCTGAAGTGTTGTGCTGAAAGTTTGTTGCACTTCTTAAATGCCATCTTTTTTCAGTCTGCTATATAAATGTTGTCTTAGGCCACAGCAAACTGTTTGCCCATTGCCTTGTCTTTGACTGGGCAGCCAGGTGGGATCCTGTGTGGTATGGTCCACTTTTCTGGAGGTTTTTGGATCTTTGGTAGAGGATGGAAGTACCTCTGTCTGGCTGGATTCTCTTCTTTTAGGTAAGTAACTTGTCTTTTTTGTCAGAGTTTTCTTTTGTCATAATGTATCCAAGACATCTGATATTAGGTTAGCTGTTTCAGTGAACATGGGTTTGTCCAAGGATAAATAATAACACTGCTCAAAAAAGTTAAGGGAACACTTAATGGTCACAGTATAACACCAAGTCAGTTAAACTTCAGGGATATCAATCTGTTCATTTAGGAAGCAAAAGTGATTGTTAATCAGTTTCACTTGCTTTGGTGAAAATGAAAGTAACAACGGGTGCAGTGGAGAGGCAAAGGCAAGACATCCCCCAAAAAGGGAATGGTTTTACATGTGGTGGCCACAGACAGTTGCTCTCTCCTCATCCTTCCTGACTGATTCTTCTTTAGTTTTGTGTTCTGCTAGTATCCTTGTCACTACTTGTTGCATGAGGCAGTACCTGCAGTCCAATCAGATTGTACAGGTAGTTCAGCTCTTCCAGGATGGCACATCCATACATGCAGTTGCAAGAAGTTTTACTGTGTCTCCTCACACAGTCTCAAGAGCATGGAGGAGACACCAGATAACCAAGGTTACTTGTTTAGGAGGTACTCGCCTAAATCTAACCTATGTCACTTTTAAACTTAGTATTTATCTTTATGTTAAGTATGTAACATACTTTGTAGGGTGCAAATTTTTAATGCTGAATTTTCTTAGGATGTAATACAAATCGTATGATACGGCACCACACTTTTAACACCTATGGTTGGTGCTAATATATTTACTACACACCACATTAGCCCAGTAACTTTAGCTGAGATTGGTGACAGTTGTCTGTGGTCGTAGCTGCTTTCACTGCAGCAAAAGGATCTGTGCAAAAATGTAGCAGTGGCTTAAACACAGACCTCTCTACAGGGGCGCTGTCTTGTGAAAAGCAAAGGTATGGGGGTTTGACATGACATCAAGGGCCTGTGCTATTAAAATCTGTTTTTAACAGACACAAAGGCTTAGTTCCCTATCACATTCACAATAGCTAATGTTTGTATGTAATGCGCAAGAGAGCAGCAGAGCCCCCTCTGGCAGAGGGGAACAGACCATGACAAAAGTAAGTTAAATTCTCATTAGTCATTTATTTTACGTTTACACACAATGAAGAAATGCTTTGAATTACATACTAGTTTCTAGTAGGTCATCAAGGGGTCTTTAAAACAAAACAAAACAAAACAGCAAGCAAAAAAACGGCAAATAATTGCAGTTTCAAGGTACTTAGACTCGACCATGCTGGCTGACTTGAGTCTTCGATAACATCATCATTTGTTACCAGAAAAAACACCTACAATCATGGACATCAGTTGCACAGGATGTTTTGCACCTATCTAAAGCACATCACGGTCACGATCAATTCAAAACGTGAAACATCTATGGCCTACACATTTTAATTTACCCAGGGATGATTTGTTGAGCACAAACCATCAATTTTAAGGCAATATGGGTCAAATGTATTTTTATTTTGCCCTAAAAATAAGATTCAAAGGCAGCTGCCATACCTTGTCATATGCAATTGATGCCTTTTCCTCTTTAGATTACTGGTGTCTACAATCGTTCTACAACTACTACACTATTATACAATTGAGAGATGGTCAAGGGGGTCTACACCCTGGTTAATGGAAGAGAGTATTTTAAATTACAAGCGTGCTCCATGTGCTGCCAAAGCAGTATATTTATCTTGCTTAACCAGTAACAATAAACACAGCCCTATAATTCTTTCTGACACTGTAGCCAAACTTACTCAAAAAACAGCCATCTGTTAACTGCTTACCCATTCCATGTTTTTTAGATTTTTTTCTGCAGAAAGTTTACATTTAACAGTAACTTTCTTGAAACTGTCAGTCTGTCTGAATGGTGTGCATGAGTTTTGGCTATTATGTATTTGTGTAGTATGTTCTTTACCAGGTGTCCATGGTGGAGAGGAGGTTGTGTGGATCAGATGCCATCTGTTTGGCAACACCTGAAGTTGCTTAATGCCCCCCTGGATCCATTCTCTATATACATTTACAATCTGTCCATAATTATGCCATATTCATAGTCCATGCTGTATTTTTATTATGCTGGTCTCTTGGGCATGTCACTCTCCTTCTTGAAAGTCTGTGTTGACTAGGACTTCCATCGTCACACAGATCTTCAGCAGATCACTGGAGCGGCTTCAAATGCTACACAGTCATCCTGATCCCAAAGAAACCCTCCATTGAAGGAATACTCTGGCCATCACTGGGGCCTACACAATGCTGAATATTGTTATCTGTCACTTACGGCTGACGCTGTCCTCAGTAGCTTCAAGACTTTTGTGGTTAAACCTCTTTAAGAAACCACACCTTTATACACAATCTCTAAATAATTCTTGACCTTCCAATCTTTTCAGAGGTACAAGAAAGAGTTGTGTCTCAGCAACGTTCAGCCCATGTTTAACACGCAGTACATGCATAACAATGTCATGATGCACTGAAAATGATTACTTATAGACAATATTAAGGTGACAATAACAATACTCACTGTCTCTTGGTGCTGGCTCAGACAGGGCAGTTCGCAGCAAGGACATCACCCATCGCGCAGCATCCTGCTACTGTCCCTAAGTAACTATTATTCAGTAACTGAGTCACTGAGTAATAGTTACTTGTACTGTTGCTGTTTAGTGTAAAACAATACAGCAGCCTTTTTTTTTGTTACATCTAAACTGAGGGAATAGTGTTTTTTCACAACTCTGCGGAGCTTGTCTAATATATGCTGTTTCTTTTGTTATTTTTCTCAGTAGCCTACAATATGACATATTCCTCACTATTACAATGTTTTGTTTTTTTCCATCCAGCCACTGTCTGGATCACTGGAGACTGTCCGGCATGGGGCTGAGAGAGCGACAGAGACCCTGGGGAACAGCCTTGGTGTTGATGATATCTACATCCACTTGTTCGGCTGAGGTGTTCTGAGGTAGAAGAGCCTTCCCCCCTTCTTCATCCAGTCTCTAAGAGCCAGAGTAGTCCCAGATGTCCTCCTCATCCACTGTGGTGGGAATGACCATGTCTCAAGTGTCAACCTCATCACAGCAAAAAAGGAGGACCTGCAGCACCTTTACCTGCAGCATCCAGACATGAAGATCATCTTCTCTGACACCACCCAGAGATGCAGGTGGAAGGCTGCTGCCAGTCCAGGGGCCTCATTTATAAAACTGTGTGTAGGAAAGATCACTACAAACGGCGTATGGAGGAAACACAGGAAATGCGTGAGCACAAAAACTACCTGATTTAAAACACAGTGCGCACGCACATCCTACGCCTGTTTCCAGTTATAAATCACACTCAACTCTAAAGTTGGCGCACCTGAGGGAGCGCTTTGCCCCGCCCATATGTGGCTATAAAAGGTCGGGGGAACACCCTTGATACATATTCATTCATACTGAGACGGAAGATGGCCCAAGAGGGGAAAAGAGCAAAGAAACGAAATTTCACGCAATGTCAAGTGGAAATTCTTGTGGATGAGGTGGAAAAAAGAAAAATTGTGTTGTTTGGTGGGCACAGCGTGGGCATTAGTAATGCCAAAAAGGCGGAAGAGTGGCAGCATGTGGCAGATGCTGTCAACAACGTTGCCTGAGAGGGCCGGACTGCGGCCGAAATAAAGAAGAAATGGTCAGACATAAAAGTGGAGGCAAACAAGCGCCTGGCCCTACACAGAAGAAGTGTATGTGCGACTGGTAGGGGAAAGGGGACACCGGAGCTCACCCCCACAGATGAGAAGCTGGCGGGGATAATCGGCGAGTCCCTCTTAAGTGGCGTGGTGACGGAGGCGGAGGGGGACACGGATGCGCCAGAAGCACCAAATGTGCCAGAAGCACCGGATGATGCAGGTAAGTGTATGTCTTGTTTGAAATTACAATAAAATGAACATGTACAGTACACAATTGAGACGTCATTCACAAAAGTTGAATTTATTTAAAGTTGAATAATTTGTCTTTGCAGCCCCCGGGTGTTCTAGCAGTGGTGCTCCACCTGTGGCTGGAGAAGGCCGGAGATGCCGGAGACGCCACAGCACCTCGTGCGCCCTCCCGCAGCGGCCGTGTCCTGACAGATGCAGATGGGCACAATCACTGCAATTAACGAGGTGGCCAAGGAGTTGCGGGACATCAAGGGCCCTATTGTAGCCACGGGACCAGCCCTTCCTGCACCTTCAGGCAAGGGGGGTCAGGATGCTGGAGAGGGAGCTGGGCTCTCTAACCTCCCGGGTTAAAATAAAATAAATTGAATAATTTACAATTTGTTGACAGTGTTTCTCTCGTGCGCGCGCTCTCTCTCTTTCTCTCTCGCAGTCTCACTCTGTTTCTTTTCTTCTGACTTTTCTAAGATGACAGATGTTGAATATATACTCCCTATCTGATGCTGTGGCTGTTTGTGGTTGGCTGAGAGGGATGTGAACTTATTAGATTGCAGCTGTGTTAATCAAATCAGGTTGGGTTTCCATTACGCGTGCCAAATGTGCCAAACAGTGCCAATCCCCTTTGATCTCACATCAGATGTGACGGGACAGTCGATATAGAGATACATTTATCGTCTCCTCAGCTGTAAAACGCTCCTTCTTTCCAGTTGGTAGGTTCGCCATCTAACTAGCTCTCTGCTGTGCGCTCCAATCGCGCCTCTTTTAAAGGGAATGAGAGGTGACACTCTGACTGGCTTATTGAATGATACGCCCTAAACACACCCATGACTAATTCACAGAGTAAGTCCAACCCTTTTAGACTCTCCGCCATGGTGCACAGTCTGAAAAAGTGCTGTCTAACTAGCAAGTGACTGGGACACGCCCATGTGCCGCACGCCTGGCGCTTTGCGTTTTAGACCATCTAAATAGGGCCCCAAAACTATCTTAACAGCCGTAAATGACACACTTAAACAGTTGGTAAATAAAAAATAATTTCTCTACCTCTTGTATGTTTTTGTTATATGCGTCGCATCACCTCCAGACGCTGGCGCACAGCAGCAGCATTTTGCTCATACAAGGGGGCTCAAACACATGTTGTTTACGCATTGTGAGTGCGTGCCTTTTTATATCTTAATATCTTAATTGTCTGACGAGATACAGGTGTGTGTGTGTGTGTGTGTGTGTGTGTGTGTGAGTGATAACAACAGATTATCTCCGTCTTTATTTATCATGTGCTACGTGCGCGCTCCAAAGAGTATTAAGAGTACAAAGAGTTTATGTAGGCTACTGTAAAAACGGCTTTATTTATTTTTTACAAATTAGCTCTTCATATCATCCCTGAGAGGTCATATTTTGATTTATTTTACACACAATAGTATCACTTTTGTTCCCTTCTGCCATCGGAGTCGCAGTTTCTCATTTCTCCAGTTTATGTGCGTATGGCAGGGTCAGAGTTTGTGTGGAGGACCGCACATTCTCCCGTCAAGTTTGTTTTTTATAAATCCCAAACTTTGCTTAAAAGTGTCGAACGCCTTCTTTTGTGCATAAGCAGCCTTTATAAATGAGGCCCCAGGGAAGACTGACAAGGCCCACAGGTTTGTGAACAGTGTTATGGCTATATATGTTAAAGGACAACTTCGGTATTTTTTAACCTGGGCTCTATTTCCCCATGTGTATGTGTGCGTATGATTCATGGGTACCACTTGTTCTAAAATTGGTTCAGTATTGAGCCGCGAAACGAGCTAAAACAGTAACAGGGGCAAATGCGTCCTGTATAAAAGCGCTTTTTTTCGCCACTGACCGGTTCAGATCGCCAGTGCTATCTCTGTAGATAGCATATTGTAGCAGCCCTGGGGCAGTGGTGAGTGTGAATGAGTGGAGTCAGCTGTCAGTCGGTGTTGGAGCAGAGAGGCGGATGGCGTCCCCGCTTGGTATTGTAAATGAGTATGTGTGTGTGAAGTGTGTGTTACGCTAGAAGAGTCAGAGGACGGAGTCTTTTACGTGCTACCCCCTGGAGAGTTACCAGAGTTTTTGGAGTGCTCAAATAAACGGGACTTTTTCCCGAACGCAAGAACAAGATGTCACGCAACACCCCGTACAGCTTTCACAGGCTGCCTTTGTCAGACGGCGAGATGCTGAAGTTGTGGCTAGTTGTGCTACAAATGGATGCTAACACTCCTGTCCAGACACTGCGCCTTGCAGACCATCGGGTTTGCAGCGCTCACTTCTCCCAAGATGACTACTGCCAGCCGACGAAGAGAAGACATCCAATCCTGAAACACCTCTTCCTCAAGAAAACGGCTGTCCCACGAGTAGAGAGAGCTACAGACACAGTGGAGCAAAGCTCCTGACATCACACAGCCCAGAGGTAAGGGAAAGGCTAGTATGCTATTTACAGAGATAGCACTGGTGATCTGAACCGGTCAGTGGCGAAAAAACACACACTTCACACACACATATTCATTTACAATACCAAGCGGGGACGCCCTCCGCCTCTCTGCTCCAACACCGACTGACAGCTGACTCCACTCATTCACACTCACCACTGCCCCAGGGCTGCTACAATATGCTATCTACAGAGATAGCACTGGCGATCTGAACCGGTCAGTGGCAAAAAAAAGCACTTTTATACAGGACGCATTTGCCCCCATTACCGTATTAGCTTGTTTCGCGACTCAATACTGAACCAATTTTAGAATGAGTGGTACCCATGAATCATACGCACACATACACATGGGGAAATAGAGCCCAGGTTGAAAAATACCGAAGTTGTCCTTTAATTGTTTAGGTGGCAGCTTTGTACGTCACCCTCACACAAGGCTAAACACTCCTGGGCTATTGGTGAATAATGCAGTTTATTTCACCATGAGGGGAAATTATTATTTTTTTAACAGTTTATCTGAGTCCATTAAAGCCCAACTCCAGCAACAGTGAATGTTCATGTCCAATAGTTAGTTTGTTCCCTGTTGAAGCTGAGTCCTGAAGGATTTTTATTTTTAGCTCAGAACACAGTGTCAGTCCTTATGTGATGAGTTTTATACCTGTGTGTGTGTGTGTGTGTGTGTGTGTGTGTGTAATTTAACACTTGTGGCCATAACACTGTTATATGTATAACCAGCTCTGCTCTTCCTTGTTCCCTTTTGTCTTATTCTCTTATCACCCCAGTCTTACCTTCCCATGGTCTTTGACACTCTCTCTCGGCTGTAGCTGTAACAAATTATAACTACTTTATAACATTAGAGTTGAGAGTTGATATAGTTTAATGGTTTGGATTATTATAGTTATTATCACTGTGCTGTTCCAAGAACATCACTTACTTAGAGAGGGGATGTTACTGGGACAAAATGTACATTCAAACACTGTCAGGTTGCCTTATTGTCTTTTTCATAGTGACCAAAGTAAACCAAGAATCTCTTAACATGAAAAGACTTCAGAACAGAGTCTTCCCCCAAACTGTGAGCCTGCTACATATAAATTGTCCTCTACATAAGCCATAAGGACTAATGATGAATAGTGGCTCCTGTACATTTTACACCTTACCTCCATTACCTAAGGACTGCTGCAATAGCTTTTTTCATTGACTGTTGTACGATCCTCACTTTAACTGTAAAGGCAGCTTTTATTCCTTCACCTTTACCGGGATTTGGACATTACTGAATGAAGGGACTGCTGCACCATGCGCTGTAAGCTATACATTAAGTACTGTTTTTATATTGTGGTTTCTCATGTCAGTCATTTTTACTGTCATTTATATTTGTTACTAAACTTACAGTATGTTGCACTGGAACTCAACTACCTCTTTTCATTTTGCAAACTTGTCTTGTGATAGTTAAATTTACCCTGTCCTTGATCCACAGCTGTGCTGTCACATTATTTAATATTCCCTTTTATCACATTGTTTTACATATATTCCTGGTGTTGCTGATGGATAATAACACTGTTGAAATGAAAGCATTTTTCAATTAAAGTAATAATGAAGAGCATGCCTTGAGTTTGGTAATGGTTTTTATGGTGCATATCTGGTCTGAATTTAAACAATAGCCAACATGTTTAATTTTGTTATAATGAAGAAACACATTCATGGCTTTGCTAGAATGTGTAATTTATTACAGGGATATTTCTATATTGGCTTTAATCAGTAACATAAATGATAGAACAAATGTTGCCGTCCTTGAACATTCGACAGTGAAGGATAAAACAACAGATATTACAGTGTCCTATTAGATTAATTACGAGGCACACGATAAATCTGAAATAAACCAGACAAGAGTGTTCTGTAGTTAGGCTGTAAAATGCACTAAGTACTGCTGAATCATGGTGGGTTTATTTAAAATTTAAAAAAAAAGAGAAAACTATCATCATATATTACAAAGGCAAACACTTCATCAATTGTGATTACTGTAATTTGGAATAAAGCTAATGTACATAAGCAGTCAATATAACAACTGAACAATTATTTGAACTGTACATTTAACTTAACATCTGAACATTTCTTCTTCACCATATTCACCACCCTGGGAGCATTTAAAAAAATGCAGATATTGTTGTCTGCTTTTCAGGTGGTTGACGCAACATATTTTCCAACGTGCGCTCTCTGAGTGATCCTTCCTTGGGAGGACCCGTCCTTGTTAATCTTTTTTATCTTGTTAAGATAAAAGTAATTCACAAACCATCTTAGACCTTTAAAGAGCTCCTAATGTGAAAAACTGTTAGGAGCAGGGAGGAGGACTTTTAAGAGGCTTAAGAGGGTCTTAATCAGGGGAGAAAATGGTGGAAAGATCAAGAGGTCAGTGAAATATTCTCCAAACACTGGATGACAGTGAGTAAATGAAATGCCATAGATTAGATTGCGCAGGGATAATAATTGTGGTTGATCTAATCAGGGGTATTCACGCCTTTCCCACCTAACAGAATATCATTATAATACCAGAAATAAAATGATCACAACACTAAGATATTTGGAAAACTGGAAAAATGCAACAGTGCAGCAGTGATGACTTGGGTCACAAGCATCACACCTAGCAATGGGGTCATTTTACATTTATAAATGTAGAATGAAAATAAATTAAAGCCAAGACAAATGTTAAGGATTTTTAAAGAAATTTGAAAATTCATGATTTGGCACTAAATTTACATCAGATGAGGAATTCTGCTGATTTTACACATGCAGTTACAGTTTACTAGTTGGTTGGAATATTACTCATCCTTTGAAATCACGTGAATCATGTTTGGACAGCTCAACCTCTTTTGCTTTTATTTTGACTGTTCTTTTTAGTCTCTCTCCAAACTGTAAGGAGGTGCAATACTAGATCCCTGGAGTACCACTTCATATTTAGGGTACTTGGTGTGTGTGGCTTAAATGTAAAGTTGGCCTTGCAGTTTGCTTACTTCTAATGCCTTGAAACAATTTTAGACACATCAGAGCAAGAAAATTAAAAAAAAAAATCAGGGGTTTAGTGGGAGGAGCATGTAAAAGCCATCTAACCATCTCTCTAGGAATCAATTTAAAATATGCTATGATTTGGAAAATGGTCAGTAATAACTAGTTTACAAGACCTGTAGTTAACTGGCCAAAAAATGCCAAACTACCAGTAAGGCCCTACTCGACATTCCTTTCATAATTTGAGTGCTTTGCAAATTTCCCTCTGTCCGTCTGCTCCTGAAATGACATTTCTCTGAATGTTGATCAGGGGCACTTCTGTATAACAGGGACTTGTTTGAACAGATTTAAGGCAATCAACTTTTCCTATTTGCTGTTTCAACCATGCATTACATTCACACACAGGGAGGGAGAAAATGTGCAATTACTTTCACATCATCTCATCGGAGAGGAAAATTGGTGCTGCCAAAGTGTAAGAGGAAAATCCAGTCCTCATCTTGTCAGGACCTCAAAGCGAGAGTAGATGTCGCAATGGTGAGAGAGACAATCAATCAAAGAATGGAAATGTGGAAAAAAAAGAAGAAAGTTGCATATTTGAAGCAGCAAATGACTGAGTTAATGTAAAAGTGGTGTAAAATACTGTAATCAGCAGCATTGTCCTCTGGGTTATTCCATCTGTTTTATTTCTTTACTTATGGACTGTACTGTAATTTAAAATTTGAAGAGAATCAGAATTGCCATCTTTAAATTAGCCATTACACCAGTGTGTTTTATGTTCTGTAATGGATCATAACTACCTGTTTCTAGCTGAAGATATTGTGATCTGTAGTTTTGTCAGCTCTTGAGATTTGACTCAGTGGCTGAACAGGAACAACTGCTTGTGCCATGACAGAGTATTTGAGTTGTCTTTCCTATTTACACTTGCAGGGATTTCACAGTATACTAAATATTCCCAACAGTTCATCTATATTTAGGTTGTGTTAAATCTTCCTGACATTAATTTAAAATGAAAATCCCAATAAGTATTTAGGGTAGCAACTTCCTGTTGGACTGGGACTATCATCAATGACATTCAGCATTTTTTCAAAGGCTTAAAGGGATGCTTTGCCTGATTTTCAACCAGCTTTGTATCAAAACACTGTGGGTAGTATGTGTAAATGAACTTTGGTTAACTTTCCTCCATCTTACCAGCAGACAGATCTCCCAACTCAACTTGCCATCATAGAATGTTTTGTATACCCTACAAACTACAAGCACTATTTAGTCGCATTTTGCAACCATGGAGCACCCCTGCAACTTGTAAATATTATTAGTGCATGGACTGGAGAGCTTTAAGTTTGTTTCCAGCTCAGTGAATAAATCCTCATGTTTAACAGCATTGCAGTAAATGTTTAACTTTTAACAGGTTAATAACAGTGTGAGCAGGAGAGGCCTATGGTGACCCATGACAAGCGGGGTGAGTCAGAGTAAAAACACCAGTGGTTCTGCTTTGATTCATTTACAACACTGTCTTATTTAACTTTATTATTACAGTTTTTTTAATTCAACTTTATTATATAACAGTAGCTACTTTATACTACTACTACTCTATTTTATCCAACTTTATTGTAACTGTAGTTTATTAAGTAGTTTAGTATTTTAGTCTGCAGTAGTCTAGAGGAGATTCAAAATATCAAGGTATAATGTATATCATGTACCACAATACTGCCTTATCACACTATTATTAATAGGCCATATCAGCCATTACTACGCCAAAGTTGCGTTTTGGACACAGAATTACTTTAAAACACAAGTTTGCGGAGAACTTATTCTAAGTAGTCTGTTGTCTTAATGTCTGAAGTGGATTAATGCTTTTTTAAACATTTTCCCAAACATTTAGACTATATTGACGGAAGAAGGCAAGTAGGTTGTGTGTAGTAATTTTTTGTTTTTTTATGTTATAATATCCTCCTCCTTTGTCATACCATCAGAAAGTCACACTGACGGTGAGCACTACAGATGAGTTATATCAGGATATTTATCTTTTAACTAATTTTACAGTAGCTGTGTACTTCCTGTTTCTTGGCATCTTAAAATTACCATTGTGTCCCTTTGAATTTCTCTGCAGTTTGTCGAAGCCTGTTACCTCCTCTTTCAGCCCTACATTTTCATTTGAAAAGCTCTAGTGAAATGTGACCAAATAGCACCTGTATGATTTTCTCCATACAAAACACACCAGCTGCCGACAATTATGCTGAATTAGCCTCTGAAATACCCAGAATGCAGCATGACCTGACATAGATTCCCAAGGACTATAAAATACAGGCTTTATATTGCAGGTTATATATCCCTGCAGTCAGAGGGAGAGAGATGGAGAGGGCTACTTCATCGTCTGAGGGTGGACATATTTACTGTCCCATTCTGGCACTCTGGATCCTGAAATCTGTCAGATCATGGTAGTGGCAAATTTTGGAGTGTGTGTGCATCTGTGAAATGTACTGCTGTTTCTGTCATTAGAAGATTACTTTAACTCACTAAAAAGAGGCTGCATTACTAATCTTGCAGCATCATAGGATGGTTACTCTCATAGACTGTAATGAGTGTAGCTACCTGACGTCACCCACTGGTTTGCGGGCTCCAGTTTTGAAGCCTTGAGTTCAGCATTTCGGCCGACGCCATCTTGGGTTTTGGAGCCAGAAGTGACCATATTTGGACGAAAGGCTGGAGCAGTGAAGGAGGGAGGAGTGGACCAGACCAGTAGTGACAACTCTCAGACACCCTGTCAATCATTGTATTTCTGTTAATGGACATAATCATGTTAACATGGGGGTCTTTGGGGATTTACTGTGTTTTTGGAGCCAGCCTCAAGTGGCCATTAGATGAACCACAGGGCCGAATTCACAAAGAATGAACTGCGGCCGCTGATAGCACCTTGAATTGCACTTCACTTGCACCCGCAGTTTGCTCCGTCTTAACGTCTTATTCACAAAGGATATTGCGCTAATGATATACCAGCCCACAAAGGGCCGAATTCACAAAAGGATTGCGTTGCTTTTGTGGCCGCTAAACCCGTAAAAATGGAGCAAACAGATACGTCTAATTCACAAAGCACGCGCCGAGGGTGAAATGCTCCACTAACTGCGCTGCCAAGCAGATTGTGTCTTGGTGCTCTGGTGTTATTTGCACATATTTAAATGAGGTAATATGCATATATTTCACGCAAAAATTGCCCCTTTCTATGCAAATGAGCCTCATTGATAAACAACGTCTAATTCACTAACACCAGCGCTAATAGCCACACGCAGTTTGAGTGAAGTAAATAACGTCTTTAGAAAGCTGGTGCAAACTGGGCGCTCCTCTGTGGAAGCCTCTCGCCCAGACTTTCCAGTGATCGTGGCAGCAGTGATCGTCTGTTAAATTAGTCTGTAAATAATATTTTGACATTATTATTATAATCATTATTACTTTAATGGCATCCGAAGATATTGATGCGTTGAACAGGTGACAGTCTGCGGTCATTCTCAAAACGCACTTCTGTCACGCACTTCAAAAGCAACTTATAATAATTAATTTTATGAAACGGGGGAAACAAACGTGAACAAAAAAGGTTCCATAATTCATATTAAATTCAAAAGATAACGAAACAGCAACAAGTGAGAGGGAATAGTGATAAAGTGGTCAAACTTGGTCAAATCCACAGCCTCAACCCATCCGACACTGTTAGACTGACTCACCAGCAGAAATCACTACATGAGGGTATACAGCATTACAGTTTAACGGCACAACAATAAACACCAACAACCAACAAACACCAATTTTCACCCCGGGAGAGCAGTGTTCGTGTCCTGTGAGATTATAAAGCCAAACCCTGTTCTTTTTTCCTAAACCTAACCGCATGTGTTTGTCATTGAAGGAAAAAAAAACATCAATTTGTGGTGTTGTACTGATGTAGTGCCTTTATTTTGAAAGAAGACAATGCATGTAACAGGCAGAACTTGACACGGTGTCCCAGAATGTCAACAACCAACGCACCCAGGGTACCTTTCACATTGTATGTGGATGTGGAAAGTCCATGACCAAATGTGGATATGTGGTGAGGTCAGAGCGACAATGTGTTGTCTGGGATGGGTCATTTTACTCCTGTTAAATGCATTGTGTCTTTTCAAAGTACACTTCGGTCTGACGCCACCTGTCCACATATCATACTGCTGTGACAGGTGTCATGTGGCTGACCGGTGGCTTATCATAACACCGTGAAAGGTCCTGGCTGGTCACATTATATGAATAGAATTCTGCAATCAATGCCGTTCCTTCTGGTTTAATCCATCTTATTACAGAACAGTTATGTTTTGGTGAAGGAAAAATCCCAGAGGCTCCATTTGCATTGATTTTGAATGGTATCAACATATTGACGTGTATCTCATGTATTGTTGTGTTCTGGATTATACCTGACATTTTTTGTACATTGTTTTTGAATATACAGAGATGCTGACATTATGAAAATTAAAAAATACAGAATGTGTTCCATCACTTGCATTCGGAACAGAATGTAGTTCTGTAGAACCTCTTAGATGGGGCCACCTTTGTAAGACATCTAAAGGCTTAAAATTTCACAAGTGTGGAAGTCCTTGGTGTTAAGCACAGACCTTATTTCAGGCACCTAACCAAAACCGGATTCAAAAAACTAACTGATTTCAAGATAAGGAAACCAAGTGTGCAAAAAATGCAAACTCATTTTCGGGTTTCGGGACCACTCTATAAAGGCATTTTAATTTGCAGTCAATGTTCTTATTTTTCTTTATTCTTAACAGAAGAAACAACGATCTCATAAGAAGACTGTGGCTGATGAGAAGAAACAGCACTCCAGCCATCAGACAAGGTAAGGACATACACTTCAGTACAAAATACACTTCAGTGGTCTGTTTAATTCGCTGCCTTTATTAAGGGTTTAGAGGGACTTTACCAGAAATAAAGTAGTATTAATACCAGTATTTACATTTTTTAGTATGTAGTTTCTTGGTAGTAATCCAAATCTTTAAGAGCTAGCACCAGAGCTGCAGACCTGAGATTTGAAAGCATAATTTTCATTGTTTTTTAACTGGTAATATCTTGGAGTGCTAAAAAAATAAAATAATAAATATACAGGCAACATGCACAAACTGTCTGAGATTAGTGTTTTTAGTGTCAAGTATTTAAGTTTGACGCAAATTGTTTGTGATTGTGTTAACTGTGAGAGTGATGTTTTTCTGGAAATAATTCTTGCAAACGATTTATGATTCATTTATCTGGCCTTGAAAGTAGAAAAACTAACTGTGTCTCTCTTAAACACCAGTGGCGGTGTCCAGGATGTACCTGCTGCTCCAGTCTCAGCAAAGCCAGCTGAGGCTTGGGAGGACCAACAGGCAAAGAAGAAGAAATGGGGGAATTGCCTCTTTGGTTACCTTGACGTATGTTTGACGTCAGAGTGTCAGATCTCATTTTAGTAGACTGTAACATTTATATTTAAACATTTTAGTTGGAAATGGCTGCAAAAAAAAAGAAGTTTAAAACAGTTTTCTCATAATATTGCTTTGGTTTTCACTCTACAGAAGGAAAGTGTTCCTGGTAGGAGGCCTACAGCCCCACAGGAAAGTTAAGATGCTCATTCAGAGTGTGTTTTTGTTTCTACAGACATGTTGTTAAATAACTCTTTAATTTTCCCCACAATATCCCAGAGATGACCACAAGGACACAGAGTGTCTGTATGATTTACCTCTGTAAAATAACCAACCATGTTTCTCTTTAGACCTACTGACACCACCTCAGACGCTCAAACTGCATCACAAAAGGAAGCCATGAGGAATTTTTGGCATTGGCTGTTGATCAACTATGGGGTATGTTTCTCAAAAAAGAGCCAATGTCACCAGATATTCACCAGCCAGGACTCAGTGAGAGTACTGATATAGTTAATTGTTATGTTTACATTATTGAACAATTCAAGTTTTTTTTTTCCTCCAACAGAGAAAACATTGCATCACAACATCACCAACGCTGAAAAGACAGACTCACCAAACCCTGAGAGGAGGTAGTGACATTCATTCCATGCTGCTTTCAGTGTCTGTCAGGAACATAAAAAGTTGATAATTTTTCTTAATTCCTCTTATATTCACTGACTAATATTCTCACATAGATAAACTTTTCCTAACATATCATATTTTTAACTATAAGTAACCTTAATGAAATCATGTTTTTCCAGTTTTTCGGTGGTTGCTTTAGTTTAAATCTTGCAGTGATATTCTGTAGCGAAAGTATTCTTAAAATATTTTATTTATTAATTTTACCTGGGAGTCTTTTTGTGTATGTTCTGCCTCTTGACGATGACAATTTCGTCTTACAGCAGCAGCCTTGCAACAACCAACAACACAGATGAACAGGACGAGCATGACGACGTGACGTCGTTTTGCTCACTGGATGACGTCACGCAGGCAAATTCAGTCGACATCACTGACCTCGAGGAGAAGCTGTTCATGGCCCGACTCAACGATTAAGTGAAAAGCTGTCACTACATTTTGTGTATCACTACACCAAAACGTTCCAGTTAACCGTCGTGAACTGAAAACAGACTGAAATAGCAAAAGCTACGGCTATGCCTATACTGTCTGGGGTTACACCAGGGGTTACATTAGCTTCCTTAACCAACTTTGTCACAGAGGCAGCAACTTATAAACACACTCTGCTCTGTCAGCCTCTTGCTTGTTTATTAACCATGTGTTTGTGTTTTTTTGTTTTATCTCCATAGCAACGAAACAAATGACATCTGGGACACTGATAATTCTCTGAATAGCCCCATCAAGTGCTTCGGGTGAGTACATCTGCACATGACTCAAAGTTGTAAAGAGAGATGAATCCATCAAATCAGCCTGAAATACCTGTTTGTGATTGGTCAGTGAAGAATTAATACTGACATGTGTTTTGACTCACTGTGTTTCTACGTCAGATTTCCAAACACTGGGCAGACCTGCTATATGAACGCAAGCCTGCAGAGCCTCCTAACATTAGAGGACTTCATTGGGGGCATCAGTTGCATGGAGCAGGTCTGGAGCTCAGTACCTGAGGCTCAACTGATGAGGTACAGCAGCTACACACATTCACACTTAGGTCATTCTCGAGTTTTTCCACAAATCTGAGTACCAAAATGAAACACATGCAAAAATGTCTCTATTTTTGGTCTCGCCTTCTGCAGAAGCTTGTTAGATGTCAGGAATGTTCATTCGTCCATATACGCTCAAGTTAAAATCCCCCTCCTGGAGTCATTTAAGGATGTGGTCTCTGCCCAGGCACCTGCGTTCTGGGACACGCTGCAAAAGGTGAGTCAGCTGGCTTTACATTCTGTTGTTTCACCTCCTGACTGTCTGTGCTCTGTGTTTAAACTCTTCTCTGTGCATTCAGGATGCTCATGAGTTCCTGACTGCAGTCCTGGAACAGATGAGAGGTCTGGCCCCTCTGCTGCAGTAGACAGCAGCTTTCATGGGCACACATTATACCTGTCCTGTAGACGATCACCTGGTGATCACAATGGAGAACACCAGGACATGGAAAAGGTGAGACTGCACAGTTCAGGGTCACACACAGTCAGTTTTCAATGGTGCCACCTTAATGATCTGGTGTTGAATAAGCCCTGCTCTTGTCCTGTTATGAAACAAAATTGTGTTGTGACCACTGCAGCCAATATTAATGTGTATTGTCTCTTTAATGTGCAGCTGTGGAGCACAGTCAGTGAGACAGGAGGAATTTACAAACCTGTCTCTAGACCTCATCCCTGGAGGCTCTGTGGAGGAGATGCTCCAGGAGTAGGGGTGGGAATCTTTGGGCACCTCACGATTCGATTACGATTACGATTCAGGGGCTACGATTCGATTATAAAACGATTATTGATGCATCTTCAATTTATGTATATTGATGCACAACACACATTTCTTTTTGTCTCACTGAATAAGCATTCAACACTTGCAATTTTTAAAAACAGTGCATTTGTAATAAGAAACAGTTGAATTCATTTCCATTATATTTTATTAAACATATAAATGTTAATGCTTGCAAACTGAAAAGTTACAACTTCGTTGTACGGACCAGAGGTAACAACAGGTATCTTAAATCACAAGATAAAATGCGCAGTTAGAGTAACAAATGATTCGGTGGCGACAGACGTCCACGCATCACATGTAACTGCGATCCTACCTGCCTGCCTGCCTTCAACAGTGAGGCCATGACTTCTGTTTTGGTTTGATGGTAGAGTGTCGGTGAAATAGCATCAGGATGGGATGGTGTATCTGGGCTCCAGTGTATGCAGCAGTGCTCGAAATCCCTGATTTTCCACGACGGAATAAGGACGCAAATCCTTGGCAATAAATGCCGCGATGGCCTTCGTAATTCACTTGGCCTTTTCCGATGAGGGTGGCAGCTTTCTAATTGCTTCCTCAATTGTTCTCTGGTTGGTAGCGCCACTAGTTGCCGCAGCAACAACAGCCTGCCGTCTCCCTGACTCCTCCATCAGGTGGAATCGAGTTACATGGCTTCTCCTGTTTGTTGTGTTGTCAAAGTATTTTATTTTAGCACGACACAGCTTACATATAACGTGGCTCTTGTCCAGTTCGCTTCCGCCGTCAACGTTGTAGAAGCCGAAGTATTTCCACACGTCTGCTTTTAAATTAGAAGGAGCTGTTCGGATCTCACGGCGAGGTGGGTGGCGGTCAGCCATGTTTGTTTTCCTCTGTGCGCGTGTTGGCGTGTCTGCTCCAGGTACGCATCCCAAAGTGTCCCAGAGATGACGCGTACCACGCTTCTTAGTTCCGCATCATTTAGAACCTTCTGTATTACTCTAATTAACAGATTTAAATAATCGAAATTTGGACGTTTGTGAATCGATTCAGATTCGTCCACGTCCGAATCGCGATGCATCTAAGAATCGGAATATTCCCCCACCCCTATCCGGGAGTACCTTAAGGTAAGATCCACAAATCCTCCTTCAGTCACATGATCACTGACTGATCTAAAACATCATGCAACAAACACTACAGACACACAGACACACACACTGCCTCTGTCTGAGCATGTGGACGTGTTGTAGTTGTGTTCATAACACACAGCCTGTTTCTCTGTGCTGCTCTTCAGGACACGGAGGTGGAGTTCAGGTGTGACTGTGGAGGTAACACGTCGAGCTGCAGATCATCCCTCCTCACTCTGCCACAGTAAGTGACATCACATCTGACATAAATGATCACCTGACCTGGGTGGTTCCCAAACTGGGGTCGACTGACCCTGAGGGACCCTTGAGAGTCAGCTGATCTCAGCGTCAGACACTGACGCACAGAGGCACCCTTTGTGGCAGTATGACACGCACCGGGCAGCAGCAGTTTGTGACGCTGCCTGCAACAACTGTAGTATAAAGGGAAAGAAAGTCTGTGTAGGGCAGGCAGGAGGGGAGGTGAATGGGTCAAACAGACTCTGGACTTTTAGCTGGGAGCCAACTGTTCACTTCCAGTGTGAAACCAAAATCAGTGGAGTTATTTTAATAACATAGTGTGCTAGCGTGTGTAGCACGCTACGCTACTGAAGTATGTCACGTGACGTATGTAACATAACGACACTGGTAACGACTGAACCTATTTTAAGCAAAACCATGTTGGTTTTTGTCTACATCTAACTTTAATTGCCTAAACCTGACATAGAAAGGAAGTAAACATAAAAAGTCTTTTACCTACGTTGCAAGTTTATTTTGAGAGAGAACATATGCACGTAACGAGCAGAAACTGCACATTTCCTGTGAAAACAGAAGTGTATTTGAAAAGACACATGTAAGGAGCGTAGATTATCATGTCGTCCCTGAATATCCAAAGCTGACGCAGGGGGGTACCTAGGGTGTCATATTTTGAGGTTAACCCTTACCTAACACTGTTTACCAACAGGTACAGGGGGCATCTTAAAAAGGCTCAGGTGTTCACAAGCAAGGATGGTCACTTTTTGAAAAACTGTGTGGGCAAACAGTTTGAGAACAACTATTCTCAATACACAATTACAAAGAATTTAGGGATTTCACCATCAACAATCTATAATATCATCAAAAGATTCAGAGAATTCTCATTTAAGGGGCACAAGTTCAGTCTAATACTCTGCACGCTGGAACAGAGAGCTGGTGAGTCACTGGCGTCCGCTGAATGCACACAAACAGCAAACAGTTCAGAGGTGTGCAGCGGTACAGTTAGAAAGCAGACAGGAAGTGGCATCAGATGAGCAGAGGGTTCCATACAAGGGGAACATACAAGGGAAGCCAACACATTTGTGAGGAGCCGACTGTAGGTAGGTTGTAACCACTGAGGAACCAGCGGTGATGATGAGTGGATTCTGTGGTGGACACACAAAGGCAGAATGTGCAGCCATGCTGTAAGGTAATCCACAGTGCAAGAAATCACAGGCAGCAGAACAGGTAAACTCACAACAGAGAGCTGACTGACAGTCAGAGGCAGTGCCAGACATTGTAGACATCCGGGGCTTAAGCGTGGTCTAACTAGGGGGGCCCAGAGGCATGGTCCCCCGGGAGAAAATTTTGAAAAAAGACTGACCTACAATAGATTCAAGTTACTGTATACTCAACCTGCTGCCCCTTGCTGTGAATCATCTTCCTCCTCTTCCCTGACTTCCCCTGACTTATGGTAGGGTCAAAGTAAATGCAGTGCATCATTTATAATATAGCCTACTGTAATATAATATAATATAATATAATATAATATAATATAATATAATATAATATAATATAATGGTGACTTCTTTGACATTATAACAAAGATTGGTATCATAAGTATCTAATGTTGCTAGATGAGGTTTCAATTTCATGTCAAGAGATATTTCATAAGTTCTTATGACAACTTATGAGTCATTCTATAATTAGGGGTACATTTCACATCAAGAAGAAAGGTGAAGAAATCACTATACTTTTTTGATAAACAATGTTGTTGTTTCCATAATATACCCCCTGAATGTCACAATGTTAGTGGAAATCTGTGCTTTGGTCTGATGAGTCCAAATTTGAGATCTTTGGTTCCAACCGCCATGTCTTTGTGAGACGCAGAAAAGGTGAACGGATGGATTCCACATGCCTGGTTCCCACTGTGAAGCATGGAGGAGGAGGTGTGATGGTGTGGGGGTGTTTTGCTGGTGACACTGTTGGGGATTTATTCAAAATTGAAGGCACACTGAACCAGCATGGCTACCACAGCATCCTGCAGCGACATGCCATCCCATCCGGTTTGCATTTAGTTGGACGATTGCAAAAGTTTGGACACACCTTCTCATTCAATGCGTTTTCTTTATTTTCATGACTATTTACATTGTAGATTCTCACTGAAGGCATCAAAACTATGAATGAACACATGTGGAGTTATGTACTTAACAAAAAAGGTGAAATAACTGAAAACATGTTTTATATTCTAGTTTCTTCAAAATAGCCACCCTTTGCTCTGATTACTGCTTTGCACACTCTTGGCATTCTCTCCATGAGCTTCAAGAGGTAGTCACCTAAAATGGTTTTCCAACAGTCTTGAAGGAGTTCCCAGAGGTGTTTAGCACTTGTTGGCCCCTTTGCCTTCACTCTGCGGTCCAGCTCACCCCAAACCATCTCGATTGGGTTCAGGTCCGGTGACTGTGGAGGCCAGGTCATCTGCCGCAGCACTCCATCACTCTCCTTCTTGGTCAAATAGCCCTTACACAGCCTGGAGGTGTGTTTGGGGTCATTGTCCTGTTGAAAAATAAATGATGGTCCAACTAAACGCAAACCGGATGGGATGGCATGTCGCTGCAGGATGCTGTGGTAGCCATGCTGGTTCAGTGTGCCTTCAAGTTTGAATAAATCCCCAACAGTGTCACCAGCAAAACACCCCCACACCATCACACCTCCTCCTCCATGCTTCACAGTGGGAACCAGGCATGTGGAATCCATCCGATCACCTTTTTCTGCATCTCACAAAGACACGGCGGTTGGAACCAAAGATCTCAAATTTGGACTCATCAGACCAAAGCACAGATTTCCACTGGTCTAATGTCCATTCCTTGTGTTTCTTGGCCCAAACAAATCTCTTCTGCTTGTTGCCTCTCCTTAGCAGTGGTTTCCTAGCAGCTATTTGACCATGAAGGCCTGATTCGCGCAGTCTCCTCTTAACAGTTGTTCTAGAGATGGGTCTGCTGCTAGAACTCTGTGTGGCATTCATCTGGTCTCTGATCTGAGCTGCTGTTAACTTGCCATTTCTGAGGCTGGTGACTCGGATGAACTTATCCTCAGAAGCAGAGGTGACTCTTGGTCTTCCTTTCCTGGGTCAGTCCTCATGTGTGCCAGTTTCGTTGTAGCGCTTGATGGTTTTTGCGACTCCACTTGGGGACACATTTAAAGTTTTTGCAATTTTCCGGACTGACTGACCTTCATTTCTTAAAGTAATGATGGCCACTCGTTTTTCTTTAGTTAGCTGATTGGTTCTTGCCATAATATGAATTTTAACAGTTGTCCAATAGGGCTGTCGGCTGTGTATTAACCTGACTTCTGCACAACACAACTGATGGTCCCAACCCCATTGATAAAGCAAGAAATTCCACTAATTAACCCTGATAAGGCACACCTGTGAAGTGAAAACCATTTCAGGTGACTACCTCTTGAAGCTCATGGAGAGAATGCCAAGAGTGTGCAAAGCAGTAATCAGAGCAAAGGGTGGCTATTTTGAAGAAACTAGAATATAAAACATGTTTTCAGTTATTTCACTTTTTTTGTTAAGTACATAACTCCACATGTGTTCATTCATAGTTTTGATGCCTTCAGTGAGAATCTACAATGTAAATAGTCATGAAAATAAAGAAAACGCATTGAATGAGAAGGTGTGTCCAAACTTTTGGCCTGTACTGTATATATATACATATGACAAAAAATATTGAACTTATTATGATATTCTAAATTATGGTGATGCACCTGTATGTTGTACACTAGATCTGATTGAGGTGGGTATTTGATATGTAATGCACTGGGCAATAAGAGCATCCCTCTATCTATCTGAACACTGTTCAGTGGCTTGAAGCCTTAAACCACATCAAATAATGTTGTTACATTATGCAGCGCTTTATTCACTTATTTGAAGAGTACATGACCTCACGTTTGTGTCATCTACTATTTATTTGTTGTTGTTGCATTATTCTTGCTAGCCTAGAATTTGCTAATAATCACATGCAATAATTCAAACTCTTCATTCCAAAAATCTCTGAAATTCAACAAAAATTAAAAGTTTATCTAAAATGCCATGTTGTTGAGTCAAACCAATCAGCTGTTAGATCAGGTGAGAGCCAGGTGTTTTCCGTCATGCTCCGGGACTTGCAGTCAGTGGAGAGCAAGTGCAGCGCCTCACACTAAAAACTGTGTCCGCCTCGCTCTCACGATTTTATCACTGTCCACTTTTGTAATACATCAGAGCAAGTCAGGATGAAGTCGGACACAAAACTAACCGGCATGCATCGTGCGCCGATAGCCGGTGATCGAATCTGCACAGGCCTGGCTCATCTCAAATGAGCCTAATTTCTCTGAAAGAAGGACTCAGTCCTTGTTGAAATCCTGAAGGATCCTTGACATTGGAACAATTGTTCGGCAAGGGTCAATGACGTTGCGTCCTTCAATTCCAGCCGTTTGAGGATCCTTCCTTGACTTTGAGAAACACTTTGAGGTAACTGCCAAATAAAGTGCAGGTGTGTCCACGTGATTGCAGCTGCCTGCACCACCCACATACACACACCGACAGACAGGGAAGACAAACTAGGGACAAACAATAGGAAGGGGAAAACAGGGCAAAGGAAAGGGAAGGAGAACACAACAGGTGCGAATCCTAACAGGGGCAGCTTTGTGCAATGGATAAATTTAGATGTCTACAGTTGCATGCAAAAGTTTGGGCACCCCTGATCAAATTTTCATTGACTGTGAGTAGTAACATAAGTTGCATTTGAACTGATCTCAAAAAGCATGATTTAACGTTATGCTTTGATGACACATTTCTGTAATATTTTTAGCAAGATTACTTTTTAATTCAATTTTTTCCAGTTACAAAATAATAAAAAAGGTCCTGAAGGAAAAGTTTGGGTATGCTGCATGGTCAGTGCTTAGTATTGCCCCCTTTGGCAGCTGCTAACACTTTGTGTCCAGCCAAGTTACTCTCAGTTCTTGTTTGGAGGATTTTCACCCATACGTCCAGCAAAAGTCTTCTATTTCTGTGAGATTCTTGGGCCGTCTCGCATGCACTGCTCTTTTGAGGTCTACCCACAGATTTTTAATGATGTTTAGGTCGGGGGACTGTGAGGGCCATGGAAAAACCTTCAGCTTGTGCCTCTTGAGGTAGTCCATTGTGGACTTCGAGGTGTGTTTAGGATCATTGTCCTGTTGTAGAAGCCATCCTCTCTTCATCTTCAGCTTCTTTACAGTTGGTGTGATGTTTACTTCAAGAATTTGCTGGAATTTAACTGAATCCATTCTTCCCTCTACCTGTGAAAGGTTCCCTGGCTGCATCACAAACAAACAAACATACCTTTGCTCATTACATCCAAAAAGTTCTATTTTAACTTAATCAGTCCACAGGACTTGTTTCCAAAAAGCATCAGGCTTGTTTAGGTGTTCCTTTGTCTGATGCTGAATTTTGTGGTGAGGACAAATGAAAGGTTTTCTTCTGATCACTCTTCCATGAGGGTCAGGAGTTTCGATTTGCCTTTCTAATAATCCTATGAGCAGCAAAGTTTTCTTGGTCTTCCAGACCTCAGCTTGACCTCCACAGTTCCTGTTAACTGATATTTCTTAATTACATTACAAACTGAGTAAACAGCTACCTGAAAACACTTTGCTATCTTCTTATAACCTTCTTCTACGTTGTGGGCATCACTTATTTTAGTTTTCAGAGCACTAGGCAGCTGTTTTGAGGAGTCCATGGCTGCTGATTGTTGGGACAAGGTTTCAGGAGTCAGAGTATTTATAAAGTTTTGAAATTTGAATCATCTGGCCTTTCCTGATAATGATTATGAAGAAGGCATAGCTTTAATAAGCTATTTTAGGTCCTAGACCCTGGTAAAAGTTGTCTTAGAAGACAAATATCTGGAGTGCCCAAACTTTTGAATGATGCTCCTTTCCATTTTTTCATTCTAAAATTGTACAAAACCAAAATAATACACTAACCTTGCTTAAATTGTTAAAAAAACAAGTTTCATTTTTAATATCCTGCCTTATGGAGATCAGATCATCTGCTACTCACTTTTGCATGCTACTGTATCTGAAGCCCGACTCTTTGTTAGATCTAGGCCATAGTCAAAGTCTATCTCTATGATACAGCCCCTGGAAGTCAACCCTCAGATC
Source organism: Epinephelus lanceolatus (assembly GCF_041903045.1). Classification (NCBI taxonomy): domain Eukaryota; kingdom Metazoa; phylum Chordata; class Actinopteri; order Perciformes; family Serranidae; genus Epinephelus; species Epinephelus lanceolatus. The sequence goes on from NC_135738.1 coordinate 43,636,639, forward strand.
CCTGGATATTAGCTGTGACAACATAAACTCTGGCTTCACTCCTTCATTAAATAAACAGAATTGCCCTTTGGCATACACTGAGTTTGAGCTATATCTGATAAATACAATTTTTTTTTTTTTTTTTTTTGGAGGAGGGGGTGTTCACATAGAGAATCAACAATTTGTAAATTCCTGTTGTGCATCTTTCCTCAGATCAAACAATCACAGACTAATGATGCAGCAATTGGTGTTCATCAGTGTTCATTTTTCAGTGGTAATTATTTGGGACTGTCAACTGTTGATTACAGAGTTGTTTGCTGAATCAGAGCTGATGTGCTCCGGGGGAGAAGTTCAAAACTAAAATGTTGAATTAACTCTGATGAATGTGGCTTTATTTGATCACTGAGTATTTTGTTTTCTCCAAAATGAACACAGTGATTGTCTTCATTGACCGAGCTGGGTGTGTATTCAGATGACTGTGGGTCAGTATAGAAGACCTAAATCCAAAGATCCCTGCCACCCGGAGATAGTCACACTTGACTGAGACATTGTTGTTCAGAAACGCTACTCTTTCTTGGCTGAAGTGGTGACTCCTGTATTTAATCAGTAACGTATGCCTTTGTAGTAAATGACAACATCCCAGTGAGATTTAAGGGATTTGAGGCTGAGCAGCACAGAGGCCTAACATACACACAGAGGGAGGACACGGCACTAAAACAAAAAGGAATAAAACAGATTGTGGCGAGCACTCGAGGCAGGCAAGACGAAGGAGATGAAGAAAGAGAGTAATGCAAAACTCTATTCAGAAAGGAAGCGGATTACATCTTCGCCTCAAACACTGACAACTTTACAGAAAAGCCTGATGGTGAAAAGGTGAGGCAAAAATACACCCAAATCTGAAATCCTGGAGTCACAGAAAAACATTTCTAAAAGTTGAGATTTTTTTTGTCTTTTTTTTTTTTTTTACTCCCACTCTTCTCTTTGCCACTTTCCTCTTTGAACTCCTCAGTTTCACCTGCACAGACAGCATCACTTTCTGCTCATGTGACATCTCAGGGTAAAATGAGTCCTCCATCTGTTTCTGATTTACATATTTATTCTCTCTCAGCCTTGCTATTACTTTTCAGTCTCTTATTTGCAGTTGTCTCTCTCCAGCTTTTCACCTCGCTCTGCCTCTTATAAGTTGGAGTGCATGGCAGAGAGCAAACACCTGCTGTTGCATTCTCATTCTGCCTGAATGGACCCTTCTGCACTTGCAATTTATTTTTTATTATTTATGAGCATTTAGTGTGCTTTACCCCAGACTTGCCAAAATAGCATCTGCAATGAAACAGCAGAGTGCTGGGAAAAATCCAGTGGAATTTGGGGCCTCATTTAGAAAACACATAGAATTCACATTAGAACACGAAATTGCAAACACAAAAAATGTATGTAATTCACAACACAGTGAGTATGCACATCCCACACCAATTTATTTTCATAAATCCTTAATAACTTAAAATCAAGCACATGTGAGCAAGTTTCTTGCCCCACCCTTTAAACACCCATAGTTGCATATAAATAGTTAGTAAAATGTCCCTTATTAGTTTAAATCATATTGAATACATGCACATGAGAGTGGGAGAGAAGGAGGTGTGTGTGTGTGTGTGTGTGTGTGTGTGTGTGTGTGTGTGTGTGTGTGTGTGGTGGGGGGGGGAGGGGGGGGGGGGGCTAGTTTAGGGACTTTAGAATTGCATCTGTGCTCTTTGCAGATGTTGTGGTTCTGTTTCATCAAAATGTGATCTCCAGCATGCACTGGGGCAGTTTGCATCCGCATGTGAAGGGATGAGAATCAGTTCCTCCAAGTCTGAGGCCATGGTTCTCTGCAGGAAAACAGTGAATGGCCCCCTCTAGGTTGGGAGAGAGTTTTGCCCCAAGCAAAGGATCTGAAGCAGCTTGGGGTCTTCTTCTTGAGTGAGGTTAAAATGGAGCAAGAGATGAAAAGACAGTATGGCACAGCATCTGCATTGATGCAGGTGCAGCCCAGACCGCCATGTAAAGGAGGGAGCTGAGCCAGAAGGCAAAGCTATCAATTTACTAGTCCATCTATGTTCCAACCCTTACCTATGATCATGAGGTAGTGACGGAAAGAGCAGATCATGGATAACAGCAGCCGAAATGAGTTTCCTCCATAAGGTAGCTGAGCTCAGCCTTAGAGATAGGGTGAGGACCTCAGACATTCGAAGGGAGCTCATGGTAGAGCCACTGCTCTGTCATGTCGAAAGAGGCCAAATGTGGTTCATTAGAAGACCTGCCTCCTGTTAGAGGTTTTCCGGGTACAACCAACTTGTAGGACGCCCCAGGGTAGACCCAGAATACGCTGAAGGGATTATGTATCTCATCTGGCCTGGAAACAATTCATATCCCCTAGAAGGAACTGCAAAGCGATTCTGGGGAGAGGGCCGTCTGAAGTACCTTTCTCATTCTGCTTCCCCCAAGACCCAGGCCCAGATAAGCAGATAAAATAAATGAATGAATTAAATACTTGTTGGGGATAAAGAATATCATCCGACATTAAAATCTAAGACAAAAGCACATAGCTGTTGACAGACAGGGAGTAGTGATGAGCCGTCTTATTCTTTTTACAGCTCTGGTTCCTTTGAGATGATGCATGTAAATGTATCGAACCTTTGTATGTATGGGACCTTTTGAGTTTTAATACATTTTGCAAACTATGGTGACAATTTAAATATGACACTACATTAGTACATGCATGTTTAACAGCTAGTGCTGCTCACCCCCACAAAACTTCTCTTCAGTCCAGTACCAGTGGTGTGTAAGTTCACATCAGTAAAGATAATATTGATTTTAATGCATTTCCACATCCCATGTAAGCCATGTAAGCTTCTTTGAGGGCAAGTAGCACTGCAGATGTCTCAGTAACCTCCATAGCCTTGTGCTTGTTGTGCATTACTTGCCTAAACCTAACCCCCGTAACTTTGCTTTAATTATGTAACTTTACTTTAAAGAAGTAGCATCATCCATGGAGCACTAATTTGTAGGATGACACACAAACTGTGGTGTGTGCATTTCCGTAGGCTATCATACAAACTGTTGTATGAGGATATGTTGTATTGTTTCACCTTGAGCCTTTGCTTACTGCAACTTCACTTTTGTCCAGATAGGCTGACCCCATAGTATTTTGCTAACTTCAAATGGCTGCTATTGGCCTCCATCTAAATGTAACTCTTTCTTGGTCTCTGTTCTGCCATCCATAGTCATCAAGCCACAGCCAGCAGTTCTCATCCTCCCAATGTTCGGGGAGCTGTTTCTCTGCTCTCCAGTGCATACATGTTTTGTTTTTTTTTTGTTTTGTTTTTAACTTTAATTCAAGTGTAGCTCCCCTTTGGTAACTATAGTGTTACCATGCATTTGCACACACATAGGCCAGGCTGTGCATCACAGTAGGTGGCCCTTTTTAAATCCCCAGTGTCTATTCCCTGGTGCAACTGCTGTTTCGTCTCTACACCCCACACTCCGTGTCTCTACATCGATTGGTTTTACTTCTTTTGTTTCTTTTGCTTTGTTTTTTCACCCCAACTAGTTTCAGCTCTGCAGCTGTCTGTGCTGACTTCAGGCAAGAGTGTCAAAGCTGTCCATTCCACTTGAAATGCTACTTGTTTTCCTTTAACAGTGTTGGTTTTCTTCCTCTTTTATTTCTTGAAGTTGATTGAATTGGTGTAAAAATTATTTGGTTCTATTTACTGTTTAGTTGCATTAAGATTCTTTTTGGTTGATGGTTTGTTTATTTGAAATATTTATTTCTTGTTGTAGTTTATGTGTTTCATTGTTTTTATACTGTTAATAATAATAATAATAACAATGGGGTCTACATATTATTGTGCATAACTGGTTGTAGTGCTAGTTTGTGTTTAAACTGTCGATTTATTGATTGACATATGGTAATAAAATGATCTTTTTCTAGAATCATGTCACAGGTAAAGTGTTTTTAAATCTTTGTGATCTTTCTGAATCCTAAGGGGCTGAACACATGCCACGTTTTTTGTGCCCCCAAATAAATTGTTTTCAATTTAGACGTGCGGCAGGCACGCTCAAACACCACACCATTGCATGTTCCCGAAAACCTATTTTTCAGGGTGTGACGGCTGCGCCCCAACAGAGTTCAACTATCATGTGACGAGGAACAACCAATCACAGCCCACATATATCTTTCTTTTCTTCTGTAAATTTCAGTCTGTGGTTAATATGGAGAAGTTGATGACAATAGTTTTGGCTCAAAACACACTTAAAAACAACACCTGGAAGAAGATCAGCTCTGCACTCAGGGTTTCTGGTAAGTAGGTTATGACACAGTGCTGGTTGTTGTTGTTTAGCAACCTCAGACGCAACCTGCCTCTGCGCTCTTGAAAGTTGGCACAGAGTAGTCACAAGAGTCGCACACAGTGCCTGACCTCATGTTTTCCAGGTGGTTAAAGATGCAGCTGTAACGGGGTATGATAGTACCCAAATGCAGCACTCAGAGAGGCAGGCACACAGTTGGTAATGACTTTAATTAAGCTTGCAGCAGACACAGGGAAATGCAGAGGAATAATCCAGCAGGTAAAGATCCACACAGCACACACCGAGACCAGTGTGGCAACACAGCAAGAGTCTCTGCTTAACAGGGAGTCACAGGTTGTAAGGACGAAACTCACACTGTTGCGATAAGGCAGGCAATCTCCAAGCAGCCGCAGGAACAGGCAGACAGAAACCAGGAGGGCAAAAGCAGAACTCGTGGTCAGGGACAGAAGGCTGAGGCAGTCACCGGGATTCAGGCAAGGTTGGCTGGTCAAATCCCTTGGATACATCTCCAAGTCCATATAATGAGTTGGGTGGGTGGTGGGGGTCTGGAGGCAGGAATCTGGATCAAATGTTGGTCTGGGAACTGATCAAGGGTGGAGCAGGAGACCTCTGGCAAAAGGCCCAGAGGGCTGGACAGGGACGGAGCAGAGAACCTTGGGTGGACAGACTGAGGGCCAACAGGCGGAGCAGGTCTGGAGGCCGACGTGACAGGCGGAGCAGGTCTGCAGGCCGGCTGGGAGGCCAACTTGACAAGTGGAGCAGGTCTGGAGGCTGGCCGAGAGGCCGACTTAACAGGTGGAGCAGAACTGGAGGCCGGCCGGGAGGCTGACGTGACAGGCGGAGCAGGTTTGGAGGCCGGCTGGGAGGCCGACCTGACAGGTGAAGCAGATCTGGAGGCCGGCCCAGAGGCTGACGTGACAGGTGGAGCAGGTTTGGAGGCCGGTCGGGAGGCCGACCTGACAGGTGGAGCAGGTCTGGAGGCTGGCCGGGAGGCTGCAGTGGCCCAGCAGGAGCAGGGACTTGAGGCTGCTGCGGCCCAGCAGGAGCAGAGACTTGAGGCTGCTGCAGCGTCACAGGAGTGGGGACTTGAGGCTGCTGCAGCTTCACAGGAGCGGGGACCCAAGGCTGCTGTGGTCCAGCAGGGTCAGCAGGGAGCAGAAGCAGCTCAGAAACCTGAGTCTGTCCCAGCACAACACAAACAGGAACTTGGGAGCACTGTAGCTCAGCATGGACAGGAACTTGGGAGTGCTGCAGCTCAGCATGAACAGGAACTTGGGAGTGCTGTCACATCTCAGGAAGTGGACCTTGGGAGTGCAGGAGCAGGAATTTGAGAGTGCTGCAGCTCGGCAGGAGCAGAGACTTGAGAGTGCTGCAGCCCGGCAGGAGCAGGGACTTGAGAGTGCTGCAGCTTGCCAGGAACAGGGACTTGAGAGCGCTGCACTGACACAGGAACAGGAACTTGAGAGCACTGCAGCTCGGCAGGAACAGGGACTTGAGAGTGCTGCAGCTCGGCAGGAACAGGGACTTGAGAGCGCTGCAGCTCGGCAGGAACAGAGACTTGAGAGGGCTACAGCTTGGCAGGAACAGGGACTTGAGAGCGCTTCAGCTGCCGAGTGGGCTCGAGGAGCAGGTACCGGCCAGACCACCGAATGGGCTCGAGGAGCCGGTGGCAGCCAGTCTGCCAAAGCAGAAACAGGATATGCATCTGCTGGGACCCCCGACGTCGGAACAGTAGTGAGGTCTGCCGGGACCCCCGACGTTGAAACAGTAGTGACGTCAGCCTGGATCCCCGCCACCAGAACAGGAATGATGTCTGCCAGAAACCCCGACGCCAGAACGGGAGTGGCGTCTGCCGGGATCCCCGACGCCGGAACAGAAGTGGCGTCAGCCAGGACAACAGATTGAGGGACTTGCTGGATGCTGGGTAACTGGGACTGAGGCTTGACCTGGTTGCTGGCAGGACGGGCTTGGGATTTCTTCCAACGTCTGGTAGTCTGGTTGAGGCTCCGAGGACCTCCCAGGGCCAGGCGGGTTCCCAAGAAAGGGTTGCCAGCTGGGGTCGGCTCAGGATGTGGAGGCTGCAGGCTAACAACCCCAAGCCTAACTGACTTCAGTGCAGGTAGAGGTCCAGCATGACAGAAGCAGGTAACCATTTGTCCAAACTCTCCTGTTTCCTTTATTTTAAAACCAGCCTTGCATATCCACTTCACCCTTTTCATTTCATCTTTAATTCTCATTCTGACAATGATCCGACAGACATTCCTGCTTGTGTTGATAGAATAGGAAATGTCAGGTCAGTGTTAAAGAGAGGGTTAAAACTAGGGCTGCACGGTATATGCGGTAGACGGTAGAAATGATATAAATTTGGCCCACGGTAGAGATTTGCGCTCTACCGTCCTATCGTCGATGACGTCATCGCACCTGCCTCAGTGTGAAAATGGCTGCGAGCACAGAGACAGCGGAGCAAGAGGAGCTGGTTCACGTCCGTGATTTAGCGTAGCACGTGCAACATGTGTTGCTGGAGAACTTGTGAGTGAGTGAGTTAATGTTTTATGAACAGCCCCGGACTTCTCAGACTCTTTTAGCAACTTACCGCTCAGAGGGAACTCATTCAGTGTCTCCTCTGGCAGCAGCACAGCGTCTCTCCCTCTCCTCTCTCACTGTGTGCACACGGGAGTTGGTTTTCGGCAAGAGAGTTTGTCATAAGCCTTTGGTAATGTAAACCTATGTGATGCTAGGGGCTCCACAAAAAACTCCATATGTGAATGTGTGATAGTTGTGGTATCATAACAGCCTGTCACAGGTTACAGCGTGATGATTAGAGGAGAAATGGCAGAGCATAAAGGTCCAGGTGGAAAAAACAACTCAGTCATTTAGGATTTTGCTAAAAGAAGGAAATTACCTTTTGATATAGATCCCAGGGGACATTTTGCATCATAGAGTACTGGGTTTTAATTTTGAGTTTTGAGATCTGCATTCTGCACAATAAATGCTCTAAAAAATACATTATATCTTTGCTTTTGTTGTTGTTGTTGTTGTTTTTTTTTAATCAATTTAGCTTTGCTAAGGGACTACAAAACCCATTCAGAAACACTTCTATTATAACTTTTACACTTAAATTTATACCGCGATATATACCGTTACCGTGAAGGGATTCGATTTATACCGTGATATGAATTTTAGGTCATACCGCCCAGCCCTAGTTAAAACATATGTTTTTTTGTCTGTTCCTGTGTGCAGTAAGATGGATGGATATATGCGCACTGGCTGCCTAGTAATAGCACTGTAGATTTGGAAGTCCCATTCTACCTTCACATTTAGGTTGTTAAAGCAGGGATAATCTCTGAAGTTTATTTTCCTATATGAAGGAAATCAAAGAGTCAATCTTATGGAAGAAGGATTTAGGAAGGAACAGAGGAAGACATTGGAATAGGTAAAGGCACTTTGATGGAATGTTCATTTTGATGCATTGTATCCTTCCTGCTAAAGTGAGCGATAAACTACTCCACCTCTTAAGCTCCGTCTTTACTTTGGATTATAACACTGAAAACTTATTTTCATGCAGTTTACCAATAGTTTGGGCAATACTGATACCCAAATATTTAAAACCTGTGGGGGAGAAATTAAATGTAAACATACACTGCAGCATATTGTTGGCTAAATGGTTGATGGGGAAGTAAATGCTTTATCAATGTTTACCTAATACCTAGAAAATGTTTCAAAGATGTTCAGGGTCTGTAAGATATGTGGTAGTGAACTTATTGGGTCCAAAACATATACAGGCAGATTGTCCACATACAGGGAGACCTTTTGTTCGACCCCCCCAATGCCAACTGATTTCCTACTGGCTTTCAAAGCAATTGATAAAGGTTCCATAGCTATTGCAAAAAGGATGGGGGAGATTGGACACCCCTGACGCGAGTCAGAGGGGAGAATTCAAATTGGACAGAGTTGGTTGGAACACAAGCTTGTGGGGAAGTATATAATAACTGCACCCAGTAAATAAAAGTCTTCCCAAATCCAACTTTTTTAACGCAAGTGGACAAGTGGCTCCATTTCACCCGAAATGTCTTCTCAGTGTTCAACGATATGACTGCTTTAGGGATGGGAGAGGATTCTGAAGAGAGCATACATAAAGAAGATGCTGAACATTTGTTGAGAAACGTCGTTTTTTAATGAATCTGGATTGGTCCTCAGATATAATGGTGGACAAAACTGTCTCCAGTCTGTGAGCCAGAATCTTTGCTAGCACTTATACATCTATGTTGAGGTGAGAAATGGCCGGTAAGAGGAGCATTTGTGTGGATCTTCACCTTTTTCAATATTAAAAATATAGATGCCTGAATGAGGGTGGGGGGTAATTTACTGAATTGCAAATGTCTAAAATTAGGGGGGTGAGCTGAATTGAAAAATTCTTATAAAATTTAACTAGGAAGCCATCTGGGCCTGGAGACTTTCTGCTTTGCAATGACTTGATGGCCTCTGTAATTTAAACCATTTCTGATGGGACCTCCAAGTTGTTTTTATAGTCAGTAGGTACTTTAGGACTGTTAAGCTTAGAGACAGAATTATGCAACATGCAGGGGTCTTTTGCTGATTTGGAACTATGAATTTTGGAGTGAAAGGAGGTGAAGAACTTATTAATACCTACTGGGTTTGACAAACTGACCAGAGCTATTCTGAATGTGCAGTATCATCTGTAGTGCTAATCAACTCTCCAGCTGGCTTGCTCGGTGGCACCCCACTTTGTCGTCATGTTCATAGAGCACACCATGCATTTTTAATGTCAGTTTTTTTTTTTAATTATTATTTATTTATTTCGAACATGTAAACCATACAGCACTGAAATCAGACAAAAAAGTAAGTGAACAAGAAAATAATACTATTAATAATAGAAAATAATAATAAAAAGAACAAAACAAATGACAAACAATTAAAAAGAAAAGTTATATCCAACATAATCAACATGCTCGAAAAGGAGTAGAATGAAGTAAAAACTTTTATAATTCTAACCCCTAATCTGTATTCTTGATAATGCAATCATATTTTTTATACACAAAGTAAAAAAAAAAAAAAAAAATTATCTGTACAAAATAACTATAAATTTCACACACTCAAATCACATATTTATGGAATAGTATATACATATATATAAATATAATAAGAAAGAAAAGTGAGAAAATATTATATAATATAATATTTACAATATAATATATATATATTATATAATACATAATATAATATTATAACATATTATACAATTATGTAATATAATATGGATAACTTATCTATAAATAGTTATACATACAGTCACAATATACTTTTTTTTTTATATAAATAGATATAAATGCAATTACGATATACACATGTTTATGACTATATATCTCTACATACCCTTGGAGTTAAACCCTTTCTTTCCCGTACTTTGTAAAAATCATATGTTTGTATTTCTTTTTAAACTGGGTGATGTTTAGACATTGTTGAAGCTCCACATTCAGTCTGTTCCATGATCTTAGTCCATTGATTGTCATACAAAATCTTTTCACAGTTGTTCGGTACCTGCAAGTTTTGAAATTTAACTTTCCCCTTAAATTATACCCTCCCTCTCTTTCATAAAACATGTTTTGTAAGTGGATTGGTGCTGATTTATTCCTAATTTTGTACATAAATTGTGCTGTTTTAAATTCAACAATGTCATGAAATTTGATTATTTTAGATTTATGAAATAGTGGATTAGTGTGTTCTAGAAAGTCGACCTTGTGAATTATTCTGATTGCTCGTTTTTGCAGTATGAATATTGGTTGTAGTGAACTTTTATATGTATTGCCCCAAACCTCTGTGCAGTAAGTTAAGTATGGTAAGATCAGTGAACCAAACAGGATGTGGAGTGACTTGTTGTCCAGGAACTGGCGCATTTGCTTTTTACGTCATCTAACTAGCAACGTGCCATGACTGCACCTGACCTCTCCTCATTTTTAGACCAACACACCCAGAGAAGCGCAAGTTCATTTGCTAGTTAGATGACGAGGGCGCAGGGCGTGAAAATGACAACTGCGCCTGTATCTAAATAGCAATGACACTTGCGACATAGATTATGCGCCCTCTGCCTTCCGCTTTAGACCATCTAAATAGGGCCCATAGAGTTGTGGTGTGAGGAGAATGAATGGAGAGCTAGGCACGTGTCCTGGTGAGTGGCCAGGCTAGCTAGTACTAGCAAGCAAGATCTAACGCTGTGTTCACATTTTAACAATCAATAGGGGCCACCAACATTGACCATTTATATTTACAATGTAAGGAAATAATATAATTAGGAGAATAATCCATATAGTCAATAACAGTGTATTAGTCTACCGTTTCATGTGCCTGATCACTGGCGCCTGAGCAAGTGCAACTTGCCACTAACTTCAGAGAGCAAACGTGACTTTGCATCCCCATTATGCAAAACTGAAAGGAGAAGACTGAGACAACCCAGTGTAATGTGGTAATAGTGCAGACTCAAGCCGAGGTGGTGTATGAGGAAGAACTAACCTTAGCCTGCTAAACACTCGTTTCGTCGCAAACCGAATGGCACGCAAATGGGAGTCTGATTTGGCAGGACACAAATTAGGCTACAAATTCTAGTTTTGTTATAGTCTGATGCATGGCAATAACCTTTTACAATGTTGTGACGCTGCCACATTAGGTGCAGGCCTATATTCGTCTGCTTATTATAGTTCACAGGAATTTCCCTCGGGGATCAATTAAGTCATCACAGAGCAACTTGTCACAAAAAGTGATTGTATTGGCTATTTTAGGTTTTGAGAACCTCCATCCACAAAAATAAACTGAGAGTGCTTAGTAATAGGCTACATAATAACCAATATGAATGTGTTACTTATAAACTATTATAAGCACTGAATATTTTCTGCAGAACTTTTACTATAAACACTCGTTTTGTCACAGAGTGCAGACCAAACTAAACGCCAAGGAGTCTGTAGCCTACTTACCCATAACTGAAATTGATGCGCAACTATCAGTCAATCAGGCAACTCCACGCAATGACAGGAGACTGTAGGCTGCGTCACTCCGCATTAGCCATGTGTTTCAGCAAGGGAGGTGGGGGGTGGGTGACATTAGAGTAATGTGTAATATGTTACTGCCCAACACTGCTTTTGCCTAAACACAAAGGCATCAGATATCATGTAAACTACATTAGAAAATATGCAATGTTGCTCTGTATAGGTGAGACATTAGGGTGTTTAGTTTAGTGATACACATTTTATTTGATAGGTGCTTGTGTGGGAAATGCCAGGCCATGCCCTCTACTGTGGAGAGCATGTGCTGCAGGGAGGTTCCTTCCTTCTGGGCACTAGTGGAGAATCTGACCCCCAGACCCGAGGACCTCATTTGGGAGGTAATTAATAAACAGATTTGAAAATCACATTCACAAAGTGTCTTCTGTCCAGTATTTGTAAACTTATTCAGAAAAAGTAATTTCCGGCAGTTACTTATTGCTTATTACTCCTCAAAAGAGTAAAACAATTATTTATTTGTTATCAAAAGTGATTACTTCATTCGTTACTTTACAATATAATGTAAGCCCCATATGAAAAAACTTCTCTTTTAGTCAATTTTATCAGATCAATACAAATGAACAACTAGACCTACAGTATTATGTGCAGCAAAGACAAATGGTTGTACCACTGTTGCATGACACCAATGACTTCTGTCAATCTACACGTTGGCATCATCATTGTTAAGCCTTATTTGGACAAAAACAAATTACTTTCTGGTCAGTTACCTGACTTAGTAACTGTAATGTAAATACTGCTTTGGAAAATGTTATCCCTTTACTCGTTGCTGGGTAAAGTTTAGAGTAATGTGTAATATGTTACTGCCCAACACTGCTTTTGTCTAAACACAAACGCATCAGATATAATGTAAACTACATTAGAAAATATACAATGTTGCTCTGTACAGGTGAGACATTAGGGTGTGCACTGTTCAGCAGCTGCACTACAATTTCATTCATGGGACTTCAATAAGAATCAATTATGTAGTGTGTCACATAGACAAAAGTATAGAAACTTTTGGTCTCTAGATGGCGCACTTGCTCTTCTATTCTATTCTTTTATCAGGCTTTTCTGTCACAATATGGCACGTTCCAGGCAACCCGCAATCTGGAAATCCATCAGTTAAAAAAAAAAAAAAAATTCTTCCTTTACCTCTGGAGGCACAGCCCAGAGTTTTTCGACTAACGGGAGTGCAGTGGCCTCGGCGATCGCTCACACGATCCGGCGGTGCCCCCAGGGAAACCGTGTTGTTTACAAATACGTCAGGTAGAAAACCAGCAGAGTTTAGCTATGTATCACATTTTTCACATCACTATATCACCGTGTAGACTAATCTGATGTTTGTTAAGTCTATAAACACAATGACTGAACAAACGTTACTATTTCTGTGTGCACGCTTTGTAAATAATAACAATAATAACATTGTAGATTAGCTGGGCTAACCGTTAGCTGTTAACGTTAGCCGTTAGCGGTGTCTGTAATAACCATAGACTGTATAAAAATAAGGTAATAACTCAATAAACGGTCCGTGAATAAAATATTTTTTCCAGCGGATATCTTAGTTACAACATGATTGAGCTAGCAAAGCAGTATTGTGTTGCTATGTGTGGTATTTATTCAGTTATGGGAAATCACGATGTCTAGAAAGCATCAGTGGCTGCAGCTGACAGGGACAGTTAGCAAAGCTAACATCAGGACGTCATCTGTTAAAAGCCTCCCGTTGTCAGATACGACATGAAACTACTCCAGTTAGCTCAATCATGTTGTAACTCAGACATCCGCTGGAAAAATTTTTTTTTTTTCACGTTGACGAGACGGCGAGCGGTCGCTATGGACGCAGACCTTGCTGTTTCTGTAGGTACACATTTCCTGGGGACACCTGCACATCTTGACCACGCCCCCTCCATTGTGATTGGCTAAAGCGCAGCATCGTTCAAACGCAAAGTCCTGCCCTCCCCCCCTCTGTAGTCGTCTTTCACACAGGGCTGCCGACAGATTCTACAATGTAAAGTGCAGAATCTGTCTTGAGAGATTAGGCAACCCATAACTCGTGTTTTTACAACCTTCTACCCGTGAACGTGCACTGGAACGGCAGTCAAACCCGTAACTTCCCACTTGTAAACTTGTACTAGATCGATGTACTACCAGTCACGATTTCTGACGTCACACAGCCCTCTAAACCAATTACTCCTCTAAAAAACAATGGCTGCCCCCATGGATGCGGTGCTGATGTAGGTGATACACGGTGAGAAATAGACAAAAAAATAACCCTAATGTAAACACATTATTGCCAGACGCTCTAACAGCTAGTTTCCAGTGCAAGACTATATCAATACAAAATACATTTCCAAACACACAGATAACGTAAAATAAAAACCGGAACCTTGGGTAGGAAACAGCATAACAGGCCTCACCATCACTGGTCCGGGCAATCTCTCTGCTGCCATTGTTGTTGAAATGCAGGGCTGCCAAGAGAAGCCTGTAGATAAAGTACAATGAAAGAAAAATTAAACAGTGTCATAGGCAACAATAACAATAATGACGAGAGAAAACAGCAGGGTCAACACTGACAAGGAAAAGCCACTGCACTGGAGTAAGAGCAGAGAGGAAGACGTAAAGACACACACAAATATACAAAGAAAGATGAAAATATACATGGTATTTAGTAGCCACAACAGATAAACATGTAGAATCTAGCCTAAACCAATCAAAGTTGTACCCACCTGCATCATACTAAGATGTGTAATAAATTGTCTTCCTACATGATGCAGTTCAATGGAGTGTGGTATGTAGGCTATAGCTCATTGTAGATAAGAGTATAGTTTCATTACCTGATGAACGATGCAAGGGTCTGATGTTACACTGAGTTATACAGTGCAGCACAGATGGTGAGGAGCCATTGGAAAGGCCTCTTGGTCCGAATCATCAAGGACCGCAGGCGGTGCATCTCCACTTGCAGCATCTCCCAAAACCTTATAGCACACCAACATGACACCAGATGAAATACATGACAAATGTATTAGCTAGCTGTGCTCACAAAGTCCAACCAAGTTGTACACTTCAGAGTGCTTATAATTGCAACAGACTGGTAAATATGCCATTTTCCGGGCCTCTGATGACACAGCTCGTTTCCCTGATAGTGGTCACTGGTCACCGGGCGAGTGAAATAAAGCCCCGTGCAACCTGCTAGTCTCTGCAGCAAACACGAGCCTGCCCTTCGTGCACATTCATAGCACCGCCTTATCGCCATTGACAGACGGAGGAGGGCTCGCTCACACACGTTGTCTCATATAGCTAGCTAGCTACGATATTTTCGGAGGCTTCCCAGTCCAACGGGTGTCATGCCATTGCCCTATAGGCTAAGGGCATGCCCGAGGGGATGAAATGTATAGGCTACAGGCGTTTACCAGTCTGTAACAGTGTTAGCAAACTATGGTTACCAATTACGCCTTACAATAATTAGTAGCTAACATTAATGTTAAATTATGCTGGCAATTTGGAAGTTGGCAATGGTTAGAAAATGACTCACTCTGAGCTGTGTCCTGGCCGAGGCGGGGTCTGCAGTGCTGCTGATGGTGGAGCCGCCGATGCTGCTGTATGCAGAGAGGGAACAGCACCCACTCTCAGTCTCACCCAGTTGTGGTGGCGAAATCCCATTTCACACTAAATAAAAGTACGCTCCACAAATACACATTCTTCGTAGTCCTGTCTCCTCACTTGGACAAAGTGCACCCATGCACGAAAAGTGGCACTTTTCCTATTTGTTGGAAAAGTATGAACTCTATGTCCAGATAGACTAGAGTTTGTGCAGCCCCCACAAACGCAGTACCTCACCATTATGTGAAAAGCCAGACAAAACTAGCTCATAAGAAACAAATGGAGAGCTAGCTAGCTAGCTAACACACTAACGTTAGCTAAGAACCGCCAGCCGCCCAACCGACTTGCTAACATTACTGAGTCTGACTGACCTAATGTCACTGAATACTGACAGACTACTGACTAACCTATTGAATACTGACTGACACTGACTACTTACTGACTAGACAACTGACTACCAAATGACTACCCTGCTACACCGCCAAACTACCACTGTGCAGTTTACTGTACGCTGCAGGGTCAGGACGACTCCCCCATGCTACGTCATCACTATAAATATGAAAAAAACTCAGTTTTTGGCGCGAGCCTCAGAAACCCACAATTTTCACTACATTTTTGCCCTTTTTATCTGTGAAGATGAATTTCTTTAATTATTTTTTGGGTATAGTTGGCCTAATCATAAGCTTGGAAATGTAAATCCATAAAAAAGTCATAAAAATTTTCAACCTGAAATAAACACTTTAAGAGCCTCCCTTTGAACACTAGGGTTAATACCTTCAACATGACTTTTGCAACACAAATTTCATTTGAAAGACTCACTGCAGGTAGTGCTTGCCATCTTCTGATGAGGGTTAACATAATAAGAAAAAGCCATAATAAGAATGGCCTCTGGAGAACCTGGTCTGCATTTCCACAGTGGCTCTGCCCAGAATATTGAGAGGAGCCCTCTTCAGAACTTGGCTTGGAGTCTCAGAGGATTTGGTGAGACCTATAGTGGATAGAACAACACTGCCTGATAGCTGTGAGCACATTGCTCTTTTTCTTTGAGCTGCTAAAAATCAGTCAATGAGCCATCATCTCTCATCTACCTCAGAGCCTGTGGAGATGTGCTAACTACCTCCCCAGTGTGACACAGGTCAGCAGAATGAGCCTGTAGAATAGCATTTGCATTTGCATATAGGCACTAAGCACTTTGAGAAGGAATCTTCCTTTTTCAAAGAAATTATGCCTCCTCAGTATCATAAACAACCCTGTTGCTTCTGTGCAGGTTTCCATTGCTGCTACGCTGTCCTCCGAAACCTCAGAAAGGATACTGACGATAGCGTCCTGATTTTTCACAAGGTTCTTTGTCATATCTTGGTGACCTGTCCACTGTATCTTCAGCAGGTGTTTAAGGGAGGGGACATCATAGTCTTGTGACAAATAATCAGTGTTGGGCTCGTTGCTCTAATAATGTAATATATTACTTGTACCTCTTTTGACTGTCATGACAAGAGTTGGGTATAACGCGTTACAAAGTAACGAGTAACCTAACGCATTAGTTTGCTGTTTGAGTAATCAAATACTTAAGTACATTTTCAAACAAGACATCAGTTACTTCCGTTACTTTTAGAACACTGGTCCTTCAGCTCCGAAACAGCAACGGCTGTCGTTTGGTTCTAATAATGGAGATAATGTTAAACCTATCAGTCTGAAAGAAGTCATGAAGCTTGTGGCTCGCTACGTGGTCGGAGAAATGCTGCTGTTGTCTACGGTGGAGTCTAAATAGGTGGAGTAGGACTCGTTGACAGACGTTTTTCAGACTCAGGACTTGCATTATGCCTGGTACACGCTACACGCTGGTACTCACCAATTATCCCTGGTCGTCTTTCACGGCGTGTGTGATGTCATTGGGTTATTCTTGTCCTGTTTTTATTACTTTTACTATTATTTGTGTCTGTTCATGTGCCAGCTGACATGTTGTTGTAGTCACCTAAAAGCGTCAGCAGATGGCAGAAGCTACATTTGAAGCGCCATATGTAAACTGTCAAGCTACTGTATCTTCCACAGGAAGTTCTGACAAATGTTTCAGAATGAAAGCCTATTTAGAAAATGGAGGGATTCTCTCAGCCGAGGTTATAAGGGGCTTTTAATTTGAAACAAGTGTTGAGTTTGAAATGACGGTGCGATATGTTAACTAAAAAGTAAATATATAAACACACACAGGGATTAATAAATAACGGACCGTCTATAATGTAGTTTGTTTCAAATGAAGCTGGGAGCCTCTGCAGTTGTGATGAGTAAAAGCCCCACCGCTATTTGTTAATGTTATTACTTTATGTCCGACCATGAGGATGTACCATTGTTTGCTAGCTTGATGCTAATGACAGTAACACTCAGCAGGCTGACAAAGTGCCTCTGCTGTTTCACACCATCATTTCCCCCTTTTACTCTGTGTGGTAACATCCCTAGAGGAAATATTAAAAATGCTACGGTGTTGTTGTCATACAGTTGTCTACGGCAGCAGATCGTTCTGTGTTTCTACTGGTCAAAGTGACGGCTGTGATGGGAGAATTGGATCTCAGTGAAGGGCAAGTGGTCCATAACTTTAATTTTGGAGACAAAAAAATGTAGGCTTAGCGCCCTGTGGTCCATTGCCCAATAGGAAATGTGGAATACTCAAAAGTACTTTAAAAGTGCTTGAGTTACTTTTCTCAGGGAGTAACGTTGGAAGTACTTTTAAAGTAATTGAGTTACTTTACTCAGGGAGTAACGCAGTAAAGTAACTGGTTACTTTTTTAAAAAGTAACGCAGTAACGTACTTTGATTACTTTTAAAGTAACTCTTACCCAACACTGGTCATGATATATCAGCTTTATTAAAAGCATAGCTGCAAATTAAAGGGAAATTTAGATTTATTTCAACCTGTCTCCTATCGTCCTAAATTTGTTTCAAGTGACTAGTGACATAAAAATAATAGTTAGCATGTTAGCCGTTAGCCTAGTTACAGCCGGGGCTCGTAGTAGCGTCAGACCTGTTAAAACCTAAGTGTTTTGTTTGTTTTATTTGAAGGTCCTCCATCCAGGAAATCAAGGAGGGTGTCTTGTCCGCTGGCTGCCTTTCTTTGTGAACGATACAGTGCATCAAGGAGGGACGGAGGGGAAGAAGGAAGGAAGGGGTCAGTTTGATCCGGGAGGACAACAGGGGTGTTATTTTCATTTGTTCGTCGTGTTGTATGTTTAATATTCTCACTTTAAGTGGTCACAGGTCTGTGTGACGCTAACTACCTCAGTGTGTGCTTGAAAATACTACTGAGAGGTATGCACTTTATTTTCTTGATCTCTTATTTTCTCGATCTTGATCTCTTGATGCACTTGGCCTTGGCTCTTGTTTCAACAAATGCTAGTTTTCACTTTTCAGTTAGTGACAGACCGTGACTCATAGAGGCCAGGTTAGCCTACTACAGTACAGTAGTAGTATACAAATGCAGCATTTCAATTCAACATTGTCAGTTGTAGGCTGCAAACAAAAAAAACCTGTCATGTTTTTTGAAAAGCATTTATGCACGTATGCCTTTAATGCACTGTTTCAACAATAAATTCATATTTTTTTACCCACATCTTTGATTCAATTTGTCCTGTTACTGAGCTTGAGTTATCTTTATAGTGTAATTGAGCCATTCACTTTTCTGTCTTGTCTTGAACACTTAAAATCTTACAGTAAATGATGTGTGTGTATCGCGATACATATCGAATTGTATCATATTGTATCGTATCATGACCTGTGTATCATGTATCGTATCATATCGTGAAATCCAAGACGATATACAGCCCTAGTTTTATCAGGCAATAGCTACTCCAGACTCTGCTCTAGTGTAATTTTTGGGACAATTAGGGTAGGATTCAGGATTTGGGACAAGTGCTTGGATTTCGGGACTGTCCCGAATTTTTCGGGACATCTGGTCACCCTAGTTCTATTGCTCTTTCATTACACCCCATTAAATTGGTAGAAGTGTCTCCCCAAATTCAGATGTGTGCCTCTGTGTGGATGTCAGGGTAATCGCTGTTAAGTGTAGTTAAACATGGTGATCATAGCAGTGGATGTGGGAAATATCTATATCCCTTTTTTATGCCTCCGCACTGGCAATAGCTGTTGCCAGAGGCATTATGTTTTTTCGAGTTGTCTGTTTGTTCATACATACATCTGTCCCATCCTTGTGAACAGGATATCTCAAGAATGCCTCGAGGAGATTTCTTCAAATTTGCCACAAATGTCCATTTGAACTCAACAATTAACTGATTCGTTTTTGGTGGTCAAAGGTCAAAGTTTAGGTCACTGTGACCTTATCTGTTTCATACTTGTGAACATGGTATCTCAAGAATGCCTTGAGGCGGGGCGCCGGTGGCTTAGTGGTAGAGCAGGTGCCCCATGTACTTGGCTGTTGCCGCAGCGGCCCAGGTTCGACTCCAGCCTGTGGCCCTTTGCTGCATGTCACTCCCTCTCTCTCTCTCTCCCCCCTTCACACTTGTCTGTCCTATACATTAAAGGCTAAAAAGCCCCAAAAAATATCTTTTCAACTTTGGCACAAAGATTGACTTGGACTCGAAGATGAGCTAATTAGATTTTGGTGGTCAAAGGTCAAGGCTGCTGTGATCTTGCATCCATCTCATTCTTCTGAAAGTGATATCTCAAGAACAGCTTGAGGGGATTTCTTCAAATTTGGCACAAATGTCCACTTGGACCCAACGATGAACTGATTAGAGTTTTGTGGTCAAAGGTCAAGGGTCAAGGTCAGTGTGACCTTACAAAATATGTTTTTGGCCATCACTCAAGAATCCATATTAAGTAAGATGAAACTTAACACAAATGTCTAATATGATAAAATAATGAAGTGCTGACATTTTATATCCAAAAGGTCAAAGGTCAGCTTCACTGTGAGATCATAATTTTCTGCATAAAACATTTCTAGTAGTTATTCAGTGTCATATCTCAGGAACAGAAGGGGAAACATTTGGTCAGATACTGAATTGGTGCCACTAATCTTGGGTGCCTACTGTATCTTGAAACTGTGCTGATTGTAAAGATCTTCTGTGCTGTCTCGGGGACAGTGAGTACATTTACATGGACAGTTTAATTCCCTTTTCATTCGGAATGAAAGTTCATTCCTATTAAAAGTGATCTTGTAAACACCTAATTTGGAATGAAAATGGCCAATGTGATTGAAAATTCATTCCGATGTAAGGGGATGGAATATTTTATTTCTAATTCCGAATGAAAGAATTTCTCGCACTTGTATACACTCATTCCTCTTTAAGTTCATTCCGGTCTTTCTGCGCATGCTCGTTTCCTTGCCCTTCTGGTGCGATGACCTATATAGCGCACATAGCAACGGGCTGAGATAGAGCAGTCGGACTTGTTGCACTCGCCGGTTTCCATTCGCCAAAGCACGGTCGTCTATCTCCCTTCTTCGACCTTCTGACTCTCTTCTCCTCCTCAACAGACGAAGCATTAGCAGAACAAGGTTGTTGTCGTACTGCTGCTTCAAGAGACACAGGGATGTGTCCTCAGCCCCATCCTGTACACCCTGTTCACCCACGACTGTATAGCCTCCCACAAGGACAACATCATCACCTACAAGTGTGTTGACTCAGCTGAGATAACATTAAATGAGAACAGCCAACTGTTGCATCGTCTACGTTGCCTCACGTCGCCTCACGTCGCTCTGTTTCAGCTGCATTTGAATACACTACATGGACTACATCCGACGGCCAAGTGGCACGTACGTTCTGTGCCTGCATGAGAGAGAGTGGAATGACAGAGTGGTAGCCGAGGTGTTACCTATCTGTGCAGCCGAGCACCGCAGCACCTCCACGGACTGTTACATTCAGACGGTCCCGGTGTTTCCTCTGCAGGCTCCACTTCACTCAGTTTCACTCAGCTGCCCGATAAACCCGCTGCTTCTTCCCACTTTAACCTGAATAACAAACCAGGGTTCGGTGCTCCGGTTGGATCCAAACAGAGAGCCGGGGCTAGCTCAGAGACTAGTGGAGGCTAACTGGCTGTGTGTCCCTCCGTCATGCTGCGGCTAACGCTTTGCTAGCCGCTTCTAGCTAGCCCCCAGCTCTCCGTTTGAATCCAAAGATAGCCCCGGAGAGCCGGGGCTAGCTGGGAAGCTAGTGGAGGCTAACTGGCTGTGCTTCCCTCTGGTCATGTTGCGGCCAACGCTCCCAGCTAGCTCCGGTTTGTTTTTCACGTTAAAGTTGGAAGAAGTCTGTGGGCAGCTGAGTGAAGTGGAGCCTGAGGAAGAAGCACAGGTTAGCCCTGGTTTCACTACAGGCAGATTCACTCGCTACAGGGGCGAGGGAATAAAACCTAAACAGCTAATCAGAATGATCTCTTTCACCAACTAGCTCCGCCACCGATTCAACATGCTCAATCGGCCAAAAAGACGCCGACGCCAAAGGGCCGTGAAAGTTTTCTTAGAAAATTACAAGATAATAATCTCATTAATTCAGAGAAAACAGGGAAATATTTTTTTTCTCAAGTGAATGAATTAGATAGACTTCTAAAAGTTTGGCTAATACTTTTTTAATCTGCCTGGTAGATTTAACTTTCCAGCAGACTAAGCAGTTCATCTTTCTGTATATTTCATTCCAAAAGGTTCTTATACAAACAAACAAACAAACACACGCGCACGAACGCACGCACGCACGCACGCACGCACGCACAGAGGCAAAAAACTAATCCTGATCAAAGATCATGAATATGTAGAGCTTTGTACTGCTACGCTCACAAAATGCCAGGAATGAAACAAATGCACCTTGTGAGTGATCTCTAGGGAGTAAATTATACTAGGATTTGTTTACACACTCACACACACTTTGGAGGGAACTTTGGCACCAAACTTCCCATCTTCCAAATCAAATGTCATGTACTGTATAGAAAACTGGAGCACTTCATAAATGTTCATCTGCATCAACCACAGTCAAGCTTAAAAAAACAAACTTTCAGCCTTAGGTCTGAAAATATTTTGCCTTTGCCATCATTGTTACCATGGCTACAGGTGCATGTAATGACCTATCAGGTTGAATTTACACAAAGTAGTTCAGTGAAAGGAGGATATTTTTGTTGCACGAATGTAACTGCACTCATAAGAGAGAATGGCATACAGTCACATATGTTGGAGGGACCAATGGACTGCATATTGGGATGAATTGTTTGGAGATTCTTCAGTACTGATAGAGGGCAGAGGCATATACAGTGATGCTTATGTTCCAAAACACTGCGTGACCCAGTTATGAAGAGTTTTTCACATCAGACTTGAAATGAAGAGATCAGGCAGGCATTTCAAGACGCAGGATTGTGTCAATATAACATTCAAAAGGATCAGAAAAATAACTTTCACAAAGAAATGCCTCAGGGAAACAATTCGAGATATTTTGACAGAAATATTTTTCAGAGCTGCACTTTATTCATTCTTTTTTTTGTCACTCCTCATAAAATACATATTTTGATATCTGTTTATTAAATGAAAGCCCATTCAGCATGCAAAAGATTAAATCTACAAATCACTTACTGGTGCCATTTGATTTCTGAATATAATCACACTACACTTATGTGATTTTTTTTTACAAATAAATGCCTTCTTTGGAGAAAGGAAGGTACGCCTCTAAGATGGGATCAGTTTCTATTATCTTTTGGGCACAGTTATTGTAGTTTCTTTTAATATGGGACATGTTTATCAACCAGGAATATATTATGGAGCCTTTATTATTACCTGCCATTGTGTGAGTACAAAACCTCCCTAAGAAGAAGTTTTCCATCTTTAAGGACAAGTTCAACATTTTGGGAAATGAGCTTATTTGCTGTACTGCTAAGGCACATTATGAAGATCCTGGAGCACCTGGTCATCCGTTTCCTGAAGTCAGAGGTCACTGATGCTGGGGACCCAAAATGACAGCTGATAGCAGCAGAGGAGAGAGCCAATTTAAAATTTTGCAGTGGCATCTTGATTGGCTGATACAGATCGTGGCAAGAGTGATCACCCATAGTCAGCTGATTAGAGAAAGCAGTGGGAGTTGAATGGATAGAATTTGGCATGGATGAGCACAAAGAAAGTCTTCCTGATTGAACTTAGTTGAGCTTTATTATCATGATACTTAGGTCACAATACGGTGTTACTGCAATACGCTGAGAATTGTGCTAAAATATTTTGTGATATATTGCAATTTATTACCTCTTTTCTAACTTCAAATTATTTCCCAAAAAGAAAACTTAGTCATCAGTTTTCAGTCTGTTCATCTGACTTTAATCATTTTGATTGCAGCACAGTCTGATGCAAAGCAGACAGACTAACCAACACTGTCATAAAACCTGTCAGAAATGCTGCATACACACAACAAACTGAACTGTTGGCAGATTTAACGCCCTCTGTGGGGCCAGATTAAGCATGTGAGTGCAACACTTCACATCTCCTGTATTGTGTCACAATTAACGACAACCTATGCCACGTCTGGGACGGCTCACGACGTTCCGACAGAAAGTCTAGCATGTTTGATTATTGTGAAACATTTGCAGGAACTTGTTCTGGAGGATTCAGTGACTTTCATGTTTGCATACGATACTTCAAATGTAGCTCCTGCCATCTGGTGGCGCTTTTTTACATTACTACAATAACATTTCAGCTGGCACATGAACAGACACAGTGACTGAAATAATAGTAAAAGTAGGCTAATAAAAATAGGACAAGAATGACCTGATGAAATCACACGTCATGAAAGACGACCGGGGATAATTGGTGAGTACCATCGTGTAGTGTGTCTGTGTCTGTCGGCCAAGTCACGGAACGATTTTATGACTCCACAATCGCGTAATCCGACATAGTGACTGTCAGAACGGACAGAAATGTCATGTAGTGTGAACCAGGCATAAGGCTGCAGTAACCAGAAGATACCTGTGTGGCAGAGTAAATTCTGCAAATCTTCCTCCATTAAAATCTGTGGAAGTACATTATCAGAGCAAGCTCCATAGCTTATACTTGACTCCCTACCAGTCAGTTTTACCTTAATAAATGCCTGGTCTGTATCAAACAAAAACTTTCTTAAATAACTGAACAAGACTGAACAAATAATGGACGTAAGTACTGTGATGTCACCAGTGTTGGGCAGGTTACTCTCAAAATGTAATACATTACATATTACTAGTTACCTTCATTTGAAGTAATACGTTACTTTACAATATTACTCTCTTACTTTCAACAAAGCACGGATCAAAGCACAGAAGCTTCAGTTTATTACAGCTCATTTCAAATCCAGTGCTGCGCAGGTCTGACCCAATCCCCTGCTCATATTAATAATAGCATGATGATATAGAACAATTAAGTAGCCTACACATTTTAAAATAAATGAATAGCCTTGGACACAGGGAGGGTCAGGCAGTGGATCAAGTCTGGTAATTATGAGATATAAGCCCTTTTTAAATAGGAATTGTGCAGATTTGCAGGAAAGCCCAATCAGTCTTCTTTCAGCATTGGCAGTATAAAAACAAAATCGGGGAGTGCGGCAAAATGCCGCCTGCCTACTTTTGTTCATACAGAATGCGCCTTTTTCGGAGCAATGGGGGGCGTGAGCAAGTAACAAAACATGTAGCTCAGCGTGTGATGTAAACAGCCTTTCTCTGAGGGAAGCCACGGCTGGTCAGTCCTTCGGTGATTCTCTCATAAGTTAGCCCATCCTTCACCGTCCCCGTCATTTGACGGTTAATGGCCTCTTCGTTTGCGAGGGCAAGGAGGGCGCGCAATTCCTTGTTTCCCCAGTTGCTCATCTTTACTGTAGTGTCTGTCAGGTTTGTTGTACAAAGTTTAATGAGTTGTCAGCCCATTTTGAAAATGCAAAACTGCATCTTCACTAAATATGGCAAGTACTTTGATTTTATCAGGTTAAAACCTGTTAAGTCCCCCCCCCCCCCCAATGGGGGACTTTGAGAGTGACTTTGCAAACACAGTGTGAAACAATACACTGATCACGAAGAATATAGTGATGTTGCACATCAAATTAAACAGCAGAACCTCGGCTACACGGCTGTAAAAACCCTTTTTACATGCCCCAAACACAGCTCAAACAACAACTAAATAAACAACAAAAAAATCCAACTCCATACAGCACCGATATCCCGACCCACTCAGTATTCAGTCATTCTATTGGCTCTAACAAATCAAACGAGGTGTCAATCACTCAAATCAGCCAAGCCGTCATGGAGATACAGGCCTCCAAAGCTCAATAGAAACTCAGTTTCAAATGTAGTAGGTGCGTATTGGTCAGGGCTGGGAAATAAAGGAAAAAAACGAAACGGACAGTTGTATATGTATATCCTAAACATCAGTAGGGATTTACAGAAACAAAGAAATTAAAGATATAGGATTGTACATGACAAAAATCACATGCAAACATGGTGCAATTTTGGAGAGCTCGCCTGAATTTTCTCTACTAAAACCTCTCTAATATTGTTTTGCTTCACTTTATCAGAATCAACCTTTGCAGAGTTAAAGTTCAAATATTGTACTATGATGTGATAGAGGTTTAGAGCTGCAGCTGCATCATTCCAAAGGGATACTCATCCTAAAAATGCTTTTTTTTAGGCAAACCTCAAAGTGTTTCATTTGTGCTGTGTGCCATCTTCATTTACTCCTCACATATAACACATATACTGATATTCACACATCTTAACAAATCTCACAAGTGTTCCCTTTACCATGACACCAAAAGTATTCAAATAGACCTTGTGGTTGCAGAGATATATTCATTTCATTATGGGTATGCAATTTTCGAGCAGAGGCCTATAAAATAGGCTTAGCTTTGAAAAGATTTTAAAGGCCTACCTTATCCAATTATATACAGCAGCATGCAAAAGTTTGGGCACTGCTGGACAAAAAAAATCATTAACAGTGAGTAGTTGAGTAGAATATGTACTAATTTCCAAAAGGCATGTAGTTAAAGGTGAAACATGCTTTTCAATATTTTAAGACAACACTCAAGACATTTCTTCAATATTTTAAGCAAGATTACTTTTTACTTTAAATCTTTTAATGTTTCAAAATAACAAAAAAGGTAAAGGGCCTGAAGCAAAAGTTTGGACACCCTGCATAATCAGTACTTAGTACCACCAGCTTCTTGTTTGGGGTATTCTCCCCCATTCTTCCTGCAAAAGGCTTCTAATTCTGTGAGATTCTTGGGCCATCTTGCATGCACTGCTCTTCTGAGGTCTATCCACATATTTTTAATGATGTTTAGGTCAGAGGACTGTGAGGGCCATGGCAAAACCTTCAGCTTGTGCCTCTTGAGGTAGTCCATTGTGGATTTCAAGGTGTGTTTAGGATCATTGTCCTGTTGTAGAAGCCATCCTCTCTTCATCTTCAGCTTTTTCTACAGATGGTGTGATGTTTGCTTCCAGAATTTGCTGTAATTTAACTGTCTTCCTTCTACCGTTGAAATGTTCCCTGTGACACTGGCTGCAATACAAACCCAGAGCATGATCAATCCATACCCATGTCTAACAGCTGGACATGTGTTTTCTTTTCTTTTTACTCTGCACCCTTTTCTCTCCAAACATACCTTTGCTCATTGCATCCAAAAAGCTCTCTTGTAACTTCATCAGTCCAGAGGACTTGTTTCCAAAAAGCATCAGGCTTGTTTAGATGTTCCTTTGCAAATTTCTGACACTGAATTTTGTGTGAGGACACAGGAAAGGTTTTCTTCTGATCACTCTTCCATGAAGGTTGTATTTGTACAGGTGTCACTGCACAGTAGAACAGTGCACCACCACTCCAGAGTCTGATAAATCTTTCTGCAGGTCTTTTGCAGTCAAACAGGTCTCTGATTTGATTAGCAATCCTACAAGCAGCTCTCTCAGAAAGTTGTCTTGTTAACAAGCCATAATCTAATAAGCTACTTAAGGTCTGAGACTCTGGTAAACGTTTTCTGAGAGCTCAAATGTCTTGGGGTGCCCAAACTTTTGCATGGTGCTCCTTTACTTTTTTGCAGTCTAAAATTGTACAAAACAAAAATAATACACTAATCTTGTTTAAAATGTTGAGAAGCATGTTTCATCTTTTCATTTAATGCCATTTGGAGATCAGTTCATCCTCTACTTACTTAACTATTCACAGTCAAATTTATTTTGACCAGGGGTACTTTAACTTTTACATGCCACGTCTTTCAAAGATTAACAAGAAAAAGTTACCAATTCAATTGTTGGCTTTCCCTGTTTGAAAATGACCTTGAACAGACTGTTTCACAGGTAAAAAACAAACAAAACAAAAACAGCTGAAATTTGTGTTGACAATTCCAGTCACCATCAGTTGAAAGATCTTTTTCTGCCTTAAAACACATTAAGACCTACAACCACAACAGGAAGGACCAGGAAGACTTTTCATCCCAAGCTCTCAAATTAATTAAGAAAAAGAGACTCATAAAACTGAAGGCCAAGATAGAGTTATACAATGCTGACATCAACATCTTTGTCAAGAAGGACAGGCACATGGACTTCATCTTCAAGTAAAGTAAGCGAGCTTAAACTCAATCACACTCTCTCTCTCTCTCTCTCTCTCTCTCTCTCTCTCTCTCTCACACTCACACACACACACACACACACACACACACACACAAAGTGCCAAGACTGTAATACATCATCTGTTAGCCTTTTAATAATGGCCTTGTTAGTGCAGTTTTCATTGTCCTTGCTTCAGTTGGAATGTGTGAATTTGTACTTTTTGTAATTGTATTGTGCGATGTCAACGGCGGTCATTCTGAAATATTGACACATTGCATAGTAAATTAACACAAACTTGTGTTGCAGTTTAAGTTTATTGATTTGAATGAACTGTTTTTTAATGCTGAAGTCAGGATAAATGTGTTGATGATATAAATTATGGGAAAGAGATCATGTTGCACATATTAATATGTGGATTTGTGGAGAATTTTATGCATAAGCCTATTTGGTTTTCACTCTTACTAGATCCCTTGCTCTCTTTCTCCATTTGTCTCTCCTACACAAACAATGCACTGCAGTGTTATGAGATGTCTTTGGGTGAGTGTAATTATGGGAACTGTTATGGAAAAATTGCTTAAGCGTGGTAATAGCAATTTACAATCTTAATTTGAAGAACTCTTACAATGTGTCATGCACTCTCATTCGTGACTGCCTACCTGGCCCTCGACTTCACAGCACATTACTGAAAAAATGTATTCTCTTTGTAGGCCGACAGGTCATATCCATGGCAACTAAGTTGGAGACAGGGAACTCGTTCAGGTCTTCGGGGATAAACAAATCTTCATTAAACAACAGTGTGTACTTGCTGCTGGAGAGGTGCTAGTTTGCTTATTGGGCACTGCCGAGGTTGAGTAAGGGACTGTGGCACTGCCACAAAGTTGAGGGGAGAGACATGCAGAGGTTTGTAAGAGGGTTTTAAAAGCCTTCCATTACAATCTTAATGTGTCTTACAATGTCTCCCTCTTGCCCCTGCTCTAATCTTGTTCTCACCTGTGAGTTAACTGTGTTCAGGTGTGCTGCACTCAGGTGAAGGGGCGTGGCTGGTAGGAGATAAGGGAGCAGGGGATTGTTTGGGGAGGGATTTCTTGATTTTGTTGGGGAAAGAGGAAGGAGAATGGTGGCAGCCTGCCTTGGCAGAGGAAAAATCTTATATGGACTCGTGTTTTTGGTGTTTCCTCGACCGTGATTGTGTGGAGAACCAGAAAGAAACTTACCCAACAACCAGGTAGACTGTTTCTTTTATTCTACCCTGTTGAGTATGATTCCTCTCTTTTCTGGGCAATTTTTTCATTTTTTTGCAGTGCATTGTTTTTTTCCCAGAGCCTGTTTTTCATTTTAAGCATTGGACATCAGACTTTTCTTTCACATTGGGATTATCTTGAGTTGGATAAGGACAATTGTTATTAATGGGGACAATCCACTGGTTACCTTTTCTCAACTTTTTTTTCTTGTATTATCATTTGGGGAGGGGCACCATATATAAATAAATCATCCTTGAGTCTATTTAAGTTTTGGTTTACTATGATAATCTGCTGGTGTCAGTAGGGGGCCGGAGTCAGGCCCCTTATTTTTTCTAGCCCCCGCTAACCAAGGTTAAGCAATAATTGTAGCTTTTGAATTTAACTTATGTGTTGGGAACACTGAATGTGGGACCACAGGATGCAGACTCAGTACACAGACTTGAATGTGAATCACAGTTTATTGTGCTGAAGAAAGCCAGTGAGGGGGAGCTGAGGGCCAACGTGGAGCCAGGGTGTGGGGTTTCCAGGAGGGCAGATGAATCGCTGGAGCAGAGCTGGTAGAAGTCAGGAAGAGAGCCGGAGGACAGGGCGCAGGAACTAGGCACAGGAGAGAAACAGGTCAGTTCCAGGATCAAAAATACAAAACTAGTCACAAAGTAGCCTGATGTTTACCACAGGAGGGTAACGGACGATCTGGCGAGGAGTGGAAGAATGAACTGGTGTTTTATCCTGCAGCAGTGTAGGTGGCTTGATTGTGAGATGTGGAACAGGTGAGTGATTACAGCTGGTGTGAGCCTGATCCCAGTAGACCTCCTGACTCCGCCCCAGCTCCAGACAGACACAGAGACAGACACAGACACACCCACAAAAGGGAAGGGAACAACGGGAAACACAGGGAGAAGACACAGGACTGTGACATTATGACAAGGCTTTAAAGGTAAGCTGATTGTTATAGCACCAAACCCCCAAACTACTCGAGTGGCGTCGTACTATGGATGACCCTGTGCTACCCCCCTTGTTTAAGATGTGTGTGGTATGTGTATAAAAGAGGGATATGCAAAGACGGAACATTTCAGCTTTTGGTTGCCTGATTGTGTGGATTAACATATAATGAAAATTAAATTAATTACATTTAAATTGAATTAAATAACATAGGTACCATAGAATCCAACATGCTGTTAAATAAACTTAAAGTAAATGTGATTTTTTCCAGAGTGTTAGTACTGGTGTTACAAGAAAACCAAAAAGGCTAAACATTTGTAGTGCTGTAAATGCCATTTCAGCAGCAGTGTTGGAGGAAGTATTCAGATCCTTTACTTCAGTCATAGTACTTATTGCAGAAAAGTTTAAATCAATTTATAAATCTGAATAATTGAAATAATTAAAAGTAAACAGCAAGTCCTCATGCTTGATAAGTGGGAACTATGAAATGTTTTTGCATGAAAAATGAGAAATTTGCACTTGATCATCAGATGCCTACCTAGAGCCTGGTTATGTTCAAGGTTCTGCGTCTTAAAAGTGTTCGCCAAGTGCTTGGGTTAAGTTAAATTAAAGGGTGTGGTGCTAAACCTCTTCTGTATGAAAAGTTTCCTGAAATAACTTTTGTTATAATTTGGCATTATATAAATTAAATGGACTTGACTGTCAAGTTGCAAAACGTTGTTACAGAGGTTAGTAAAGAGAACATTAGGTGTTGAAAATGAGTAAAGGGCAGAGTCACAAAACTGGAAAGCTTTTTCAGGCAGTGCTACCCTATACCAGGTAATCCTCTCTATGCTTCAGAGAAATCTGTGGGCCATCTCTGTTAATCTCTCCACTGCTCTATGGCTGTGTGTACCCAGGGCTTTTCTTAAGCTTCCCACTGCAGATAAGTCTAGAGAGAAAACATGGTGGAATGGAAATCATGCCTGTTCTATTATCATATTTTTATCGCATCCTCCAGGTTTAAATCCCAACACTGCTCAAGTCTTTGCTCACAAGGAACTGCACACCAACAGCTATGGAAGCATGGAGAAGAAGGGCTGAACCAGAGGCCTTGGATTCATTTCACAAGTTGGGTCCACAACTGTGTGTGTGTGTGTGTGAGAGAGAGAGCGAAAGACAGAGAGACACAGAAGAAAACATTTATTGGTTTCTAGATGTAAACATAGTTGGTGAAAGCACTCTTTGACACGGGAAAACTGAAATATCCTTATACAGTGATTTAATATAATATCTGACGAAAAGTTATGCACAAGGTTCTTGTGATATCTCATGGAATTATGCCATGATATCTCACAAATTAGCGCCCCAGCTGGTTAAGTTTAGGAAAACAATCCTGGTTGGTCATCATCACGTAATGTAATGTGACAGCATGATGTGATGGCTTGAAATAACTAATATTAACTCTTTTAATACACTCACTCAGCTTACTTTTAGGAAATGGCCTCTTGGACCTTCTACTTTTGGTGCTCTTGAGCTTAACTGGCTGCTGAAGATTGCCTGTTACAAGCTGAAGTCAGTGCAGAGAGCCCTTTGCAGAGGCTGCAACATACTCTGAACTGATTTCAATAAAAAGAAAAATGCTTAGAATTTCAGTTCAGCATCATAATCCCTGTAATGACATGTATGCTGGAGGCTGTCAGTACCTAAATTCTTAAAAATATTTGGGCCATTTGTCCATAGAGTACATATGCATTTACATGTAGTTATAATTGCCCTTCAGTGCAGAGTTTGCATGTTCTCTCCGTGTCAGCTTGGGTTTTCTCCGGGTAGGGTAGACTGAGTACAGTTGAGACACTTTTTGCTTCTCCATTTTTGAACAGATATTGCACAAAAACTATACACTGAAAATAAGTGCAGTTTAATTTGTTTGTATACTAAGTTATTATTGATGAATATCATTTATAAGTTGTTTATTTTTTCCACAATCAGGTCATAAACATGAGGTGCATTTTTACCATGGTACTGTCTCAACTATACCCCATATGTGTACAGTTGAGACGGTACCGTGGTACAGTTGAGACACCTATTGAACCCCATTGATGATGACTGAACATCAATTGTAAATACAATAAACTTTTAAAAAAAATGACAATTTGACGATATTTCAATAAAAATTCATTCATTCATATTATTGTAAATAAACAATAATAAAACACCAACAATAGCCTAAAATGTCAACCCTAAAAATAGGCTAAACAAGAATTTATGACACGCAACTGAGTGGTCATGTGGGGCTAGGCTATGGCGCCGGCGGTGGTGTTTAGTTTTTATTTTACAAAACCTAACAACAAACAACAAAGAAAAAACACTGATTCACTCCTCACAGTGATGGCATATGTAGCTTTGGCTGCCAGCGGTGCACTCTACATGAGACCACATGCCACATCTGGAGCACGACACCCATTGCTCTCCTTGCTTTGACCTTGAAAACCACTCCTCGCACACCAGGCATTGGGTGTCTTCTGCGCTTTTCTTCTTCTTTTTCCCTCCTTCCTTCTTTTCTGCCAAGATCTTTCTTTTCACCTTCAAGGAGGACTCTTTCTTCTCCTCTTTAAGGGCCTCCTTTTCAGGGGTATCTGTGAGAATGGTGCTGATCCTTTTCCTCCGGCACTGACGATTGACCTTTCTGGGGCCAGCTTTCGGGTGAGGCCTGACTATTTCAGGAGAAAAGTCTGGAACAGGCTCCTGGTGAACAGGAAACACACACACACACACACACACACACAGAAACACACATATGAATATTTAACTTTCAGAATTGTACAAGCAGTATACTATAAGTAAAATACATTTTTCTCACTTCAGTGGTGATAGTTTCCTCCTCTTGTATAGACAGAGGAACCTCAACTAATGTGAGGGTCACTTCCTGAACACCCTCAGAGTTTTCTGTTATGACCGGCCCAGAAAGAGCAGTGGACAATGACAGGATAACAGTTGATGGTCCGGCTGATGTGAGGGAGGCAGTGGACGGCTCTGGTGGACTGAGGTTGACCATGGATGGTCCAGCTGTTGTGAGGGAGGCAGTGGACGGCTCTGGTGGACTGAGGTTGACCATGGATGGTCCGGCTGTTGTGAGGGCAGTAGCAGACAACCCAGGTGTGAAGGCTGCAGCAAATGGCCCAGATGTTGTGGGGGCGGCAGTGGACGGCTCAGGGAGAGATGCTTCTGGAGGGGGCCTGTCAGTCACTGATGCAGGGAGAAAATCATCTTTCTTGAAAATGTCTGCTTTGTAGGGCCAGATGCCAGTGCTTGAGAAACCCTTTTTAACATTCAAGGGTGACGCTGTCAGCAGCAAGATGTTGTTCAGCAACTGTGGCAGGTCGTAGATGGTGAGCGTTTCCCCTGGATGCTCACGGTGCCACTTGCCCATCTCACTGTTGAAGTGCTTCTTAAGTGGTCCATAGACAACCTTGTCCAGAGGTTGTAAATGGTGCGTGCAGTGTGGTGGAAAGGACAACATCACCACACCATTTTCCCAGCAGAAGTTGATGGCTTCGATTGAAATGTGGGAGGAGTGGTTGTCCAACAGAAGCAGGACCTTCCTCTCTTGAGTTGGCCTGGTGTGATGGACAAAATGCTGTAGGAAGACAACAAAGTCCTGCTCCTGCATCCACCCGCTGCCATTGGCTGTGCCTATAGACCCCTCAGGACCACCACGGATAAAATGTGGCAGGTATTTCTTGCGGGGAAAGACAAAGTGGGGGGGGGGGGGGGGGGTGATGTTGCCAAGAGCATTTCCAGCCAATGCCATTGTAACCAGGACCCCCCTCTCAGCTGATGTCACTGCTCCCACTCTTCTCACTCCCTTCATGGCGACAAGGAAGCCAGGTTTCTGGACAGTCACGAGCCCCGTCTCATCAACATTCCAAACATCTTTGGCCTCAAAGTTGTGCTTCTTGTAGACTGAGGCTAGCTTTTCAAAGAAGGTTGCCACATTCAACTCATTGAAATTAGCATTTCGGTGGAGACTTGTAGCTTGAGGGCTCCTGATGGACAGACGTTGGTCAACTTGCCCCTGCCATGCCATTTTCTGCCCAGTGTGGAGGACAAGGCAGCCTGTAGAAAGCTGCCAATTCAAAGGCCAATTTGCAAACCTAAAACAATAATAATTTTAAAAAAAATTACTTTGATAATGCAGTTGTATTGTACTAGTCTAATATGTTTCATGTTACGACTGAATAATCTCATGATTTAAAATGAAAGGCTATTTAAAAATGCATTTACAGAAAATTGTTGTGCAACAAAACATCTGTTATGTATTATGATACTGGCTTATCTGTCATTGTATTTAACCTGGTCTCTCCCTATAGGTGTTTTTAGTGCATTCCTACCTCTTTCGGGGGTAGCCCATAGTATAAGGCTGCTGCATTTCTGATATAGGCTACCAGGCTGAGCTCCTGTTCAGCAGTAAAGACTGCATTGCAGCTCCTGTACCCTACTGAGGGCAACATGCTTGAGTCCTGTTCAGCCAACACTCTCTTCCTTTTGACATATCGAGCAAGTGAAGGAACAGGAATGCAAAATTCCTTAGCTACACTCCTAATTGACCTCCCTTCCTGCACCACTTCTGAGGCCCTCTCTAAGATCTGTGTTGGCACTCCCCTATTTGTGGTCCTAGCCCTGAAGCGGGACATCCTGCAATAGGCATAGCACAAGAAGACAAACAAACAAAAAAATCTATACAGGCTACACAACATAGCTACCATACACACACACACACACACACACACACTGCATGCCTTTTTATTTCTGAACTCTGAAGTAGGCTAGGCTACACACATCCAATAAAGGCTGTATCAACTGTACCCGTTCTACCACCTTGCCTATTACACCACACTCTAAATTATCCTTATATCATTCATGGTTAAAAAGATGACCATTAATATAACACAGTTCAAGTATCAGAAATATTACATTTTATTTACATTTTCTTTGTTTGTGGTCTTATTATGACTTGTAACCTTTACGCTGCACAACTGAACAGCATGTGATGTAATAGAACTCTGTCACGGGTACAGTTGAGACATTGTGTCTCAACTGTACCCCGCTAACCACCTTGTGTATTTCTCTAGATTATACAGTAACCTAACATGCTAGGTTAGCATGAAATATGTGAGTTTTTAGGGCACAGAACAATGTTTGCAATGATGTAAGTTATGTTTGATGGTCACAAAAGGATAATAAACTATTCATTGTGGAAGGGACATGGTAAAGTGAAATTCTTACCTTAGCAAAAAGACTTTTTCTGATATCTTCTGACTGGAGATGCTAGCACTCTTCAAATTTCCCACCATCAAAGAGGATGCTAATACGCATGTGCTGAGTGAAAAATCACTGCTCAGACTTGCAGCGCAGGCAAGATATTTAGGATGTTTCAACTGTACACATGTCTCAACTATACTCAGTCTCCAGCTTCCTCCCACAGTCCAAAGACATGCAGGTTTCAGAAAGGTTAATTGGTGACTCTAAATTGTCTGTAGGTGTAAATGTGAGTGTGAATGGTTGTCTGTCTCTGTGTGTTAGCCCTGTGATAGTCTGGTGACCAGAGCATGTGAGCGGAGTGGGACCGGGGAGTGAGGAGCGGCTATTTTTTTAAAAGGTGGAGCGGAGCCTTATCTCTCACTCCAATTTCGCTCTGGTCGCTCATGCCAGAATGCATCTTTGCACCTGCGCACACCCACACTATTTTCTTTCAAAACTATGGAGTTTACTGTGTACTTCAGAAAAGAAACTGAGAAGAGAAGCAGCGGTACCTTGGAGAACGGTCCCTCACTGCGGGGAGAGACGAGAGGGCTTCGGAGGTCGGCCGCTTAACCTGGTCCGTCTCCTCCACACTTTGACTATTTCCACCCTGCCAACAGTGGTACCGTGTAGAACGGTCCCTAACTGTGGGGAGAGGGGAGAGGGCTTCCCCAGAGAATCTACCAAGCTCATGTTTTATTGGTGCTGTAGCATTGTTCCGACCTCTCATTATTCCGACCTCTCATTAGTCAGACGTCCCGTTGTTCCAATATGTGATTATTACTGTAGCCTATTTGTGTACCATAGAGGATCAGCAATGCAACAAAAGTAGGCTACTGGTCGAGATACAAGTGTCATAGAGAGGAGAGAATGAAACACCATAACTTCCTGTTATTAACTCTAGGGTCTGGGTTGTGTGGGGAGCTCTCCGCGGTGCTGAACGCGTATTTCTGCCTTGATGGTGCGCCGCGACTGTGGAGCTGGGAAAGGCTTGAGGCGAAGCAGGCTCATGGCTTATGTGTTTGCCTCTTTCTTTTTCATTTTAACCCACACCATGATCTTTTCCTGACCCTAACCAAGTGGTTTTCGTGCCTAAACCTAACCAGACCTTAACCACAGGGCATCATGAACAATGGGTTTAATATGGTCGGAACAATGGGATGTTGGACCAATGGGCTGTCGGAAAAATGGGCAGACCCTGTTTTATTTGTGAATAGAAGATTACAGGTTAGGGTAGTACGACGCAGTTGTTTTGAGCGGAGTGGTGAGCGAGTGGAGCGGGATAAAATTTATGATGGAGTGGAGCGGAGCGAAGAATGCGCAGAACCAAGCGGAGCGGACGAGTGGCGCAAAGTGACAGGTCTGCGAGCAAGGAGTGGAAATTTTCACCCGCTCCGCTCCACTCACATGCTCTGCTGGCGACCTGTCCAGGGTGTACCCTGCCTCTCGCCCAATGTCAGCTGGGATAGGCTCTCAGACAACTTTTACCAGGGTCTCAGACCTTGATTGGCTTGTTAGGGCTTTGGCTTGTTCACAATCATCATTAAGAAAGGCCAGATGATACAAAATTAAGAGCTGACTCCTGAATCCTTGTCCTAACAATCAGCAGCCATGGGCTCCTCTAAACAGCTGTCTAGCACTCTGAAAACTAAAATAACTGATGCCCACAAAGCAGGAGAAGGTTATAAGAAGATAGCAAAGTGTTTTCAGGTAGCTGTTTTCCCAATTCCTAAAGTAATTAAGAAATGGCAGTTAACAGGAACTGTTAGACGATTTATCAGACTCTGGAGTGGTTGTGCACTGTTCTACTGTGCAGTGACACCTGTACAAATATGACCTTCATGGAAGAGTCATCAGAAGAAAACCTTTCCTGTGTCCTCTCCACAAAATTCAGAAGTTGGCAAAGGAACATCTCAACAAGCCTGATGCTTTTTGGAAACAAGTCCTGTGGAGTGGTGAAGTTAAGATAGAACTTTTTGGATGCAATGAGCAAAGGTATGTTTGGAGAAAAAAGGGTGCAGAATTTCGCAAAAAGAACACCTGTCTAACTGTTAAACATGAGAGTGGATCTATCATGCTTTGGGCTTGTGTTGCAGCCAGTGTCACAGGGAACATTTCACAGGTCGAGGGAAGAATGGATTCAGTTAAATTCCAGCAAATTCTGGAAGCAAACATCTGTAAAAAAGCTGAAGATGAAGATAGGATGGCTTCTACAACAGGACAATGATCCTAAACACACCTCGAAATCCACAATGGACTACCTAAAGAGGCGCAAGCTAATTGTCATGGCCCTCACAGTCCCCTGACAAAAATATCAATAAAACTCAGTGGCTAGACCTCAAAAGAGCAGTGCATGCAAGACCACCCAAGAATCCCTAGAAGCCTTTCGCAATGAAGAATGGGTGAAAGTCCCCCAAACTAGAACCGAAAGACTCTAAGCTGAACACAAAAAGCATTTAGAAGCTTTGATACTTGCCCAGGGGGGAGGACTGACCATGCAGGGTGCCCCAACATTTGCTTCAGGCCCCTTTCCTGTTTTTGATATTTTGAAACTGGAAAAGATTGAAATAAAAAAGTAATCGTGTTTAAAATGTTGAAGAAATGTGTCATGTTTAACTTCATGCCTTTTGGAAATTAGTTCTTCTTCTTCTTACTGAACTACTCGCAGTAAATGAAATTTTGCATGCCACTGGTATATAAGCCTTGGACTACCCTTTTGTGAATTCTGTGTGGTACAAGAGCATAGCACTTCGTGAACTCAACAAAACCCACTGTTGGTGAATATAATATAAGCAGCTGTTATGTTTCCTGTAAAAATGAACACGCAAAGAAATTTAGCAGCATATAAATCTGATATTTAGTAGACAAAAAAGTCATTTTTATATTTTACTATTACTGATTGTTTCTACCACAAACCACACAACCACAACCATGCAAAGTCTGCATACAATAAATTAAACCAACAGTTTGTTTGGACTGTGTCTCTGTGAATGTGTTTTGAGTTGTAGTTGGTCAGCTAGGCAGTTGTTATCAGAGAACTGCTCATGTGCTCATGCCATGTTATATAAAAATCTGTCTGGACACATTCAGCACACTAGAAACTACAGTATAAATACCCAAAAGTTACTGAGTTGTGACTGCAGGGTGGTGTGACTTTAAGAATGATTGATTGGTGATAAAGATAGCTTATGCCCAATAATCTGATAGAAACCATCGGCAGATGTTCGTGAAGGAATTTTATGACAGTGACAAGTGAAGGACTCATCACTTATTATTTTGCATTTCAGCTCCAATATCCAGTGTTATATTAAACTTGGTGAAGCTTGCTTCCAATCTTAGCTCAGTCTGTGACATTTTGTCAGTCCATTAATGAGGCAATGTGGAAACTGACAACAGAACTGTCAGTGTGAACTGAACTCTGATAATGATGAGTGTAAAAACCACCAGAGTGTGCTGATATGAGATCATATGAGTTAGAGCCTGCTCACCAGACCCAGAGCCACATCAGCTCTATTAGTTGTCTCTAAACATCAACATATATCAACATGGCAACATTTGCTGCATATGACCTATAAATATCTGCAAAATCTAATTAAATACAAGATTGAGAGACGACAGCCATGCTAGCCACTCAGTGAGGCTGTATCACACAGTGATGCTTTCCCCTAAAAGCTAATATCAGCATGCAAACATGCTCACAATGTCAATACTTAATTCTTCATTAAGCAGGTGCAGGTGTTCATGACACTTTCTCCCCACCCTCTTTCCCTAAAATAGCTTTGGTTAACTCTATATATCAAAATAAGACATATCAGATCAGAATAAAATGTAAGATTAAAATTAACAATTTAGGATTGCAAGTTTCCAGGCCATTTCTCCTAACCTTTAACTGTTTGGAGATGGGAATCGTCAGTTGATATGGATATCTCACCTAAACCTGACCTTTGACCTCTTTCCTCTTTCCTAACCTTGACCTGTTTAGACATGGGAATTAAACCTGGCCCTAAACCTCTTACCCTTAGCTCTTTCATTTCTTGGGCTGATATTTATTTTGGAACTGTTCTTCTGACAGAAAGAGCAACTGCATTTAGACAAAGGTCTGTGCCAGTACAGTTTTTGCACTCTCACAGTCATGATTTCCCTCAACCTAACTCCTGTCATATTAAGGGAATGCGTTAAGTGCTGTATAGAGGACCTAGGAGGACCCTAGAAGAGCACACTTGTAGAACTGGGGAACAAAGGACCCTTTGTCATGTTCCTATAATATGCCATAAGGGAAACATAGGAATAACTCTTTTAGGCTCACCATGTTCACCATCATAATAATTGTGCATCAAATCTATGCCATACCAACTGCATAGGCTCTGCATGGGTGCATACCCTGTACGGTAGCCTATGCTGTAGCCTGACGTGCACCTCCCCATGTTTATTTTTGTGAGCTGAAAACCATTTCCCTTCTTGGAAAAAAGCTATTTAACAGATAAGAAACAATAAATTGTAAAGACAATAACACCCCCAGGAAAAGGCATTTTAAGTCCTGAGTGTGATTTATCCTGGCTTCATATGAGTAGAGGAAACATCCCCTACCCCACAGGCTAATTAATGCAATGTAAAATGTGATAGGCTTATACTATTAACATTAGCACTTTGTGGGGAAAACGTGTTTAGTATAAGACAGTTGTTTTGTCAGTGAACATTGTGAGCTGTAATGAAGGCATATATTGTTAACATTACATTTGTTAAATGTTGCCATTGTTCCTGATTTCATATGATTAGAGGAAAACTCCACTAGCTGCTAGGCTAATTTATACAATGTAAATGGCATAGGCTTGTGCCAATAACATTATCATGTAGTATTTCTGGGGAAAATGTGTCTAGCAAAAGACAAGTGTTTTGTCAATGAATCTTGCACGTTTTAATGGAGCCAAATATGTTCTTGTGTTAAGTGTGTAGGTTTAGGTGTGTTTTGAATCTGTTAGACTTTGTAGCACATCACAGAAACCCCACGTTGACTAGTGTTTTAGAGGTGTAACTGCAGAGCATCACAGACACACCACTGCACAAGTATAAATGCTCACGACAGCATACACCACATGCTTAATTTCACGGCATAGGCTCTGTGTAGAGCTGACGCACAACTATAAATCCACCTTTTGTTCAGAATGTTAGCATGCTAACATTTGATATTTGCATTAAACAT
Source organism: Epinephelus lanceolatus (assembly GCF_041903045.1). NCBI lineage: Eukaryota > Metazoa > Chordata > Actinopteri > Perciformes > Serranidae > Epinephelus > Epinephelus lanceolatus. Next base: position 43,676,799 of record NC_135738.1, read on the forward strand.
TAAGTATTTTGTCATCAACTAAAGTACTGAACACATTAAAATTTTGACCTGATGATGATGATGATGATACTAGATGACAATGTAAGGGTTAACCTAAGTGATTGCAATTAATCCTGAAGGGAACATGAATGTGTGCACTAAATTTCATGACAATCCATGATTTGGTTGTATAGACAAAACACTCAGAATCATTAATGTGATCCTCATGATGCCGCTAGAGGAAAACTCGAGTCAAGACATCAAAGTCAGTACGATTTATCCTCTAGGGTCAATGAGGACCATGTCTGCACAAAATTACATGGTATTTCATCAAGTGTTTGTTGAGATAATGGCCAAAATGGTGCATCGACCAACCAACCAACCAAAATTACCACCACAAAATATAAACTAATTCAGCACTGATCATAACAAATCTACATAGATTGATTCCCGATTTTCCATCAGCTGACATAATAATAAAATAAGTGAGTAAGTAAGTCAGTGTTTCCCATATATTGACGAGACTATGGCGGCCCGCCATAATCTAATTTGCCCCGCCATAGTCTCCAAAAATCGGCCGGATAAAGCGCCTACTGAGGATTCATTGGCTCCCCCCTCCACCTCCCCTCCTGGCCTCACCACAGACGTTGCTCTCCTAGTGCATTCAGAGTTTTCATGGGTGTTTTATTTTGAAAATTGACCGGATACTCTCGTCTTTTTCTGCGCAGCAGAGCCATCCGATGTTGACATGGGAGGTTGGTTGACAAGACACACACACAGCAAGGGAAACTCATGCAGAGAATTGTTTTTGTATAGATGGATAACTACTTTTTTATCTCACTGCATTAAAAAGTTGTGGGAAATTCAAAGGCTACATATTATAATGGCTGGAACTGTATGCTGTATTAATATGGTTGCATTTGGAAAATGGTTTGTGTGCTATATATGTATATGACACTGAAAACTAGACAGTTCATATCTCTGCTAAACAAAAAAAAAACAATGCGTCTTTGTTTTATTGTCACTACAGACATGCCTGATCATTCATCTGACAGCAGTGAAGCAGAGTCAGCTCCTGCTGTTGCTGCTGTTGCTGCTCCTGCTGCTGCTGCATCCACAGCAATCCAACCACCCAGAGGTATGTACATGGCAAAAGTTGGATTGCATTTTTTGTGGTCTGAGTGTAATTTATGCATGTATGTTATTAAGTATGACAACTATTGTATTTATTGCCCTTCATGTTGGAGATGTGAGATTTATTTTTTTATTTTTTGTAAAGTGGACAGTATATATTAATGTACATTTACAGGACTTGACTAACCCTGTGTTTCAATTTCCATTTTCATACAGCGAGGAAGAGGACCAACAAGCGGAGTGACAGGACGGAAAGTGACAGGCGGCCAGAAATTGAGGCGCTTCTTGTTGCTGCTCTGAGGAGGCCGCAAGAACCTGCTCCACCTCCCCCTTCAGATGATGAGCTTTTCCTGAAAAGTCTGGTTCCTGCGCTGCAAAGATTGTCACCCCAGCAGAAGGAATTTGTAAAATTTCAAATACATAAACTTATTTATGAGTCAAGTACTCTTATCTTAAATTTGGAACCTGTTGAATAGGCTGCTGGGGTGACAATCTGACAATCTGGTGACAATCAAAGCCTGTCACAGTGATGTCTGCTTTTATTGCAGTGTAGACATGCCAAAAAAGCTGTATTACCACACATTAATAAAATATCATGGATAAAAATAAAAGCAGACACAGTGTTCTCTATTATATGAATAGATGACACAGACACAGGTACATATTTATTTTGGTGCTAATATTCAATGCAGGAATTGTGCTCTTTAGTAATGTGTGGGTGGCTCTTAAAAGAGCTGTTTTGTGTGCTTGTGCACTACACTGTGTCTTGCCATGGCACAGCTCCCTCTGCAGAGAAGAAGGATGTGAAGGGCTCCCTAACCCTAATGGCCTCTCTTGCTGAGATGTTGGCAGCAATTCTGCCCAGATCTGGCAGTGGCTCCACTTCACCGACGGCAACTGGGATGCTCACCCGCAGGTAGCCTTCACACACTTCTCTGCCACATCTGGATGGACCTCAGTGGGATGCCTGTACATCCTCCACTGTGAGGAAAGGTTCCCAATGGCACACTCAACAACCAGCCGAGCTCGGGACAGACGGTAGTTAAACATCCGTCACTCTTTTGGAAGCATGCGCCCAGGGAATGGCCTCATGAGGTTCTTCCAGAGTGGAAAGGCCTCATCCCCAACAAACACATGAGGCTGTGGTCTTCGGTGGTCAGCTCCTGGAAGTGGCAGGTCAGCAGGCAGTTGCAGGGTGCCAGAACGAAGCGATTGGCCAAAGGCTAAATTGGCCAGAATCCCTCCATCGCTGGTTCTACCATAGCCCCCAACATCGATCACACGAAAGCAATACTGGGCATCCACAACTGCAAGAAGAACCACAGAGAAAGTTCCCTTGTAGTTGAGGTATTGCGATCCAGTGTTTGCAGGGGCTTTCAGTGTGACGTTTTTCCCATCCAGCGCTCCACAGCAGAGAGGGAAATTCCATCGCTCCTGAAACTTCTCTGTAATCAATCTCCACTCCTCTGTGGTGGGCACAGGCATGTATTCCTCCACGAGGCAGTCCCAAATGGCGGTGACCACATCTGGAACTATAGTGGAGACCCCGACCCTGAAGCTGTTGGCAATCGTCCTGAAGGAATCACCAGTAGCTAGGTATCTGCAACACAGAAAATATTTCATATAGCTGAATTGTGGAGAAACATAGGTTATTGATATGGCTGTCCTAGTGCTCACTGAGTGTTTATATTCAGGGTGTGAAATTAAATTTTCAAAATGTGTACATCCACCAGTCACTAACATAGGAATGTTCACCAGCTACTCAATAGTAAATTAGTTATTTATTTTGTGTCTGAAATCTACCAGCAGCTGTCATATTTTACCACCCTTTTGCATGTTATTATTACTTCATTGCGATGAATGAAAGAAGAGCTCATTTTGCTTTGATAGGCTACTTTTACTTTATTCATTAATTTCAAACCAAACCAAATAATACCAACAAGCAGGTCGAGATGATTGTGAATTAGCCAACTATAATTGAATCAATAACTTAATTTGGGATTCATGCCGTTGTAGTAAACAACATTCATTCAGGCGACATGTGACTTGCCGGATACAGTGAATATTTTTTTTTTTTCACATGCAAAAAACTCACCAGAGACAGATGGACAGGCGCTCTGCAGCTGAGACGGACCGCCTGTAGTTGGTGTCCTGGCGGGAGGTCCTGGCACCGATCCTACCCAACAGGTCATTGAACTGGGCCGTGGTCAGCCTGAAATAGCGCTGGAAGCGGCCGCCGTCCAGGCGCAGCTCCAGGAGAAGATGATGATATTCTCCCAGCTGTGTGCGTCTCCGGAGGATGCCATGGACCCAGACACGTCGGTGCTTGGGTTTCCAACGAATCTCGGACTGCCACAGCAGGTACCTACAATGCAGCAATGGTAATCACCTCAGTCATGGTCGATGAGAGAAAGAAATAGCAGGAATAATAATAATAATTTCATTTTATATATGGCAGTAGCCCCTCCTACGGAAGCCCAAAGGGCCATCTTCCGTACCCTCCTCTTCTCTTTGGGCGAATATTCGCAAGTTGTGTGTACGCTCACAATCCAAAGCGACACCGTAGTGGCACGCATTCAGTGCGACGCGCCTGTTTTTTCGTGTGCGTCTGCGGCGCACAGAGATGGAAAAATCTCAACTTTTTCGAATGCAGCAAGCGCACTGCATGTCATGTGATAAGAATTAACCAATCAGCTCCACGGACCTGCTTCTTCCTTTCCGTCCAACGGACTTCACAACATTATGTATCTAATAACACACACTATCTCTACCAGCATGTCCCTCTCTCCCTCTCCTCCACACACACACACACACACATGCACACACCTCACCTCCTGATGCTTGCTGGAAATCCAGTTAACTTTTTTTTGGTTGCTTAGTAACGGCAGGCACGACAGTAGCGCAACCTCCGAAGCGCCGTGGATAAAAGGATGGAAACGGCACAGCTGGCGTTTTCCACGCGCTTTTAGACGCTACATCTGAACGGGGCCTCACTCGCACGAATGACTCGCGTGAATGTCGCGAGTAAAAACAAATATTCCAGCGGTCAAACTTGCGCAAGTAGAGCGAGGCGAATATTTTACTCGCACCCGGTGTGAACACAGGCCTGGAATTTCGTCATTTTAGGGGCAAGGCCACTTGGCCTTTCGTGTTGTCATTTTTTTGAGGGCACAAAGGCCAAAAGTCAGGGCAGCAAGGCCATAAAATAAAACAGTGATTTTAAGTCCACGTTCATAATGAATTTAATTTAAGGACTAAGGATGTATAACTATCTGTGAAATGAATAAATAAAACAAGCTCAAGTAATAATAATGAGTATAATAGCCTAAGTAATAATGTGATTTATTTAATAGCACTAATAAACCCAATGTGTTTTAAATATAGAACAACCAGGTTTATGCAAGCCCCTATTTATAAACAAACAATCTTAAATGTTTTTTGAGTGTACATGATAAACTGATTCACTGAACAAGACTGGCTTACAATTATTTCTGATGTGTTTGTAATGGTTTTGGGTCCGTGTAGCTCTTTGAAGTTAGAGGACAGGCAGAAACTCACTTCCACACACTTGTGGGATTTCACAAATGCTCGTCGTTTATTTTTACGTCCACTTAAAAACACTCCAACCTTACCAAGCCCGGTTGTACGGCTACTACAATTTCATACATGAACATAAGTCACCACACGTACTTACAACCATTACTGTTGTGTTGAGAGACATAAAGAAAAAGCGGGAGCACATAGGTGTACGTCCGACCAGCGTTGGGTGCGCTCTCAACAGACTCAAATCATAACAAACGCGGCTTGATGACGTTGCTGTTAAGCGACACAATATACATCATGTTAAAGGCACATTTCATATATTCGACTGTTACTTAAGCAATATTACATCAGAGGGAGTGATGTTATACTCGTATATCGTCACGGCTGTGATTCGGTCATAGGCACGAGGCCGCAGACAATCACAGTTCAATCACAATCACGAGCTCGAGTGTGATATTGCTTTTATACAACAGTTCAACAGTTAAATAAGCAAGGCTGATTAAGAAATGTTGGAAAATGAGGACAAAATAGATAATTTAAGCATTTTATTTGTCTTCCGCCAATGAAAATAGTTCCCTCAGGACTCCGCTGTCACCGTTGCTATGTAACGCAGACTGGTGCGCCAGGCACTTACTTTTTATACACATTTATCTGCACATTTCCATTAATTGTGCAGCCGGTGAAATAAGTCTCTGGTGACTGCATGGTGGACTGTCGCTTCACAGGCACAGCCGACTCTGCCTTCTGATCTGACAGTATGTTGCTTTTCTCCAAGTCATTGAGCTCCGCTGATGAAACACTGACAAACCTGGATGTGTGCTCAGATGGATTCAGCTTCTCCTCTCCCTCATCTTCCTCTGATGACCATTCATAGTTCAATTCAAAACTTATTTTAGGAAATAAATCCATATTTTTGGCTGTTTGACAGATGAATTAATTAGCTTACAATGCAACTGCTGACCTAACTAACACTAACCGTCAGTTTTGATTTGATTGTTGATTGCAATCAGCTGTGAGGCGGAGTGATACATACACAGTGAAACAACCGTGATGTTGTACTCCAATATCGTCACGGTTTTACTGTCTCTCGACCAATCAGATTGCAGGGCCGGAACTAACTGTTGTATGAATGTTGTTAGATAGCTAACAAACAAACAAACAAACTACAGCAGGGCTATTCAATTACTATTTCAACTGGGCCGCATTTCAAAACCAGATCATGTTGATGGGCCACATTTTTAGCAGCGAGCAACCGATCCACTTTTTTTTTGCATACATACATATATGTATATATATATATATGTGTATATATATATATATATATATATATATACATATATATATTTATAGAGGCATGGCCCTCCTCAACATGATGCAGAAACAGACTAAAAAAGAGCTATCAATGCACAGAAGCATAATAAGTGACATTAACAGTATCTAATAACACACACTATCTCTCTACCAGCATCTCCCTCTCCTCTACACACACATGCACACACCTCCTGATGCTTTCCTTATAGGTCAGTTACACAGGATATAGTTTTATACAGTCTATGGCAGCAACAGTCATGTTTACAACAACAAAATCACTATTTAAACCCAATAATGACTCAGTGGAAACAAATCTAACATGTTAATAAAATAAATATTCTTCCTGCCATCACAATACTGACTGAAGAAAGTCACGTTATCTCAGCATGAAGACAAACATCAGTATCAGTCATTCATCCTGCTCTCTGTCCCCCCTCTACTGAGGAGACCCACCACTGGTGATGTAGGCTACGCATCGTCTCATTTGATGTTGCTCAGTAAGAGTCCAGAATGTCATCGCATTTTTTTTGATCAAGTGCTATTACTCAAAATGAGAATAACATAATTC